>NC_053445.1:52248807-52848807 GCF_007990345.1 Gossypium hirsutum
TTTGCAAAGTAACCTGCTGCATCTTTATATTATCATACTTAGCATGAAGGGATATGAGAATATTATATGTTCTTGTGTCAGGTAGGCACGAACCTCCTCCATCATCTTCATCAGTGAAGCCCTTTTCAACTGTCCATGGTTACCACAAATGTGAATCATAGTATTAAAGTAACAGTAGTGGAACAATCCTTCTCTAAGCATGATTTCGAATGTTTCAGAAGCCTCTCAATCTGCCCTGCCTTGCCATTGTATCTATCAGGATTATATGTATACGAGCTAAATGTGATCACTTCCACTGCACTGGATGTTTCACTTCCTTCATGCCTCAAGATCCATCAATGACCACTTTTGAAAACTCTTCAGCTTTTTGAAACTCGCGTTTCTTTACAACTGACGACGATCCCATAGTTCGTCATCAGGCTCTATTCCTTGCTTATCATCTCCCAGCAACAAGAGCTTGTTTGCTCATCCCAATTTACTGTAAACATCAATCAGAGTACCATAAGTAGAATTAATAGGCTCAACCCCTCTAAAGCTCATCTCATTCCATAACTTCTCAACATAACCCATTTATGGCTTTCCAAGAATTCTAAACTAATGTTATAATGAATTACATTCAACTATACATGTTTTCTCTTAAACACTCAAAATCCTAAAGCCTGTCCAATTTGGTTGTTCCTCAAAATTATACTCCTTTCCTTGTTACTTAACTTTTCACCCATGGCTTTAATGCTGTCCAAATCCTTACGTTCTCCAAAGTCCAAAATCGTGGATACACCTCCATAGAACCCGTTTCGCAACACTTGGTGTGCATTTTATCCACCAAATTTCCCATAACAAACCAAAATTTCCTCTTTATTTGCAATTTGAAACTTTCCCTCGATTTTTCTCTCCTTTCTTATCCGGGTTTTTCTCCAAAGTCTGGTTGCTTGACTCAGCCCTGAATCAAGACCTGTTTTCGACCTCCATTGAATTTCTTGGTTCCTCCTCCATTGGAGTCTCGAGAAGCCTTTGATGCTTGGTTTTGGTGATGGTTGAGTTTTTCTATGGAGGTGAAATGAAAGTGAGTTCCTTGATGTTGGCAGTGAGTTTGGTAGACATAAAATGTTGAAGCAACTGGTATCAAATGGAGTTTGACAAACATTTCTGTAACGGGAAAATCCGTGAAATGAAGTGATGATGGATTTAGTACCAGAAGCTAATAACATGTTTGTGTGGTAATGGTTTAGGATTTGGTTGTAAAAACATGAATGAAGGCTTTGCTGTTAAAACGATATTCAATTGCTGCAGCATCCTTGGCCTGGCTATTTTAGATATCTAAATCGGTTTTACGCCGTCGTTTTATCATTCCCCTTCTTTTTTAACTGAGACAATTATTTACCACTAACCACATTTTAATATTTTTCTATAAACATACATCAAATATTCTCTCGAGTCTATAAATAAGTATTTATTTCAACAATTTTAATTTTAAAAAATATTAACATTTTAAATTTTAATTAAATATTTTAAAATTTACGAATCAATTTAAAATCTAAATGATAGTACGATTCATATTTAAAGAAATTATATATGTATTTAAAAATGATCCATATATTTTAGATGTATTCCGTGTTAGTTTTGGATTACTATTTGTCACCTAAATTGATGGGAATAGCTTGATTGGTATACTACTCAATTAGAAAATTAAAGTTATAGACTAATTAATCTAAATAATAGTTTAAGGACAATTGTTGCAATTAACCAACATCTACAAGGACACGTAGATTAATAAAAGAACTAGATATATGATACAAACAATTATTGTGAAGTTCATGGAACAATTTAAATTTGAATGATAAATTTGAAATGTTTGTTGCAATTAACCCTAAAAAGTTGCGTAATTAGAATAAAATGGATAACTTGAGGACCTTAATGATTATTTATCGCCTATATTAACGGTTAAATCGACGGAATAACTCTATGATACATTACTAATCATTCAAAGACTCAATTAGAATGTTTGAAGACCAATTAATTAAATAATAGTTCAAGGATGATTGTTGGAATTAACCCAACATCTACCATGACATGAAGATTAATAAAAGAACTTGATTGATATGACACATGAAATTTCTTGGAACAATTTAAATTTTGAACATAATTTAAAACATTTGTTGTAATTAACCCTAAAAAGTTACAGAATTAGAAGAAATTGGGTAATTTAAGTACCTTTGTAACAATTAAGCCTGTTTGAGAATGGATAAAATTAAATTTAAGGATCCTTTGAGAATTATTTCAAATTTGTTGAGAGTGGGCTTTGAACCCACGCCCTTTCGGACCGGAACCTTAATCTGGCGCCTTAGACCAACTCGGCCTATCTCAACAGTTTGTTCAGTTGAAACGTTTAATATTTATTAGAAGTAGTTTATGCAAGAATTTTTATATTTATCAAAGGAATAAAGTAAGAGTGAGCAATTTTTTTTAATAAACAGTATTATAGTTATTTTTAAGGATTAATACTTTTTTTTTTATCATTTGATTTTTTAATATTTTCTTTAACTAATATGGTATGAGTACACTTTAACTAGTCCAAATATTTACAACAGAGGCTATGCTTATAAATTCTATAACATGAAAATTATATATTTAGAATATAAATGTGTGTTTAAAAATAATATATAACAAATAATAATAAGTATGATTTGAAACTAATTGATAATAACACATGAAAGATGTAATATATTTAAAATGAAAAAATAAATTAAATTATGAGTAAAGCACAATGTAAATACATAAATACATCAAATTAAGAATACTGAATGCATTACAATAGTTTATTTTGATGTTGTCATCAATTTTGAATTGATATCGAGTTAACTTGTAACATCAACTCAATCAAAGACATTACCAATATATACAATTGTACGCTAGCCACAGTTTTAAAACTATTCCATAGCCAAAATGAGAATCAAACCGACACTGATTAAGGTAGGAGAGCCATTGCCATTTCACCTAACTCTCACGATTTAATTTTTTTAATACAATAAAAATTATAAACATAAAAATTGAAAGAGTGATTATGTACGTTAGGTATAAAAACACTTAATTGTAAAATATAATTTATTTACTTATTTTTTAAATATTTTTATTTTTATTTAATAATAATTCTAATTAAATTTACTTCAAAAATACAATTGTTTTAAAAATTCAAATATTTTTAGATTTGCTCAAACAGAGTATAATAATTTTAAAGAATTTTTAGTATATTAGCTTTTTCTTAATCTTAATCCTATTTTTGATAAATTATTTTTAATTTAAGGAGGTGAGGGAGTGAAGTGCCTCAATGGGTGGGTCAAGACGAATACTGACGCAGCTATGTATGATGGTTCGTTGGTTGCCGTGGTCGAAGGAATGGTCAAGGACAATGTTGGACGATGGCTCAGGGGTCTGCCCTGTGTTTGAAGCTGAGCTATGAGGGGCCTTTGACGGCCTTAAGCTAGCATGGGAGAAGAGTTTGTCCTTGAAATGGATTGCATATAGACTCTTAATTTCCTAAATGCTCAAACTCTGGATCAAAGTTTGTTAGGGGAAAGAGTGAAGGAATATTTACATTTGATAAAAAAACTTTCGTGTGAATAATGTCTTGAGATAGAAAATTGAGTGGCGAATGGTATGACGAGTTTGGCTATAAGAATGGCTGCCAAATGGAGGGTTTTAAGAAATCTTGTTGGGCGGTGCATAATATTATGATGGTTGAGGTTCCTAACTCAATGCTAGAAGTTGGTTAATAATTTTCTGTTATATTATACAATTTCTTTTATAAAGAAATACACTATTTTATTTAAATATATAAATTTCAATTTGCCTAAATTATTTAAATATATAATTAAAAAAGCGTTATAATAGTTATTTATTATTTTCTTGTCATTATTTTTAATCCAAATAACATTAATGATTTAATAGATAATTTGGATATAATAAAGTTAGTTGCATTGCTCCACCCAACAAATCTCATCTCTTACTAAGGAACCAAATACATGTATTTATGTTAAATTCAATACACGCACAGATATAACAAATTTCCTCACCAATGTTACCAGCACGGCACGGAACATATTTCCAACCTCCTATAAAACCAGTTTCCATTTGCCATCTGAAAGGTCTCAAGCAACGTCCACTGCTTGCCGTTTTGGAGGCTCAAGGTTATTGTTTGATTTTTTGTCGGCGAAATCCTCGGCATTGTAGATGACGGTGATGTAGAGAGAACAGCTTGGTCAACGAGCGATTTTCTCGCCGATCTTTAGCTCTTCTTTTGTTATCTGAAAAAGATCACCACAAGGGCATGGATATGCGTATGCCTGCAACTCCTCGTAACACTGCATGTCCTCTATCTCCACATCGTCGCACGACATCGTTAGGTCGATCAAAGCTGTAATGTGTTTGTTAGGTTGTCCTCTATTGATTTTTGTCTATTTTTGGCTGCCGAATTGGTTGGGCAGAAAAGGAGAGAAACTTTGGCGTCAGCTTATACACAGACGCCAAAAGCCAAAGCAAGGACGAACAGAGCTTTTAATGGCAGAGATTACTAAGTTGAGTCTCTTCGAAAGGGGAAATTTTTAGGGTTTTCGTTTTGAATTTATATGGGCTTAAACTAAGTTATTCAAACTGCTTTAAACTTTTTAGAAGCAAGGGCAGAAAAGGGCTGTCAGGTACCAAGTATTTAAACTTAGACATTAGCCATATGAACGGCTCCTTTTATAATTCGTTTTAAAGAAAGTTGAAAATTACACATCTTCGGATTTTTCAGGGATTCAAATTTTGTGGGAATCTAAATAAATCTTGTAGGATTTCATGCCTCGGCTCTTTAGCCAAAAAAATGAAGGGCTAACAATGCATGGACAAGCTCGTGAAAATTTCCCAAGTCATCATCGTTAAAATTCGGATACACGATCTAACATTATTTGCCGAATGAAATACGAATCCAACATTACAAATTCATATTTCCAAACATAACACAAAACGCTAGAATCTTTACATTATTGCATGTAGTGCAAGGGACAAATTAACCATCTCAGAGATTATTATGATGATTAAGTCCTTAATTACAAACATGTTTGGCCCTAGACGACATGAACCTTTTACCTTTTCATTTGCAATACTTTTTGAACCAAACACCAATGTTAAGAAAGCTCTCGAAATCGGATTGCGGCCTGCAACAAAACGAACATGTATATACATATATTAGATATCAGCAGTATGACATTGTCGTTAGGTTTTGATGAGTGATTAAACTAAGCAAAATATCATAAGTTTCTTCATCATAGCAGGTGTTTACCTTTCAATTGCATGGATGTCATTAGGAAACAGGATGATTTTTGTCTCAACTCCTCGCTCCTTTAATGCCCGTGCATACTATGAGTTTCAAACAGCAATTGTCAGACGTGACCGGAGTTGGATCGTGTCAACTTTCAGATCAGAAAAAGGATGTGTTCATGTGGGTGGGACTGTGAGTACAATAGTAGACAACACATATTCTAATCAAGTATCCTATGTTACCGGATGCTTTTTCAAAATACATATATCCAACACATTCTAATCAAGTAGACAAAATTGTATACCTATGTTAGACACATAAACGTATCTTACACTCAACTCCAAGTAACATAATTAAAAATGAATTACATATCCATCATACTTCATGCTATAGAAAGGAAAGTTATCGTACTTGCAATCCCCCAGAAACCGGGACGCGAAGATCCTGAGCACCTAGAAGAAAGATGGTTGGAGCTTTAACCTGCAAAGACAATAAAAGACAAGACTTTATCTCATCTGATTGTTCACATGATAACCTTTTTAAGGGAAAGCAATGCAAGTTTTAGGGTACCACGCCATGTAATATACATGGATTGATTTTGCTTTATGTAATGCTAAGTCTGCACCGGTGCCAAAGCGTGAAGCATGAAGCTAACCAGTTCAATTGGCATCTCTGGTTCATGCATCATACTGGAAAATCAGTCTTTTGTTTAATGTACCTTAGAAATATGCAATATAGGAGACTTGCTGTAAAAGTGAGTCAAGTGTTCAGCTGAAGGTGCTTCAGTAAAGATAGTTTTTCCTTTGCTTCCGTAAGATTCCACGTAACACCAATCAGGAATATCTGTTGTGGCAACCATGGATGAAAGATTACAAACTGGATTCCGTGCGGCAGCTGCAACAAACTTATTCGGTACCTGTAAAATGTAAGAACAAATTTGTAATATCGAAAACCATAGATTTTCCCTAATACTAAAGAGACACTAACACAAATTTATATTACTTCAATAGAAAGCCTAACCTGACCAATCAAGTGCGTAGTTAGAAAGCCACCATGTGAACCACCAAGAACAGTTATTTTAGATGGGTTGACAAGTCCTTTCTCAATGACATGATCTATAGCTGTGAGTACATCATTGACATCCTGCGCATGAGTCAATGAACGAAGGTTCATAATTTACATAACAATGATCCAAATAGTTATACCCGATATAATAAGTTAATGACTTGAGCACATGTATATCAAGAATAAGCACCTGAGACCCAATTTTCCCAGGAAGAGATTGCAATGCTTCCTCGCCAAATCCCAGTGAACCTCTGAAATAAATTAGCAATGTTGGATGAAGATAAAAGTTATGCCAGCCATTTTATGTAGATAAATCATAAAAAGCTATTTTAAAAAGGAAAATCCTTAATCATGTTAAAGCAAAGATCACAAAAAACCCATAAAGCATTTTACTGTTAGCTATAGGATGATGTGCTGCACTTGAAAACTATCAGCATGACGTTCAACTCGATAAAGTACTTTGGGAAGCAAATATGAAATTAAAGCATCTTATAGAAGGAAAATTTAAGCAGTAATGTGAAAATGAAATGACAAGAAAAACCGGTTCCTATCTCAAGTTAAACTTTCTGAAGAAGTAAAGGTATACTTTCGCTCACCTATAATTTACAATTAATAGGCTGAAACCAAGTGAAGAAAGAAATGCCAATGACTTTGAGAAGCTTGACAAAGAGACGGAATGAGGCCCTCCATGAAGGACCACTATTAGCGGATCAGGTGCATTGTTTACCTTGGAAGATACAAATATTGCCTCAAAAGACTTAGCAGCTCCTGAATGAATTGAACATATTCCATCACCAAAACCATTTTTTTTTTCTTATTTTCATAATGGCAGTACCTCCTATACTAATCAGAGGCCAATGAACACCATAGCAAATAAAACATTAGTTTAGCCTTCAAATCATTCACAAATATATATATACAACTAAAATATATTGCGAACATAAAATCATGTTTTTATCTTTTCCTTTATGGCTTTCAAAGAGGTTGAGGGAAGTTTTTTATGTCAGCTTTTAAGTTTTCGTTGAACTTTTTCCAGTAGTTGCCATCATCAGCTATCACAAGGATAAAATATCGTAAAAAAGAAAAAGAAAAAGAAAAAGAAAAAATATATATACTGCTAAATGTGGTTATCAAAGCATGCTAAGATACAAAAATAACAGCATTGAACCAAACTAGTTTGCAATACCTTTTGTCAAGCAATCAGAAACATCTTTCACTGGAATTTGCGTGATACCAAACTGAAGATGTGAAAGCAGAGACATAACCTGCACCATGAGATGTAAACACTAAAAGAACAACCTTGGTATAAAAGAAATGCAGAATCAGATGAAACAAAAGCAAGCAAAATAAACCTTCTCTGAACATTTAAAAATGGGGCTTGAGACATTTAACCAATGCCAAGCGGTTGTATTAGTCACTTTGTCCACAAGGCAGCCATATTTGATTTGAGGAACATCTATCGGGCTGCTACACACTTTGAGATGAGGAAAGAACAACTACAAATTTCATTTCTCTTTGTTTCGGAAGGAAGGAGAGATTATTGGTTGAGAAAGAAAATTAATTTTACCAGCAATAATGTTGTCCCCGTCTAGTGTCAGAACATTCCATGAAAAACCTGAGTCAGCAGTGCTGATTCGTAATACTTCACCACTGTAATATGGTAATTACGTCATCAAATAATGAAGTAGAATATTAAAGTCTATGCACCTGACAAACTGACATATAACCAATAGTCACCTTAACACATTTACAGAAAGTATCACTTGACAGCTGCGCCAATAGGAAGATAAAATCATAGTGCATCCATCCGAAAGCCATGGCTTACTAAGAAAACTTGAACAGTAAAGCCCCGGAAACTGACCATCCTCGGCACAGTTCACAACAGGAATCTACAAAGATTTAATAGAATAAACAGGTTAACCTGTCACATGTAAACCTAAGAAAGTAGAGATTAAAAACCAGATTTGGTAGCAGCATGTATATATTCCAGCAAAAGGATCATCATAATGACCCAATTTGGTTTTGTTATATACCAAAACAGTAGTCAGCAGTAGAGGAAAGAAAGCAGTAACTAGAGGGAATGGGAATTGGGGATTTAGAATGGTTTTTTCTCCCCCCAAAGAACCCCAAATGAATCTCATAAATTGCATGCTCTAAACTGAACTCATCACCTTCAACTTAAGCAGAGAAATGTGGAGGGCTTACCACATCAATGATCTTTGTAGATGAGCATAGCTTGCCATCAGTAGGCCAATCAATTCGGTGAAGAGAATCAGTTGCAGAGTGTACTCCAGAGTCCACTGAGGCTTTTGCAGACAGAAACACAATGAACTTTCCATCTGGGCTGGGGGAAATGAAACATAACACACATATAAGGAGGAAGCTCCAAAGATGTAGACTGTATGTAAAAAGAGGCCCTCTTTAAACATTTAGGCAGCTGCTAAATAAAGGTTCCAGTTAATTAAGCCATATTGAGGGAAGATTTTCATGGGAAATATGCAATTCTAGACAATCATACAAAGACTTCCACGCAAAGATTTACATTACACTCTCTGAAAAGAAGCAACAAACAAAGACGTTCAACCAAGATATGGTACTCCGCATATAACAGAGCCTCATAGGTGCTATAACAAGAAAAGATTGAGAGAACACTCTTCTTTCCTATCTTGACTAGTAAAACAAGGAAACAGATATTATACCGTAAGACAGCTACCCAAGCAATTAGAAGAAGAGAAATTGAAAGTTTAACAGCAATGAATTATTTTACAAACTCGTGCATGAAGAAACTGACTTGAACTTAACCCAGGCTAATTACAGAAGAGGAACTGAAATAAAGGCTGGTAAAAAAACTCATGTTTTACATCAATTATTTGAACTAAACAAATGCAACAAAGATATGACGTGGTTGGATGAACAAAAGTTTTCTAAACCTTGTAAAGACAGCATAGATACAGAAACAATCAAGTCTTCTCCCACATCACAGTGTGAGCTAAGGGTAGACATAAATTGTTTGCAAAAAAGGAACTTCAAAAGGCACTCAGCAGTTTGTTCAGCTATCGTGTACAAGATTTGAGGAAAAGAACACGAAAAGAGGAGCTGGGGAATTCTGAAAAAGGATTAGCGACGACCATATGCTTCAGGCACAAGCCCAAAAAGTGAGGGTAAGAGTTAAATAGCATACCTGAATTGTGGAAAGAATGCACTACTTATGCTTTGTGTTAAGTTGACAACAGTCAATTCCTCCATTGATCTGTCACCAGAAAATTATATATTGTGATTAAAGGTACCACATTCAAGTTCCAACATGAAAATATATGAATGAAGAAAATGTTGGAGATTAAAAGCAATTTAGTGAAGCAAGCAACCCACTTGAGATCTGACTGAGCAGCTTCTGACTTATAAAGTGGAACCTTCACTGCATATAATGCACAGGGCCTGTTATAGCAGTATTTTATACCAAGTTTTCTCGGATCTGCTGACCACCCCACGAAAACCAGATATTGGTCGATGCTTTCCACTGGTGGAGCCCAAACGACCTGTCCTACACTCAAAGACTTTGCAATTCCTTTAACAGCATGTACCTCGCCACTGTGATATGGAGGGAAGTTTAGTGAGGGTTCTTCCACCGCACAAAAGCTCTGTGCCATAGCATTGATTAAAATAGAAAACCATATGTGAAATGAAACCTGTTAAGATTGATCACAAAGAGTGCAGGCTGCCTTTTTCCTGCATAACATTCCCCCCATTCTTCCTCCCAATCCCCTTGACCTTTCCAGCTCATGCATTCTTTATCTTTTGCAGCACCTTGCTTGTAACCCTGACAATCAAACGAAGGCTTGCAGGGAGATGGCTCCTCAGCAACATAAGCAATAAGAGATTCATCAGAGTTCCAAGAGATTCCCTCGAACCTATACCATTAAGAAAGATTTCAACTTTGCTAAGTTTGCTGGGATAATAGCTACCGATAAAGTTACTTATAACAATCCTGTAGCAGCTACAAATGCTACTACAACTAGGCAATGATGCTCTTATGAGCAGTTCTAGAGTTTCTACCATATTTACATTGATGAAGGTGAAAGTTCAACTTAAGTTACTTAAACCATTTACTTCTGGACCAATGACTATGTTAACATAGTGTGCAAAACTGTATCATCAGAGAGAAGAAATTTACCAGCCATCAGCATACACTGAGCCATGAGTGGATTGGGGAATCCGGAACTCCTTCTCCAACCGAGATGAACTCCATATTTCAAATTGTGTGGGAGATTCATTTTCAGGATTTCTAATCACAAGAAGCTTGGAACCTGATGGTGAAGGAACAGTTATAGACACTCCTGTCATCTCAACAGGAAATGGTGTCCATTGGAAGTTTACAGTATTGTTACTTTCTTTCGAAATACTAGTTGACAACATAAACTTTCTTTTCTTGTTTGCCAAAAGATTCGGTTGGCTAATTAAAAACATTGCTTGGGAGCATATTCCTGCAGCAAAAAGTTTCAAAAAACAGCATTGGGATCAGCGATAGCATTTTGGTTTTAAATAAAAAGAGGAACACAAAAGAGAATGATGAAGAAACGTTAGCCTTCCTACCACTTTCAGACTTAAAAACCCATGCCTTGTCGATGCTAGAGATATTAGTAAACTCTTGAAGTAATTTAGACTGGGAAGCATATTCTTCCTCGGTAGCTTCATCTAGCCCACTGGCAATTCCTTCACAGTACCAGCTTTAGAAGAATCCATGGCCAAAATAGCTGGTAGATTTTTTCTACATGTAGGATGAAAAAGAAAATCATCAAGGAAAGTTCCAACAGAAAACTAAGCAGAAATATGCTTCACATTCCCACGAAGAAATTTGATATTCATCAATCAGGTTTCAGAAAGTACAGCAAACAACATAGTTTCGAAAATATTATTAAGCCACAACAATAGATCCAACGAAGTAATGCAAGCAAAAGATGCAACGGAGATTGGATGTAAAACACTTAAAACTACAAATATGACTTAAATTCGTTTTTGAGTGATCTTATTACTTTAAATTCACTAAACGGTAATCAGCCATCATAGTTCGACGATGCCACAATACATATTCTCTAGTTTTGTACTTTGTTCCAGCCAAGATATTGCCTAATGCTTCTACGACTCCACTCCAGATTAAAATCACAAACAAGTGTGTCCTAGAAAAAGGGATAGGCTAGCAAATCTGAAATGATTTCAATTCAAAAGGTACCAAAAAGATTTCTGAAACTGTGCATGGATTAAGTTGAATATTTTGCAATCATTCTTTGCATTAAGTTTGAACTATAGTACTATACCACTTCTCAATAGCACAGATCAATAGTCAAGCAAACCTGAATACCCAAAACCGATTATTTCAAGATATTGACACTGATTATACATTCCAAAGACGCTATACATATAATCATCCCATCAATCAAGAAATGAAGAATACAACTATTTTGTATCGAAAAACAGCTGACCCCCAAAACTAATATGTAAACTTGATAGCTCGCTCCAACCAGTATCGAACAGGCAAAAAGGAAGCTAAACAAAAGATATCCATCAACCGGTTTACCATCAAAACAACAACAACAAAAAAAACTCTCTTTTCCAAAAAAGGGAAAAATGTACAGAAAGAGCTTACACGTAGTGAGAAATGGGAGTGGAGCTGAAGAGTGAGAGACGAGGTTGAGAAGAGAAAAATAAAAGAGAGAATCGAGGAGAAGCTGCTAATGTCCCTGACCAAATAGAGATTTTACTGCTGATACTGGTGAAGGATGCTAATGGTAAGGTCCTACTCATTTCAAGATTCCTAACTTTGACATTTCTTTATTTTATCCACCAATTATTAATTACAATTAAGTCTGAAAATGGTAAAAAAAAGCAGCCAAGTGGATGCCCCCGCCATAAAAGGATAAAAATATCCATCCCAAGAAACTAGGTAACAGCCTTGTAAACTGAAATTTTCTCGCGGATGAGTGTCTGATGAAATCGAATCAAATTGAGTGGAATCTAGTTGGAACTGAATTAGAATTTAAATATTTCAAAATAAAATTTCTTATAATATAATTAATTTCATATTAGAATATATAAATTTGGAGTGATATTTTAATACGAGTAACTTGAATCATTAATTAATTTATTTAGATTTTAAAATTATTATTTTAGAATATTTAAAGTTTTAACTTTCTTTATATGTTGTTTAGATATTTTAGATTATTATAATTTTTTTAAAATATAAAATTTAGAATTTTTATAAATATTTAGAATTTTAAAATTATTTTAAATTTTTGAAAATTATTTTGAATTTTGGTTGAGAGAGATCAATTTGCTCATTTTAAAAATTGACAGAAATCAAATAGGTATTTATACTTATTCAAATTATTTGAATTATAAAATTCAACTCAATTCGAATTTCGAATTTGAAACTCGAATAACTAAAAATTTAAAAAAAATCAAAAAATAATTCGATTTTTTCAAATTGAATCAAGTTTTGTCCACCTCTAATTATACCAACTCTTATCAGGATTAAGATAAGCTTATTTATAGAATTCACATTAATTATGATAAAGATTAGTTTTTTATATAAAAATTTATATTATATAGTTAAATAAAAAATTTTAAATAGTTGGATGATTTAAATAAAAATTTCAAATAATTTAATAATACTTTGTAACTTTTAAAGCTAAATGATCAAATATATAAATTTACTAATAATTTAAAAAATTTAAATATATTTTATCTAATTTAATTTAGTTTATTTATATAATCACATCCTTAACCGGTGATATTAATAATTTCAAATTCAAAATTAGGCCAGCATCCTTTCGCTGTAAGTAATTTTTTGAAAAGATGAACTATTAAACATTAAATGTGTAATTAAAAAATAAAACACACAACTATTACATCACATCTCATAATTAGGGCAAATAACCAAAAAAGGCCGTTTTTTTTTCAAAATTTACCGAAATGGGCCAGTTTTTTAATTATTTACTGGAATGGGCCATTTTCCGCGAAATCGCGTCCACGTCAGCGCGATGTCAGGGTACGCGCAGGAAATCACGTCCACGTCAGCGCGATTTGCTGACGTGGAAGGAAATCGTGCCCTCTAGGACGCGATTTGCTGACGTGGCATGAACAGTGTGTTTTTAGCTTGGAAAACTTTGAAAGGCCATAACTTTTGGCTCGGTTGTCCGATTGAGACAAATTTTTTTTTGATTTCGAATAAATTTTTGAGATCTACGCGCTGGAAAACTGCTTAGAGATGAATAGGGACTAATTTGTAAAGTATAATTTGTTAGTTACGAGTATAGGGACTAAAGTGTAATTATTTCAAAATTAGCACGAAATTTTTGTATTTAAGAATATTTGAATGTTATGTAAGGATGAAATTGAATTTGAATTGAAAAACGAAGCTTAGATTTGAAAATATGACTATTTAGGTTTTAGGGACTAAATTGAATAAAATAGAAAATTTTAGGGAACTTCTCAAAAGTGGAATGAGCTGACTTATACCTATAACAGGATGATATAAGACAATTCTGTAAAAAAAGATCCGGTGTTTACTTCAAATAAATGAGGAAAATAACGATTTGAATGTTTCAAAATTCAATTTTAAACCGAAAAAAGCAAAATTTAGGGGCAAAAAAGGATCTTTTTCGATGAAAACTTCGGCAAACCGTCTTCGAGTTTGCCAGCGCGTAGATCTCAAAAATTTATTCGAAATAAAAAAAATTCGTCTCAATCGGACAACCGAGCCAAAAGTTATGGCCTTTCAAAGTTTTCCAAGCTAAAAACACACTGTTCATGCCACGTCAGCAAATCGCGTCCTAGAGGGCGCGATTTCCTTCCACGTCAGCAAATCGTGCTGACGTGGACGCGATTTCCTGCGCGTACCCTGACATCGCGCTGACGTGGACGCAATTTCGCGAAAAATGGCCCATTCCGGTTAATAATTAAAAAATCGGCCCATTTCGGTAAATTTAAAAAAAAAATGGGCCTTTTTTGGTTATTTGCCCTCATAATTAACCTTATGGACTATTTTATTTTGGCTTTACGGGTTTGATGTTAGTATAGTTGGGCAGTGTCTGTTCATTATGAAAAGGATAAAGAAAAAGCCCACAAGCCCATCATCTTACGCCTGTATATATAAAGCAAGGAACATCTCTAATGCATTAACAGAGACGATGGTTAAATGAAATTTTTTCATTTTTAGTCCTTGTCAAATATTAATAATTCAGGTTAACTTTTTAGATTTAGTCCTTTGGATAGCATTAAAATGATAAAATTATACTTTTATCCCCTAAAAATATAAAAATTTTAAAGTTATATGTTATTAAAATGGTAAAATTATATTTTATTATTGTAAAAGTATATAATTTAATTCCAACCCTCTAAATAAATTTTAACTTCGCGCCGTAAAATTTTCAAGTTTCAACTCTTAAAATTTTATTACAAAATTTCAAACTTCATCAAACCAATTAAACCCTAGATTCTACCATTTAATTTTTTTCCTGGTCCTATGTTATTATGAATGATGAAATGATGACGACTTTAGTGCTCCACTACATGGGGAAAAAAAGGAAAAAAAACTCATCCAAACAGTCGCTATTCTTTTATTGAAATTCAAAGATGCCACCATCAGTCCTTGTCAAACACTGCTGCACATTTTCTAAAAGATGCAGAATCTGTCCAATGCCTATTAACCAACTCAACTTTGATTATGAATCTTCCATTGCCATTTTCGATTTTTAGCTTTTGAATTCTTCAAAAACCTTAGATTTTAGTATCGCCATTTCAAACTTACCAGCTCTCAACCGCAAAACGGATTGCAGACTCAAAGACAGAGATGATATAGGTTTTTGGATTTTTATATTAATTTGAAGTATTTGAATTTTAGACTTGTTTATTTTATAGCTTTCTTGAATATTATTTGATAATAATTTTTATATGATATTATTTTTAATATATATATATAAGATTTTAAAATTATTTTTATTATTTTAAATACAAAAGATTTACTTTTTATGTTATAAAAATTAAAAATAATGATAAATTCAATTCAATTTTGAGTAACCACATCTGATAAATTTAAACTCTATAAACCATCGTGGGTTTTATTTTATTTTTTCTTCAACCCTACCCTACGCCTCAAAAGGTAATCAATTATGCTGAACCTTTGATTACGCCTGCTACCTTATTGGCTGCTTGTTTTGAACTTTCCTGGTCCACCAACGAAAAACCATTACGATCAAAAGAGTTGACTTTAATTTTTCTGGTCTTTCCATTTACCTTCAAACTCATTTGCTCTTATATGTTGCCATTTTCATTCCCCCTAAAGTTTAGGTATAAAATTCATATCTATTTCTTTTTATGAATTGAAATTGTATTTTCATTTACAACATATTTAAATTTATGTCACAACCATAAATGAGTGCATTATGCACTTATTGAATTGATAGGTCGTGATATTAGAATAATTTGTATCAATTCTCAAAGTATATAGTTGTAACATAGATTCGGGATAGAAAAAAAATTTTAAATAAATATAAACAATGGATCAAATATGCTCTAAGTCTTTATATTTTTTATACACTTGAAATTTAATTTTAAAATTTAAAATACAAGTCCAATTGTTAATTAATATAATTTTTTGTTCAATTTGCTAGCACGTCATTTTGAAATAAAAGAAATGCTCATTTAATAGTAATGTAAAAAAATATTGTAATAAACTTAAATTTAATAGAAAAATTTTAATTGTGTCAACAATTGAACTCGTATTTTTAATATTAAAAAGTAATAGAACTAAATTCTTTAAAATAAAATTAGAAGGGCTAAATTTTGAATGTGAACAAAATAAAGGGACCTATAACACCATGAAAAAACACTAACTCGTAATCAACCTGAATTTAGTAAAAAGTTTTTAATTGTGTGAATAATTAGATTTATGTTTTTAATTCTAAAAAATACAAAAACTAATGCAACGTTTGGTATGATGAAAATCACCTTTCTAGAAATTTAATCAGTTGGAAAGTAATTTCAACATTTGATATGTCAAATTTGATTTACTTTTATATTGATTTAGAATGTTAGTATGTTAATACACGTAAAACAAAAAACAAAAAACTATTGCCTCCTTCTATTTAATTTTCTCTATTACTTCAGAAGATTATTCGCAATGATTTTTTTTTCTCATTTGCAAATTTGATTTAGCACTTGTATTCGTGTGAAATACTTATTTTTTTTTGTAGAATATGGGTAAAATTTTTCTATTTAAGTTGTGTAAAATTTGTGGGTCAATGTATTATTATGAATAAATATATCATTAAAAAATAATATAAAAAAAGATGGGTAGTATTATGTAACAGTCAAATTTTCAGTGATATCGGAAACAATGGTTCGAGACCACTAAATCCGACGAGTGAGTTCGAAATTTTTATTATTATTTAGTAATTATGATTTAAATGTGATTTTAGAAAGATTTGTGAAATAGTGATTTGAGTTTAGATGGAATTATTAGGTTAATTGGTTTTGAAAATGGGGTATCGAGACCACAATTTTATAAATTGAGCCATAAATATTTTTATAAAAATTTACGGAGTGTCATTAAGTTAGCATTAAAGTTTCGTTAGAAAATTTTAGGGTTTGTTTGATTGCCAGTAAAATATTTTCCGTAAAATGATTTCGGGAAAATGTTTTACTTTGCTGTAAAATGATTTACTGGAAAATATTTTTTGGTGTTTGATTGAATCTGTGTAAAATATTTTCGACTGTTTGGCAGATTTCTTGGAAATATTTTTCGAAAAAATTGTTTTTACATATATTGATATATATTAATAAATTTTTATATTTTAAATTATTTTTACATATATTGCAATGATTTATTTATAATAATACTCAATTATTAAGCTACAATATTAATCGTTATAAATTGAAAAAAATTAATATCAAATAAATTATTTGTAATTGTGTTAAAAAAATAAGTATTGAATAATTAAAAAAACAAGTTACTGGGAAATCGATAAACAAAAGCAATTTTCTACCGGAAATGAAGGAAGGAATGAAGGAGGCGATAGAGAGGAGAGCACGAAAAATGTCTTACGAAAATTGAAAGGGTAAGACATTTTCCCTAAAATGTAACCCATTTTCCCTTGTTTTGGAGTTCATTTTCCAAATGGAAAATGTTTTCCGCCAATCAAGCGCTGGAAAAGTTGGAAATGATTTTCCGGAAAATTATTTCCTTCAATCAAACAGACCCTTAATGTTTTGATAGTTAATTAAATAAAAAAGACTAAATTGAAAAATGTGCAAAACTTGTTAAAATGATTAAATAGCTTAAGTGTTACATGAGGGAGGACTTAAAAGGCAAATTAGCCCAAAGGTGATGGCTTGGGCGGCATAGGCAGAGAAAAATCAAAGAATTAGGTAAAATAAGGGCAAAATTAGAAAAGTTGAAAAATTTAGCTTACAAATTGAAATAAAAAGAGAATTCTAGAGAATTTCTTAAATTCTCAGCCAAAAACACCATTGAAGAACCCTTAAGAAGCTGGTTTTCATATTTTGCTACATGTGAGTTCAATTCTTGCTCTTTTCTTGAAATTTTTGTTTTTTAAGACTCTAGCAACTAAATTCAACTATCTAATTCATTAATTTTTGATTTTATGAGTATTCTTGAAAGTTACCATTGATGAGTGCTGGATGTTTATGATGAATTAACATGGATTTGAAGCTTAGTTTTGTCATATGATATTTTATCAAGTGATTTCAAGGGAAATTGATTTTAGGAACAAATTGTGAAAAAGATTAAATCTTAGGGTTTGGTATTAAATCTTGTTTATCAAAGGCTGTGTAATGGTTTGGAATGTTTAGATAATGAAAGAGCCCATTTTTGCTCGGGCCAATACCAGCAAAACAAACCCAAATGATAAAAACAAAAACAGTCCATTTACAGAAAATTTAAACCCAAAATTACAATGGCCCGAACGACCCAATAAGAATTAAAACCCTAAAGCCCGAATGGCCCAAAACCTAAACTGGTTTTCAGCCAAGAGCAAACCCTAGCTAGCCGCTGCTCCTGCCCTAGCCTCTATCACCTCCGCACGAGCACGCCTCTCCCCACATACGTGTCACATCCGTACCTCCGTACCCGTACACCTGCAACGAACACACAGCAGCAAAAAACGACAGAAAAGGGGCAACAGAGGGGATTCGGGATTGATTTTATTTTTTTTTCTTTTCATTTTTCTGTAATTCTGGCTATAAAGAAGCCAATACAAACACTGTAAGAGGAGGGCATATTGAAAAAAAAAGAGGATTAAAAAAAAAGGAGAATACTCGTAAGGTGATTTTGAGTTTTTCTTCTCTCTCGTTTTCTATCATTTTCCGATTCTTCTTTTTTCCTTTTCTTTTTATTTACTGTTTGAGAAAATGAAACAAAAAAGGGGGGAGGATTTACCCGATTCATCATTCGGTTGCGCCGCCGTCGGGATTTTCCCATCGGTGAAATCGGCCCCGAAAGGTGGAGTTAGGGGGTTCTTCCTATTGATCCTTGCACCAAATGAATCTGGTCTTTGATCGGGTCTTGAAACGAGGAATGGAACGCCCCTTTTGCGCAACGCTGGCCACCGTTCAAGGTGGCGCTATGGCGGCGTTGAGGAGACCCTAAAGGCCGGATGGTTTAGGGAAGAAGAAATGTTTTTTTTATTTTGAATTTTTTTAAAAAAAGGGGTGGCTGAAATGAGGGTTATCAGAAAATTTTGGCTTAAATAACCTGACCCGCGCGGTGACCCGACCCGGGGAAGGATCCGTGCGTCACGTCTTTCTGGTTTATTTGCACAACCAGTCCTCCTTTGTTTTATATCGTTCTAATCTGACTTTCTATAGTTTTCGATTTATACAATATAGTTTATTCTGGTTTCAATTTGGTTCATGGTCAAACGGCGACGTTTTCGATTTGAATTCTTGAACTTATGCGTTTAATTGTTGCTTTAGTCCTCAGGCTTTCGATTGATTGTAAATTTAGTCTTTTAAATGCTATAATTTCGATTTAATTATTTATTTTTTTAAAAATTTTATTCTTATTAATCATAATATTCTGTTTAATTTTATAAATATGATTTGTTGGTTTAAAATTAGCTTAGTATCTCTTTTAATATGTTTATTTATGGTAAATTTTAAATATTAGGATTAACATTGTTTTCAAATTTATTATTTAATATAATTTTAAGATGCAACATATTGTTATTTCAAATTATTATTAACATGTTTTGATTTTATCATACATTATTTTAAAATTTATCATTTTTATTTTCAAACTCTATATCATTATATGTTTCATCGTCTATATATATAAAAAATGCTTTCATAATAATTTGATATACTTTGTACATATTTTAATAATTTATTTTGTGTTATAACTTAATTTTTTTTATATATAACATTTTTAAATGCCATTATACGTGTTATTAAATTATTTTAAAATATATATATTTTTTTGTTTTGATGTTTGATATTATTATGATTATAAATTTCAAGTATTTTTATATCTATATGTATGTTAAGTCGATTTCATTCATAATTTACTTCTTTCAAAACCTATTTAGGTGATTATTTATTTTAAATTATATATGTATTGAGACTTTTACATGGTTATTTTATAGGCATTATTTAGGGTAAATTAATAAATATATTATTTGTTTCAAATCTATTTTGAATATTATTATCCAATGTTGTATCATATTGTTTCACGTCCATTTTGAGTTCATGTATGAATATTTTAGCTTATAAATGTTGTTATTAATAAATGTTGTGGTATTTAATTCATTTGATATTTGGCAATTAGGACTGATATTTACATAACATGATAAGAATTGTCGTAGCCATTTTTGTTTGAATTCATCCATTGTTTATTATCCCTCAGTTTGTATTTAGATTACGAATTGTATCTTTTACATTATATATTGTTATTCAATCATGTTTCCTTTGTAAGAGTTGTATTTTATTAAAGCACTATGATCATTTTATTTCATAATTCCTAAAAAGGCTTGGTGTTCATAAGTTCTTGAGAGAATTGTGCCCTAACTCACTGGGGCTTCAATTCTTCTCGATGAATTTAGGTAATCAAGTGTTCATTTTATCGAAACCATACCACTTTTAAAAATAAAATTTTTAAGATTTCAAAATGTTGGATCCTAACTTACTGGATATGACATTTTGTATCTCGATTTAAAAAAATAAATAAATAATAAAGGCAATATTTGGTGTTTAGGAATTTCGAGGAAATCGAACCCTAACTTACTGGGTTTTGATTTTCTCATTTGATCCAAATAATCAAATATCCTTCTCAAAATGCATAGATTTTAAAAGTCAAAAGATAAACTTAATTTTGAGGATTTGAAATGTTGCACTCTAACTTATTGAGTGTGACAATTTATTCCTTTGAAATAAGTGAGCCTTATCATCCAATCCATTTTATTCAAGATAAACGGATCGTATTTTAAAATCTTTTCAAAATTTCGACATTAAGACATTAAACAATCAATTCGGTACCAATTTTGGGCGTCACGAGGGTGCTAACCCTTCCTCGTACGTAACCGACTCCCGAACCTGTTTTCTCAAAATTCGCAGACCTAAAATCATTTTTTAATGGTGAACCGATCACACCTCAATAAAAGATCAGTGGCGACTCCCATTTTATTTTCAAAGTCGATTCCCGTTTTTTTTAAATATCAAAAATGGTGTCAACAGATAAAGTATTACTTGACAAAAATTAGCTTATTTGATGGGCTAATTAGTAAGGGACTAAATTGCAAAAACTGTAAAAGTTAAGATAATTTTGTAATTTTGAAATTTAAAGGGTACTGATTGTAAAGTGAATTAAAACTGAAATATGCTAATGCATGAATAATTTTATATTTTAGATCAAGAGCCCGTAGACCAACGAGAAAAAGGAAAATTAACAGAATAATCCTTGAACTACTACAAACTTACAATTTAACCCAGGTAAATTCGTATGGTTAAAGTTTAATAGTTATTTGGAAATTGATGAATGATGTTACATATTTAATAAATTGTTGAAAATGGAATATTGCTAAATTTATTGTGTATTAAATATATTATTGAATAAAAAATGAAATATTGTTGTATTATGAATTAGATTGGATATCTGGCTAAAGTAGAATGCAAGATTGAGTACATTCGTTCTGTGCAAATGAGGAGTTGACGGCAAATTACCCAAGTAAACTGGGGGTTCAACATTTGTTACGAACTTCCGTGTTTGTTTTCCGTTTAGCTTTCATGAGCTTTAGTTAACTCATATGAGTTTCAGTTTAACCCTTCTGGGTTTCAGTTTAGCTCTTTTGAGCTTCAGTTTAACCCTTATGGGTTTCTGTTTAGCTCTTATGAGCTTCCGTTTAACCCTTACGGATTTCCGTTTAGCACTTATGTGCTTCTGTGCAGCCTTCGGGGTTTTGTATACGATGTACTCATATCCGTAAGATGTTCTCCAATTTGACAAAGGTTGGTAAGTGACATATGAAGTATTATTGAAAAATTTAATGATATCATCGATTTTGAGATGAAATAAGTGAAATCATCAATTGAAGTTGTGATTGGCAGGAAATGTGTAATGAACGATTTAGTTAATTGCATCATTATAGGATGCTCGGTAATATTTAAGTTTAAAGCCAACGAACTTACTAAGCTACATTTAGCTTACTTGTGTTGTTTAATGTTCTTTGTAGATTTTCGAGTAGCTGGGAGGTCGAATCAATGCATCGAATCACACTATCCAACTTGCCGGTAGATTTTGCTAAACATACTATGTTTTATATGGCATGTATAGAAATTGTAACACCCCGAACCCGAGACCGTCACCGGAGTCGAACACGAGGTGTTAACAGACTTTTAAAAATTTTCCAGACACTGCCAATCTGCGTAACAGTCGCTTTAAAAATCATATCTTGAGTTTCACAACTCGAAAATTAGTTTCGTGATTTTTACCTGAAACTAGACTCACATTCCCATCTACATATTTTTTTCTAGAATTTTTGGTCGGGCCAATTAGTACAGTTTATTAGTCAAAGTCTCCCATGTTACAGGGATCGACTACCCTGACCTTTGCGCATTACGACTTGGATATCTCCTTGTACAGGGCTCCAATACTGATGCCGTTTGTTTCTATAGAAACTAGACTCAGAGAGGAATCTATACATATATGGTATGACTTCTAATTATCTCTGGTTAATTTAAGGTAAATTTTCAAAGTCGAAACAGGAGATCCAGAAACCGTTCTGGCCCTGTTTCACGAGAACTTTAATATCTATTAATATACTGTTCATATGATTGTTTCGTTACTTTCATATGAAAATAGATTCATCAAGGTTCGATTACATAATTTATTCACTATTTAATTCCATTCCTACAAATTTTTGTGATTTTTCAAATCCACACCACTGCTGCTGTCAGCATCTGTTTTCAAGGTAAACTTTACCTATTTCGTGGTTACCATGGACCAACTAGGGTTTTGTCATACATAGGTCCACATATGATCATATTTAGCCATTCCAATGGCTGATCATTTGCCCAACACTTCCATTCCAAACCATAGTCACATCGTGAAACCATATATACATACATAAACACAAATGGTCTAATGCCATACTCCACTTCTACGAGCCATTTTCGCATGGCTGTACACACATACATCACAAAAAGTACTTAAAACAACAAGGGGTAGTCCTATACATGCCATATCCAGAGTTCAACAAAAAGAGTACCAAAAGAGCTTTGATAGTGTGGATGACTTCGACTTCGTTGATCCCGAATCCGATAGCTAACGAACAAAATCTATAAAACAGAGAGCCAAAGCAACCGGGTAAGCAATTTAAGCTTAGTAAGTTTCAAGTAATGAAATCGGCTTTGACTAAAGTATTACATTCACATAGCTAACCGAATCACTTTATTGATACACATTCTCATAATCATACTTACTTCACACTTCATCAACATATATACACACAATGTATTAACCTATCTAAAAGCCGAAAATTCGTTAGTCGATTGAACGAATATTATTTTAAACGAATCGACTTTTTTTTCAAAGCACATGCAAACATACCTTATCGTTTGGGTTTATCGAGCGTATTAATTGAATTTATTACAGCACAGAACGCTCACATTCAACCCAAGTTTCTTCGGAATTTAGCCGGATATAACCACAAGCTCAATTGCCTTCGGGTCTTAACCCGGGTATAGCAACTCGCACGAATGCCTTCGGGTCTTAGCCCGGATATATCAACTTGCACAATTGCCTTCGGGTCTTAGCCCGGATATATCAACTTGCACAAATGCCTTCGGGTTTTAGCCCGGATATATCAACTCGCACAAATGCCTTCGGGTTTTAGCCCGGATATATCAACTCGCACAAATGCCTTCGGGTTTTAGCCCGGATATATCAACTCGCACAAATGCCTTCGGGTTTTAGCCCGGATATATCAATTGCTCATGCACACATATATCAATAATCTTAACACATCCATATCTTATTTTCGTTACTAAGGCTCAAACACAAATCATTTATTAAACCTTTCAAATTTCGGCTCAATAGCCACACACAAAGAGCATGATTTCAATAGGCTTTATAACATAGTCTCTATGCACATTCGACTATCCATCATAGTATGACTAATCATTTCAATATAATTCAAGTAGGGTCATTACTCGAAGACTTACCTCGGATGTGGTCGAGCTAGTTCGACAGCTATTCGATCACTTTTTCCTTTCCCTTATCCAACTGTGGTCCTCTAAGCTCTTGAGCTAATTCAAACAAATTTAACTCATTAAAGTCTCATTTTGCTAGCTTATGGCCGAATATGACAAGGAGTTTGATGGGTCATATGGCCACCTTTTAGCTCAAATACACAATGGTCATATGCATTTTTAATCACATCAAATGATTCAATACATTTCACTCGAACATCAAAAGAGAACCTCAAGGTACTTAGTCCATATACACATTAGACATTAGAGTCACATATGTACGAAATCACGAATCGAATTCGACATATTAGCTAATTTTCCCTTTAGCCGAATCTTCTAAGTCAAGATAAAGCCATCAACAAGCTTACCTTTGGCCGAACATACACATCAACTTAGGTGCTCATTTATGTGGCCGAACACACACATGTCTATGTTAAGGCCGATTGCAACACTCAATACATTCTACAAGTATGGACACTTGCATTGACTAAACACCATTTCTATTATTTTTACTCCAAAGCCGAATGCCTCTCAAGCCCTAAGCTCATGATCCTTTCATCATTAAGCAAGTGTTATAGCACAACTAACATCCATTTTCAATTTGAACACCAACATAAAAATATTAAACATGAAAATCCATAGCCGAAACCTATACATGACATTACTCATTCCACCCATCGAAACAATATTTGTTCAAGACATCAAGCATTTTTATTTGGGTATTACATATATGAGCATTTAGAATTTATATTTTTAGCAAGATCAATTTCTTTCCTCAACACATTCTTCATCAAAACTTAAAGGAAGTAATCAAATTTCCTTCTTTAATAGCCATAGCCGAATGCTCCATCCATCCATCAAAGTTACAAATTTAGCATGGTCTAAGTAAGAACCATGATAATTAACCTAAAACAAGCTAAAATTTCACAACTTTAACACAATATACTAACCTTATTAAGCATTCAAATGGCCGAAAGTTCTTTGCCCCTATTCCTTCCTTCAATTCGGCCAAGAAGACAAGGATGAAGCCTTTTTTTTTTTCATTTGCTTTCTTTTTATTCTTTTCTTTTATTCATTAAATTCCACACCCAATATCAATTTCACAAATATATTGCCCATCATCAACCCACCTTGGCCGGCCACTATAAGGAAATTGGGCAATTTGACATGCAAGTCCACCTTTGTGTTGACATGCACTAATAAGCCCTTTAAAATTAGCCTATCATATTTTACCATGTCTCATGTTGATCCCTATTTAATAATTCCTCATGCAATTGGCAAAATTAGGGAATGAAACTTCTACATATGCATGTACACACATAATAAACGTAGAATATAACAATTAATTGTTTTCATAACTCGGTTTTGTGGTCCCGAAACCACTTCCCGACTAGGGTCAATTTTGGGCTGTCACAACTCTCCCCCACTTAAGAAATTTTCGTCCCCGAAAATCTTACCGGTAAATAGGTTTGGGTATTGTTCTTTCATCGAGCTCTCGGTTTCCCAAGTAGCTTCCTCGATCCCGTGTTTGAGCCATAACACTTTTACTAGGGGAACTCTTTTGTTTCGCAACTCCTTCACTTCACGAGCTAGGATACGCATCGGTTCTTCTTCATAGCTCATATCGACTTGAATTTCAACTTCTGATGGGCTAATTATGTGCGACGGATCAGATCGATAGCGTCGAAGCATCGAAACATGAAAGACGTCGTGAATCTTTTCAAGCTTAGGGGGCAAAATCAATCTATACGCAACCGGACCAACTCGTTCGGAGATTTCGTACGGCCCAATGAATCTCGGGCTCAACTTGCCCTTACGGTCAAATCTGAGTATCTTTTTCCAAGGTGAAACCTTAAGGAACACTTTGTCTCCCACCTGATACTCGATGTCTTTTCGTTTCAAATCCGCGTACGACTTCTGGCGATCTGTGGCTGCCTTCAAACTTTCACGGATTACTTTTACTTTCTGTTCGGCATCCTTAATCAAATCATCTCCGAAAATTTTACTTTCACCGAGCTCAGTCCAAAACAATGGTGTACGGCATTTACAACCGTACAAAGCCTCGTAAGGTGCCATCTTAATACTTGATTGAAAACTATTGTTGTAAGCGAATTCAATCAAAGGTAAATACCGTTCCCATGAACTACTGAACTCGAGGATGCAACATCTCAACATATCCTCAAGTATCTGAATTATCCGCTCGGATTGACCATCGGTTTGTGGATGAAAAGCGGTGCTAAAATTCAGCTTGGTACCCAAAGCTTCTTGCAATTTCTTCCAAAATCGCGAGGTGAATCTCGGATCTCTATCCGACACAATAGAAATCGGTACCCCGTGTAATCTCACAATCTGAGAGACATACAATTCAGCTAGTTTATCCAATGAAAAATCCGTACGCACGGGGATAAAGTGAGCCGACTTAGTTAGTCTATCGACAACAACCCAAATCGCATCTTTCTTACTTGCTGACAATGGCAGTCCGGACACAAGGTCCATTGTGACTCGATCCCATTTCCACTCGGGTATCATGATCGGCTGAAGTAGTCCTGAAGGCACTTGATGTTCCGCTTTCACTTGTTGACATATTAAACATCTCGAAACAAAGTCGGAGATGTCTCGTTTCATACCATGCCACCAAAACCGATGTTTCAAATCGTTGTACATTTTTGTACTCCCCAGGTGAATTGACATTCGGCTACAATGGGCTTCGTTCAGAATCATCGAAATGAGTTCCGAATTCCTTGGAACACATAAACGACTTCTGAACCTCAAACAATCATCACCATCAATTTGAAACTCTGATTCCTTGTTCGAAACACACTCAGCCCGTTTTGCAACCAATTCATCATCAACTTTCTGGGCTTCACGAATTTGATGAATCAATAATGGTTTGGCTTTTAATTCAGCTACTAACATATTGTCGGGTAGAACAGACAAGTGTACATTCATCGCTCGTAAAGCAAACAATGATTTCCGGCTTAAGGCGTCCGCAACCACATTAGCCTTTCCCGGGTGGTAGTCAATGACAAGCTCGTAATCTTTCAACAACTCAAGCCAACGCCTTTGTCGCAGATTTAAGTCTCTCTGAGTCATCAAATATTTGAGACTTTTGTGATCCGAAAATACATGGCACTTTTCACCAAATAAGTAATGTCGCCATATTTTTAAAGCAAATACGATGGCAGCTAGTTCGAGATCATGGGTCGGATAATTTTTCTCATGTGGCTTTAATTGTCTCGATGCATAGGCCACCACTCGACCTTCTTGCATCAACACGCAACCCAACCCAAGTAGGGATGCGTCACTATAAATGACAAACTCCTTGCCTGATTCGGGTTGCACTAGAATTGGAGCTTCAGTCAAATGAGTTTTCAGTTGATCGAAACTTTTCTGACACTTCTCCGTCCATTCGAACTTAACATCCTTTTGAAGTAGCTTCGTCATTGGTGTGGCTATCATCGAGAAACCTTTGAAAAATCGTCGGTAATAACCGGCGAGCCCCAAAAAGCTCCGAACCTCAGTAATATTTCTCGGAGGTTTCCAGTTAAGTATGGCTGAAATTTTGCTCGAGTCAACTCGAATACTCGATGCGGATACCACATGACCCAAGAAGCTAACCTCTCTTAACCAGAACTCACACTTACTGAACTTAGCATATAACTGCTTATCCCGCAACATTTGCAACACTAGTCTCAGGTGCTCAGCATGTTCGGTCTCATCTCCTGAATAGACCAAGATGTCATCAATGAACACAACTACGAACCGATCCAAATATGGTCTGAAGATCCGATTCATCAAATCCATAAATACTGCAGGGCCATTAGTGAGCCCAAACGGCATCACTAAGAATTCGTAGTGACCGTACCTCGTTCTGAAAGCAGTTTTGGGTACGTCCGAATCTCGAATCCGCAACTGATAATAACCCGATCTCAAATCTATTTTTGAGAGCACTGAGGCCCCCTTTAGTTGATCAAACAAATCATCAATACGCGGTAACGGATATTTATTCTTTATCGTCACTTTATTCAGTTGACGATAGTCAATGCACAACCTCATGGTTCCATCCTTCTTTTTCACGAACAATACTGGTGCACCCCAAGGTGAGAAACTTGGCCGAGCGAAACCTCTGTCCGTCAATTCTTGCAGCTGAGCTTTCAACTCTTTTAACTCGGTTGGTGCCATACGATACGGAGCTATCGAAATCGGCGTAGTCCCAGGTACAAGCTCAATACCAAACTCTATCTCCCAAACAGGTGGTAAACCCAGCAATTCTTCAGGAAAAACATCCGGGTATTCACAAACCACCGGCACAGATTCGGGTTTCCTTTCTAATTCTTGGTCATCCAGTACATACGCAAGGTATGCTTCGCACCCTTTTCTTACATATTTCTGGGCCAACATTGAGGATATTACAGCTGGCACCCCATCCAAGTCCGTGGACTCAACTCGGATTACTTCGTTATTCGCGCACCTCAAATCAATAGTCTTGCTTTTGCAATTCACGAAAGCATCATGCACGGTCAACCAATCCAACCCGAGAATAACATCAAATTCATCAAACGGCAAAAGCATCAAGTCCGCCGGAAAACAGGAACCTCGGATTTCTAGGGACATTTCTTGCACACTTTGTCGACAAGCACGTAACGACCCAAGGGATTTGACACCCGAATTACGAACTCAGTAGACTCAATAGGTAAAGTCTTACTGGATGCTAAGGTTTCACATATGTAAGAATGAGTAGAACCGGGGTCAATCAAAGCAATTACATTAGTGTCAAAGAGAGTAAAAGTACCGGTAATAACATCAGGCGAAGAAGCATCCTCGCGGGCACGTATAGCATAAGCTCTAGCAGGCGCACGAGCCTCAGATCTGGTCGTAGCATCTCTAGATCCTCTCTTACCACCACTAGCATTGCCCGTATTTCTAGAAGGTCTACCTCGAGCAGTGGTAGCACCCGGTTTCCCACTCTGATTTACATTCTGTTCAGACAGCCTCGGGCAATCTTTAATGAAGTGGTCAACTGATCCACACTTGTAACAGGAGCGGTCATGGAATCTACAACTCCCCGAATGCCATTTACCGCAATATCGACATTCTGTTCTGTCTTGACGTTCATTCCCAACACTAGCGATCGAAGTGCCTCGGGTACCCATAGGGGGTCGATCACGGTCTCGTCTAAAAAGGCCAGAAGTGCCTCTAGACCGGCCCACATCATCTCGAAATTTCTTCGATGCTTGTTGAAGAGACTTTCCCGAGGATCTTTTACGAAACTCCCCAGTTCCCACATCAACTTTTTGTTTTTCTTTTCTAAGCTCTTCGGCTTTACAAGCTCGCTCGACAAGTACTACGAACTCTCGTATTTCAAGAATGCCAACGAACATTTTTATATCTTCATTCAGCCCATCCTCGAAGCGTTTACACATGATAGCCTCGGACGAAACACATTCCTGAGCGTATCTACTAAGTCTAACAAATTTTCGCTCGTAATCAGTAACTGACATAGAACCTTGCTTAAGCTCAAGAAATTCCTTCCGTTTTTGATCAACAAATCTCTGACTGATATACTTTTTCCGAAACTCAGTTTGGAAAAACTCCCAAGTTACCTGCTCTCGGGGCACAACAGAAGTCAGAGTACTCCACCAATAGTAGGCAGAATCGCGTAGCAAGGAGATAGTACACTTTAGGCATTCATCGGGTGTACAAGATAGCTCATCGAGTACCCGGATAGTGTTGTCCAACCAAAATTCAGCTTGCTCGGCATCGTCGCTATCCGTAGCCTTAAATTCAGTGGCCCCATGTTTTCGGATTCTGTCAACTGGGGGCTTATTTGACCTTATTTGGTCAGTTACCGGAGGTATTGTAGGTGCGGGGGTTGTATTAGTCGGGAATGGAGGTTGTGGAACAGCCGTATTAGTTCGAATGTATTGGTTGAACCAATCATTCATCACACTATAGAAAGCTTGTCTAGCTTCATCATTCGGGTTACTAGCATTAGGTTGAGAGTCCACCGGCGCTGTCCCTTGTGCGGGAGCAGACGCTACACTCTCAAGATCATCAGCTACCGCTCGGTCGGGATCGGGATCCATTACTATAAATAAACACATTTGCAAATGTCAGAAATCACCACACTATCAATTAATCACATAAAATGGCATGTATAGCTAGACCCCAACACATCACGGTAGTCCTAGAATCGACTAAACCGTAGCTCTGATACCAATCAAATGTAACACCCCGAACCCGAGACCGTCACCGGAGTCGAACACGAGGTGTTAACAGACTTTTAAAAATTTTCCAGACATTGCCAATCTGCGTAACAGTCGCTTTAAAAATCATATCTTGAGTTTCACAACTCGAAAATCAGTTTCGTGATTTTTCCCTGAAACTAGACTCACATGCCCATCTACATATTTTTTTCTAGAATTTTTGGTCGGGCCAATTAGTACAGTTTATTAGTCAAAGTCTCCCATGTTACAGGGATTGACTACCCTGACCTTTGCGCATTACGACTTGGATATCTCCTTGTACAGGGCTCCAATACTGATGCCGTTTGTTTCTATAGAAACTAGACTCAGAGAGGAATCTATACATATATGGTATGACTTCTAATTATCTCTGGTTAATTTAAGGTAAATTTTCAAAGTCGAAACAGGAGATCCAGAAACCGTTCTGGCCCTGTTTCACGAGAACTTTAATATCTCTTAATATACTGTTCATATGATTGTTTCGTTACTTTCATATGAAAATAGATTCATCAAGGTTCGATTACATAATTTATTCACTATTTAATTCCATTCCTACAAATTTTTGTGATTTTTCAAATCTACACCACTGCTGCTGTCAGCATCTGTTTTCAAGGTAAACTTTACCTATTTCGTGGTTACCATGGACCAACTAGGGTTTTGTCATACATAGGTCCACATATGATCATATTTAGCCATTCCAATGGCTGATCATTTGCCCAACACTTCCATTCCAAACCATAGTCACATCGTGAAACCATATATACATACATAAACACAAATGGTCTAATGCCATACTCCACTTCTACGAGCCATTTTCGCATGGCTGTACACACATACATCACAAAAAGTACTTAAAACAACAAGGGGTAGTCCTATACATGCCATATCCAGAGTTCAACAAAAAGAGTACCAAAAGAGCTTTGATAGTGTGGATGACTTCGACTTCGTTGATCCCGAATCCGATAGCTAACGAACAAAATCTATAAAACAGAGAGCCAAAGCAACCGGGTAAGCAATTTAAGCTTAGTAAGTTTCAAGTAATGAAATCGGCTTTGACTAAAGTATTACATTCACATAGCTAACCGAATCACTTTATTGATACACATTCTCATAATCATACTTACTTCACACTTCATCAACATATATACACACAAGGTATTAACCTATCTAAAAGCCGAAAATTCGTTAGTCGATTGAACGAATATTATTTTAAACGAATCGACTTTATTTTCGAAGCACATGCAAACATACCTTATCGTTTGGGTTTATCGAGCGTATTAATTGAATTTATTACAGCACAGAACGCTCACATTCAACCCAAGTTTCTTCAGAATTTAGCCGGATATAACCACAAGCTCAATTGCCTTCGGGTCTTAACCCGGGTATAGCAACTCGCACGAATGCCTTCGGGTCTTAGCCCGGATATATCAACTTGCACAATTGCCTTCGGGTCTTAGCCCGGATATATCAACTTGCACAAATGCCTTCGGGTTTTAGCCCGGATATATCAACTCGCACAAATGCCTTCGGGTTTTAGCCCGGATATATCAACTCGCACAAATGCCTTCGGGTTTTAGCCCGGATATATCAATTGCTCATGCACACATATATCAATAATCTTAACACATCCATATCTTATTTTCGTTACTAAGGCTCAAACACAAATCATTTATTAAACCTTTCAAATTTCGGCTCAATAGCCACACACAAAGAGCATGATTTCAATAGGCTTTATAACATAGTCTCTATGCACATTCGACTATCCATCATAGTATGACTAATCATTTCAATATAATTCAAGTAGGGTCATTACTCGAAGACTTACCTCGGATGTGGTCGAGCGAGTTCGACAGCTATTCGATCACTTTTTCCTTTCCCTTATCCAACTGTGGTCCTCTAAGCTCTTGAGCTAATTCAAACAAATTTAACTCATTAAAGTCTCATTTTGCTAGCTTATGGCCGAATATGACAAGGAGTTTGATGGGTCATATGGCCACCTTTTAGCTCAAATACACAATGGTCATATGCATTTTTAATCACATCAAATGATTCAATACATTTCACTCGAACATCAAAAGAGAACCTCAAGGTACTTAGTCCATATACACATTAGACATTAGAGTCACATATGTACGAAATCACGAATCGAATTCGACATATTAGCTAATTTTCCCTTTAGCCGAATCTTCTAAGTCAAGATAAAGCCATCAACAAGCTTACCTTTGGCCGGACATACACATCAACTTAGGTGCTCATTTATGTGGCCGAACACACACATGTCTATGTTAAGGCCGATTGCAACACTCAATACATTCTACAAGTATGGACACTTGCATTGACTAAACACCATTTCTATTATTTTTACTCCAAAGCCGAATGCCTCTCAAGCCCTAAGCTCATGATCCTTTCATCATTAAGCAAGTGTTATAGCACAACTAACATCCATTTTCAATTTGAACACCAACATAAAAATATTAAACATGAAAATCCATAGCCGAAACCTATACATGACATTACTCATTCCACCCATCGAAACAATATTTGTTCAAGACATCAAGCATTTTTATTTGGGTATTACATATATGAGCATTTAGAATTTATATTTTTAGCAAGATCAATTTCTTTCCTCAACACATTCTTCATCAAAACTTAAAGGAAGTAATCAAATTTCCTTCTTTAATAGCCATAGCCGAATGCTCCATCCATCCATCAAAGTTACAAATTTAGCATGGTCTAAGTAAGAACCATGATAATTAACCTAAAACAAGCTAAAATTTCACAACTTTAACACAATATACTAACCTTTTTAAGCATTCAAATGGCCGAAAGTTCTTTGCCCCTATTCCTTCCTTCAATTCGGCCAAGAAGACAAGGATGAAGCCTTTTTTTTTTCATTTACTTTCTTTTTATTCTTTTCTTTTATTCATTAAATCCCACACCCAATATCAATTTCACAAATATATTGCCCATCATCAACCCACCCTGGCCGGCCACTATAAGGAAATTGGGCAATTTGACATGCAAGTCCACCTTTGTGTTGACATGCACTAATAAGCCCTTTAAAATTAGCCTATCATATTTTACCATGTCTCATGTTGATCCCTATTTAATAATTCCTCATGCAATTGGCAAAATTAGGGAATGAAACTTCCACATATGCATGTACACACATAATAAACGTAGAATATAACAATTAATTGTTTTCATAACTCGGTTTTGTGGTCCCGAAACCACTTCCCGACTAGGGTCAATTTTGGGCTGTCACAGAAATTTAAATGGTTGTGTAAATATTAAAATTACATTTTGGCTACGTTTCATATTAACTTATATATGTATGGTTTGTCATGTTTGATATGAGTGTTAATATGGGTAATGAATGAATTAGTATAGCATGTTCTAGTTTAAATTGTTAGAGTATATGTGATAATATGACCATAATAATGATAGAATTGGTTGTTTTGAAAATCTTGTTATGGCTTATATGTGTGAAATTTGAGATGTGTAGGTTGGAGTCGAGAATGGGTGAGAAAAGATGCCACAAAATGGCCTATTTTCGTCCACACGGGCAGAGACACGGGCGTGTGTCTCAGCCGTGTGTGACACACGGCCTGGCACATGGGCATGTGGTCTGGCCGTGTGTCTCCTGCACCTTGAAATTTCAAAATAGAATACCTAGGTTTTTACACATGGCCTAGCACACAGGCGTGTGGCTTGGCTGTGTGACCCCTGCACTTTTCACATGACTTATCACACGGACGTGTGGATGGCCGTGTGACCCAAGTCAGAGGGTTACACGAGTATGAACACGAGCTGGAACACGACCGTGTGCCTCACATCGAATGCCCACACGGCCGGCCACATGGGCGTGTGTCCCCTGCTCTTAAGAAATTTTTTTGAGATTTTGAGAAAAATTCGCTAAGTATCCAGTTTAGTCCCGATTCACTTCTAAGGTGTATATTAGGCCTCGAGGGCCTATATAAGGTTTAATATGTGTGTTTTATAATTGGTTCCTGATGTGTATATTAAATATTGTGAAACATTAGTATTTAATCCATAAAGTTTAGTAATACTCTGTAACACTATTCCGCCGAACAATAAGGGTTAGGGATATTACATATTACCTTTGTTTTTTTTGCCATAAATTTTTTATGGTTTCAAATGATTTGTTGGCCACCATTCTCGACCTGAAACGAGAAGGCTTTTATACTTATGTGATGGCGGGAGCCAATTTCCTCACGACTTTGGTGACCATTTGCTTATGTGGTGGCTTTCTTCCTGTTGATTTCCAGGTTATTTGCTTCGTGCAATCCATTGAATAACTGGCATGCTTGAAAAAATTTAGAAGAAGAATGAAACTAGTGTTTGATTGCAAAGAAAATTGACAGATCAATGAGAAGGGATAATGGATTTTGGAGCATATATAAAGTAATTTATCTTGTTTTGATCACTTTTTATCTTGAATATTTATTTTATATATTTCAAATTTATTTACTTGAATACTGTCCTAAATGATTTATTAATAAAAAAAACTAAATACTTAAAAAAAAGTTAAATTTCAAGTTGATACAAAATGATTATAATTTTTAAAAAATTAAAATTAAAACCTAATCATTTACGTTTCATTACATTTCAAATTTAATTTTTTTAAGAATAAATTTAAACTTTTTTAAACATAATCATGTTTAGTTAGGGCAATTTTTATAACAGCCATATTTTATTAATTTAGTAACAAATATTTTATTAACATACGTACTCATTCAATATTTTACGGAATCACAATCATATTTTATTTTAAATATTTAGTAATAATTTCATTATAGGTGATTTTTTAGATTCATTTAATATTTTATACTCTTTTTAATATTTAAATATTTATTAAAATTAATTATATTTTAAGTTTATCTTAAATATAAAGTTATAGATACAATTTTATAATATATTTTAATTAGTAAATATTACATAAAAAATGTATGGGATTGCACAGGATATTAAAAAATATTTAAATCCATATTTAATAAAAACATATTAGATAAAAATAAATGAAAAAAATGTACCTTGATATATATATCATACATTAATAAAATAATAAATTATCTTTATATTCTCATAATAATAGTGAAATAAATAAAAATAGAGAGACTAAAACAAAATATCTATGGCAGTCATATTATTTTTTACTTTCATTGTTCTTACGGGGCCATGTGGTAGAGATACAAACCCCTTTGAAAAGTAAATAGTTTATCTCCATGGACTTCTTAATTGTCAACAAAAGCAATCATCGAAGCTCCCATTTTTCCACTTTTCCCCAGTTATTAAACCAAACCAACCAGCTCTAATTCATAGCTAAAACAAAGCAAAAAAAAAAAAGAAAAAGAAAATGAGAACCAAACTCAGCTATGTCTTTGTGTTTTGTCTCTTGTTCTTTGTCTTCCATGCCAATTCCCAACCAAGCACCACAGGCTACACTTGCAATCTCAACCAGACCACTTATCCATGCCAAACCTATGTTTTTTTCCGAGCTACTGCACCTAATTACCTTGACTTAGCTTCCATTGGTGATCTTTTCAATATCAGTCGTTTAATGATATCTGAACCAAGTAATATTTCTTCTCCATCGGCTCCTCTTATCCCTGATCAGTTCCTCTTTGTTCCGATTTCATGTGCTTGTAACTCCATAAATGATACCATAGGTAGTCTTTCAGCTGCTAATCTTACTTATACATTCATAAGAGGTGATACTTTTTATCGGGTATCGACTTTGAATTTTCAAAACCTTACTACTTATCAATCTGTGGAAGTTTTCAATCCTGATGCTGTTCCTACCCAAATTGAAATCGGTCAAAGAATTGTGTTCCCAATTTTCTGTAAGTGTCCTAATGAAACCCAGATTCGAAATGGAGTGAAGTACCTTGTTTCTTATGTATATCAACCGTTGGATAACTTGTCTGTGATAGCTTCGAGGTTTGGTATTCAAACACAAGCTATAACTGGTGCTAATAACGATAGTATCCAGCCATATGATACCATATTCATCCCTGTCAGTAGGTTACCTGTTTTGTCTCAGCCTGAACCAGTTCCTGTTGCTTCTGGGAAAACTGAGAGGACAGGTGTCATTATTGGACTGTCGATTGGGTTAGGAATTTGTGGGATTTTGATGATTTTGTTGTTTGTTGTGTTGGTTTATAGAGAGGTTTTATCTGGGAGAAGAGGAAAGGAAAGAGATGAAGAGAATCATAGGTTGAAGATGAACAGGCCTGGGATGGGGGTTAAGGGGATTGAAGCTAATTTAATGGCGGATGTATCAGGTTGCTTGGATAAATATAGGGTCTTCAAAATTGAAGAACTTAGAGAAGCCACCGATGATTTCAGTGACAGTTGTTTGATTCAAGGATCTGTTTATAAAGGTTCCATTGATGGAGATAATTATGCTATAAAGAAGATGAAATGGAATGCTTGTGAGGAGCTTAAGATCTTACAAAAGGTAAACCTTTTTTTTGTCCCTTTAATTTATTGGAATAATTTTCTGTTTGTTTACCGTGAAAATTTTGATGCTAGGGTAAAAGTACCACTAAAGAGTGGTTTACATTTTGTCCCTTTACTTAAAATATAAGTAAATTGATCTTTATATGTTTGGTTAAAATATAAATTGATCATTTTATAAAAAATTTTAAAGACTAGTTTTTAACAATAAAAAAGGATGAATGACTAATTTACTTTTTAATTTAACATATATACAACGATTAATTTATCATTTTATTTTAATAAAGAGAACAAAATGTAATTCGACTTAGGAGTTTCTATAGTAATTTTACTGGCTTTCTTGAATTTTAGGACTAACCTGTTAATATTTTTCCAAGGATCCATGTGAAAAGAATTATATTGAAATAGAAATAACTGGTAATAATGAAATTGTTTGATGGGAAGATTGAAAACATTCTTTAGCAGATGAGGACATGAGTGGAAGGACTTAATTAACAAATGATGATAGCAAATGTTTGAATTTTATATTACCAATAAAATAATGATTAGGTTAAATGACCTGTCCATTGATTAGGTTAATTAAAAAAATTAAATTATTTTTAATATCCCCAATTAAAGAATTTTCTATTGTTTATACTTGCTTAGGATGGCCATTGGGTTCTTGATCTGACTTGAATTTAGATAAATTGAAAATGATGGCACCAAAGGTGAACTCACCTTGGGTCCATTTATTTAGTTTTGGATTGTATTTTAATCACCAATATAATAAATAAATCTCAAATTTATAGTTTAGTCCAATTGATTTCGGCAATCATCTTCAAGAGTGATATCATCCAGCAAGTCCAGATATCATTATCCTTACACTTCCATTGCTATTGGATTACTCTGGTCATTGAATTTAAGCTTTAAAGATTTTGTGAATGGCAAAAAAAAAAGACAACTAAAACCCTGATTCTGAATCTGCCATATGAAGGTAAACCATGGAAATCTGGTGAAGTTGGAAGGGTTCTGCATTGATCCTGAAGACACAAGCTGCTACTTGGTTTACGAGTTCATTGAAAACGGATCGCTTTCCTTTTGGCTTCACGAAAACGACAACGAAAAACTGAGCTGGAGAACAAGGTTAAGGATTGCAGTTGATGTTGCCCATGGTTTGCAATACATCCATGAACATACAAGGCCAAGAGTGGTACATAAAGACATCAAAACCAGCAATATTCTTTTAGATGCCAACATGAGGGCCAAAATAGCCAACTTCGGGTTAGCGAAATCCGGCTGCAATGCAATAACGGTGCATATTGTCGGCACCCAAGGTTACATTGCTCCAGAATATCTTGCTGATGGGGTGGTGTCGACGAAAATGGATGTTTTCTCCTTCGGGGTGGTTTTGCTCGAGCTTGTATCAGGCAAGGAAGCCATTGATGAAGAAGTGAGGCTTCTTTGGGCAAGTGTTGAAGGTGTTTTGGATGGGAATGAGGAGAGGAAAGAGAGGCAAGTGAGGGAATTCATGGATGGATGTTTACTAGAACAGAGTTTATCAATGGAAGGTGTGATGAATGTTATGGCTGTTGCCATTTCTTGTCTGAATAAAGATCCCACTAAAAGGCCTAGCATGGTGGATATTGTTTATGCATTGTCTAAGAGTGATGATTTGGTATTCGATGAATCCGAAGATTCTTTATCCGCTCCTCCGGTTGTAGCAAGGTAAAGTATCGCTCATGCTTGAGTCAAGGATCCCATGTCAGCGATATTACCCATATCCGACACTCATTGTAGTGACTAAGTGATACTTGTAGCATATACTAGAGATGGCTGTTCAGCTTGTATGATTGTTGGCCCCTTCCTATTATTGGCCTATAAAGTTGTACTTATATATATAAAATTTTGAAGTGCTTGAGGTTTTTTTTTACAATCTGAAAGTAAATAAAGGGAGTGCAAGGTTTATTTTATCCCAAAAACTAATTTCAACCACAAAAATCATCATATTTTTCCGTGTGAAATGCAACTTTTAATCTAAAATACTGTGTCAAACGTGACTGCATAACAAAGCCGAGAGAGAAAAAAGGAGGTTAACGAGATGGAATAGAGCACAGTGCAGAAATGGAGTGGACAAGTGTTGTTTAGATACCAATGCCACAGTAACTTTCTCCCCCAAAGGAAAATGACAGCAATGGCCTATCACCTATGGTCCCATGTTTAGAGGATTTGCCCTTTTGGCCCATCTCCCTTCACTTCATTTCTACTTTGTCTTAACCTTTTCCATACAAAAAAAAAATCCAAACCCATGTAGTTCACACTTTTCCCTATACTCTAAATCATTTCCTTGTAATCGCATTTTTGTCTATTTCTTCAAACCCACATCAAAAGTTTTGTTTTGTTTTTTTCACTTTTCTTTTAATATATCACCAATAAAGGAAAGGGGGAAAATGGTGTTTTGTCAGTTACAGAGCCCTCAGCTATGGCTATTGCCCTCTAGAATTTCCAGGCCGACTCAAACCTCATGTTCAGCCAGGTAAATTTTGAACATGAGTTGTTGAATTTAAGCATCTGGGTATGATTGGAATCCTAGGAGTAATGTACATTGGAGATCATATTATTTTAAATTACTCATTTTTATCCAATTTCTTTTTTTTGTTGTTGTTGATGGATTCAAAATTCTCTGAATTGATTATTTATTGTGGTAAAGATATGGTTCTTGGGGTGTCCTTTCTGTGTTTTGATCTGCCTTGGACGAAACTAATAAGTCCCAAAGCTTTGCATTGTATGCACTATCATGGTTACAGTCAGAGATATAGTGATCAACTAGATAGAGACGGGGCTGTTCTTGATCATGTCACTTCTTCATTTTTACCGTTTATAAATCAAATAGGATAGCTTAAAATATTGGGATTTTGAGTTGATCTGAATGTATTTTAGGCTCAAGTGCACTGATCCCTCTATTGCATCTTCTCAAAGCAAAAATGACCGCTAAATGAGATCGATGTTGATGCAATTACCTTTTCATTTTCCTTTTTTTTTACATCTTATTTGGTTTGTGGTTTCATATAGAGGGATGTGCTATGAAGGATTGCCATTTCTTTTTCATTTACGTATAGATGGGGTGTATTTTAAGCTATTATGCATTTGAAGTTTCTTAAATTTTGTTGTAGAACACAAGGAATAAGAGGTTCAAAAAATATGATACTTTTCCAGAAATCAAGAAGCAACTTTTGGTGGAACAGTTCTTCATCTAACAATGTGCAAAACTTTATATACAACCCAGGTGAGTCCTAGTTGTTAGCATTAATAGTTTGTCAAATCAAATACTTATGTTCAATCCTATGAATCAGTAGTTAATAATTATCGATTGATATTAACCATGCAAGTGCCATTGGTCTTGAAATCCATGCTTTCTCAAAAGAACTATGATAGCTTTCCTCCTTCAGGAAAACGACAAGTTACTATTCAAAGCACAACAAACAACTCAGAGTGTGTTTTGGATAATTCAAATGTCGAATTCTTTAGGATGGGCCAGCACAACAATTCTCTGGTGAGTCTTAAGTCTTTAATTTCAAAAGACTCAACGTGGTAATTCTTTTCCTTTTCTTGGACAGTAGAGCCGTAAGGTTGATGGGGGATAAGCTGGGGTCCATTATGCCTTAAGTGTCTTGATTGTCATTGTTGCAGGTGCAGGATAACCAAACTATACTTGTGTCTGGAACTTTGTCATCATTTTTCTTACTGAGATTGTTGCAACTAGATTTTATCAACTCATTAATAAAGATCGTTCATGACATATTTCGGCATCTACATCAGACATCAACGGCTACAAGCTTACCTTTTGCCTGCCTATCTAGTTCCGCGAATAAACCAAGACCTCTTAACTTGGATGTGTCCTTGCCTACAATTAAGGATCTTCGATGGAACATGTCACGGTTACTCTATTTATTCAACATTCAACTTGAGAAAAATGTTGCGACGTAAGTGAAAGTTACCTTTTGCCTGGGTTTTATGTATCAGAGCTAAGAGATTCATTTGTTACAAATTTTTGTAGGATTCTTGTGGTTCTCCTTGTAGTATGCGTCTCTTTTATAGTTGTCGGTGGTTTCTTGCTCTTCAAGTTTAGGTAATTTATAATCAATCTTTATTTACCTAAATATTAATTTGTATATGATTATCATTGTTTGGTTTTAGTTTTCATCTTCAAATATGATAATTCTATGTTATTTTCCGGAAAATCACTAATTCATAGTGGACAAAGAGTTCTAATGCTACTTTCCTTATGCTAATATGGTAGCTATGCATTGAACAACACAGGGGTAATACACATTCTTTAGAAGACTGTGTCTGGGAGGCGTGGGCATGCCTGTGTTCATCATCTACCCATTTAAAAGTGCGTGGTGTGTTATGAATCTAATCATTCGGTTGCTTCAAAATATGATTGCATGATTACCAAAACAAATTCAAAAACTTTTGAGTCTGAAAAACATATTCATGTCTTGAACTGCAGCAAAGAACACGTATCGAACGTGTTGTTGGCTTTGTTCTTGCTATATGGGGCATCTTGTTTTATTCTCGATTGTTAAGCACAATGACAGAACAGTTCAGAGTAAGTACCTTCGGACAAGAGCTCATTTTACCTCTTTTTCCTTTTCCCCCCCTAATAGCTCGTGTTATTTATGTAAGCTACCCCTTTGGAATTTCGTTTTCGTGTGACAGAGAAACATGCAAAAACTCAGGGAAGGAGCGCAAATGCAAGTTTTGGAGGCTGATCATATCGTCATTTGTGGGTTAAATGGACGTCTGTCTTTCATTCTAAAGCAACTAAATAGATCTCATGAACTCGCTGTGCGTTTAGGGACTGCTACAGCCAGGTAAACATTATGCTGCCACGATTTTTCCCCTTTTTTCATGCATAATTATTGGTTTCTACGTGCATTATATTTTCATAGGAGGCAGAGAATTCTTCTTATGTCGGATCTTCCGAGAAAGCAAATGGACAAACTAGCTGACAGCATTGCCAAGGATCTTAACCATATCGATGTCCTCACAAAGAGGTATAAAAGCAATGCCCTCCTTTCCTCCGAATATATAAACTTCTTAAAACGTATTTGATTCATTGCAATTGAATCATTTGTGTCAATAAGTTTCTGTTTCTTAAACATTGGTTTGTGCTTGTGCAGTTGTAGCCTTAGTTTGACAAAATCATTTCAAAGAGCGGCAGCTAATAGGGCACGTGCCATTGTCATATTGCCTACAAGAGGAGACCAGTAAGGCCTTTATCATGTTTTAATTCTCGAGTGTTGGTCTGCAAGCAACCATGTCGCAAAGTTTAGTTGAAGTTTTATGTAATAATATTATGTTCGCTTTATTTATTGTAATACGGACAGTTCTGTTCAAGGGATGTTTATTGACAGCAGTTTGTTAACTGATTAGGTATGGAATTGATTCTGATGCATTTCTCTCTGTACTAGCACTTCAACCTATTCCCAAGATTGAAAATGTCCCAACAATTGTCGAGGTATGTTCATCTGTATAACCATGAGAAATGTCGAGTTTAATTTTTGACCCTTTGTTTTTTATGATGCAGGTTTCAAATTCCACTACATGTGAGCTCTTAAAGTCGATCTGTGGACTGAAAGTAGAGCCAGTAGAAAATGTCGCTTCTAAATTATTTGTTCAATGTTCTCGGCAAAAAGGGCTCATAAAGATCTATAGGCACTTGCTTAATTATAAAAGTACATATCTCATCGAAAATAATCCATTTCTTTTGTGTTCCAATTTTTTTTTCGATTTTAGATTCTTGTCCATATCATTATGTTAATACTTTTCTGCTCCGAAACTAATTTGTATTGTGTTATTGCAGAGAATGTATTCAATCTTTGCCGTTTTCCTAGTCTAACAGGATTGACTTATAGAAAAATAAGACGAGGATTTCAAGAGGTAATAAGTTTTTCGCTTAACCTTAGCATTCATCAGTCACGGTTTTCTTATGTTGGTTTGTTTTCAGGCAGTTGTTTGTGGTCTTTATCGGGACGGTCAGATATACTTCCATCCCAAGGATGATGAAATTCTTCAGCAAACTGACAAAGTATGTCTCGACAATATGACTTTTCAAACTTTTACATGCATATTCCTCCATGTTTCGAATATCGTATAGCCTAAATGATGTAATCTCAAAGAAATTATTATAGATTTTTATGTCCATGTATCTAAATGTAGGTATTGCTAATTGCACCTATTCATAAGACATGGAAACAACAACAGGCATTGGAGGATGATGGAAAAGAAGAAACCAAAAGACTCCGAGGCATGGAAGTTTTCAAAACAATCGTTGATACTCCAGATCATGATTTCGAATTAAGAAAGGAACAGTTTACTAAAATCGTAAAGCGTCCCAAAATATTTGGATCAAAGGTATATGCTTTACAAAGAGATAAGTGCTGTAAGTGACAACATCTATTGAACATTCTTGAAATCTTACTTATATATTCTTTTGGTCCGAAAAAGTAGGCATCAGACCAGACTATCGGACCCACGGAATGCATACTTATCCTTGGATGGCGCCCGGGTGTTATTCAAATGATTGAAGAATATGATAATTATCTCGGCCCTGGAAGCGTATTGGTATGCTTTTATTTTCTTTTGGGATTCTTATAGTCTCGATTTTCAACTGTAAGCGTCAGATTGTATCACTTGATGGAAAACTTCTGTATTACAGGAAATATTGTCTGATGTTCCATTAGAAGAAAGGAAGAGAGCAAGCTCCGTCTCAGGTCAAGCAAAACTAAAAAATGTTCAGGTTATCCATAAGGTACTTTCTTATTTAGTTGCTCGTGTGGTGTGGAATGACTGCATTGATAAGCCTTTTTAAGGTTTCGTTCTAATATTGTTATTTTGTCTTCACACGTTGCAGATCGGAAACTCCATGAACTATGATACATTAGAGGAAACTATAATGAACGTACAAAATAATGTCGTGAAACCGAATCGTATTCCTTTTTCCATTGTTGTGATTTCCGATAGAGAATGGCTTCTTGGAGGTAATGATAATTAGTAGACGATGTTTCTTTTGGTAAAACTTATCCTTCGGCTAACTATTTGCTTTTCAGATCCATCTAGAGCAGACAAGCAATCTGCATACTCACTTCTTCTTGCGGAGAATATCTGCAATAAACTTGGAGTGACAGTAAGTTCGGTTCAATATAATCTTGATAACACCATGGTCTTGAATGATAATATTCGAGTGTTAGCCAATAAAAAAATGCTAATCTTTGAGATTTAACTGGTCTGAGAACTGTTGTTGATCGTTCTGCAGGTGCAAAATCTGGTTGCAGAGATAGTCGACTCGAAATTAGGCAAACAAGTAATTTTTGTAGCGAGTTTGAAAATTTTCTCATTTTATTATCTTCAAATTTTCCAATTTTTGTAATATTTAGATCAAACCCTGCAGATTACGAGAATCAAGCCATCCCTGACTTATATTGCCGCGGAGGAAGTGATGAGTCTCGTAACAGCTCAAGGTCTCGAACTTATATGACTGTATTATGTTTAATCTTTAAAACATAACTCTTATGTTTTGCATAACAGTGGCCAAGCATAGTGAACTAAATGAGGTCTGGAAAGACATTTTGAATGCTGAAGGTGATGAAATATATGTGAAGGTAAAGACACATATTCTGACATTCGTTGGGGAATATAATCTTTCAAAAATATGAAAAAGCTCAGAAAAAATAAAAGTAGTATGTTATTACTTACCTATATTTCTATGCAGGATATTGGCCTTTACATGAAAGAAGGTGAGAACCCTTCGTTCTCTGAGCTAACCGAGAGAGCATGCTGGCGTCAAGAAGTTGCAATCGGATATGTGAAAGACAATCATAAGGTACGTTACACTTTTTGCTCGATTATAAACACGTTTTCTTTGATGCCTAAATGTGTTTTCTTTCTTCCACCTCAGGTTATTAACCCGACTCCAAAGACAGAACCTCTCTCCCTAGGAATGTCGGATTTACTAATCGTCATTTCCGAGCTCGAAGGTGAGCAACCTATTGTCGTCTAAAATGCAAGTAACTCCAGCCATTTTCGTTCCACTTTGCACTTTTTTTTCTCTCAATAAATTCTTACGGTTCCAAGGGCGTCGACTTCGGAAACTGTTTCATAGATAAGGCTGTCCCATGAAAATATGTTTTCTGTCATGGGAAAATGTTGTAAATTTTGTAGGAAAATCAATAAATTTCTTCTTTTTCCTGAGAAAAGTCATGTTACTATTTCCCTTTATCAAAAAAAAAATGAAAAGAAAATCTCTTGGATGAGTCCAAGAACTACCATTAAATGGTTAACTTCGCAATTTATAGCAGCAGCTCACTAATTTATACGCGATAAATTAATAAAAATCGGTCATTTAAGTTGAATTTTGATAGTTATCAAAATATTGAATTGGATTGTCCGATTGAATGAAAAATTGACAAGTTGTTCGGTTTGATATAGTACATTAATTAACTAGGGAATCCCTTGATCTGGCAGATCAATTTAACAAAACAGTATTTACGAAAAACAGGTTTTTATATTTTTTTTTGGAGTTAATTATATCATATATTCTCAAATTATGATCCTTATTTTAAAATAGTCCCTAAAATTTTAAACATTTTAATTTCCATTTTAAAACTATTGATGTTATTTCAATCAATTCCTTCCATTATTAAAATTTTCATTTTAAAGTATGCCACATGAAATATGATGTCTAATTTAACGGTTAAAATAATGATTTTAGCAATGGAATGATCTTCTTGTTGTTGATATAACCTCAATAGTTTAAATATGTAATTAGAGTGTTTTAAAGTTTAAGGATTAATTTAAAATAAAAACAATAGTTTAGGGATATTTGGTGTAATTAACTTTTTTAAATAAAATTTTTGTGTGTGATTGATAGGAAATTGTATACATATATAAACATTCTTTAGCTAGAAGGGTTACTTTGGCGCAATCTATTCTTCTCTCGATTTCAAGTTATTTCATGCAGACAATGATAGTTCCCAAAGGTGTCTGTGATGAGATCGAGCGAATAGCTCAGAAATTTGTCTGGGGAGTTCATAATGGCAGCTCAAAGACGGCCTTGGTTAGTTGGGATTCGGTGTGCCAACCAAAGTCTCACGGTGGTCTTGGTCTCACACAATTGAAAGACCACAATATCTCTTTCTTGATGAAGGTTGGTTTTAACATCATTTCTAATACTAATGCCCTCTGGATTCAGGTGCTTCGGTCAAAATATAGAGTCCCTAGTGGTTTACTAGATGACTTGTCAAGGAGTTGGTGTTCCTTTTTATGGAGATCCATTTCTAAGGTATGGCCCCTCATTCGTAAGAACTTAATAGTCGGAAACGGAAATAGCATCAAGTGCTAGCAAGACCTCTGGATTCCCAATTGTGGTCCCTTATTTAAGTTTATCACTTATTCTGCTAACCATTTTCTAGATTGTTCTCTTAATAGTATGGTTGCAAGTGATAGCTCTTGGAAGTTGGATCTTTTCAGGCCTTGGGTTCCTGAGGAAATTATCAACAAAATAATAGGTGTACCACCACCTCATCCTTCGTCAAGTCCTGATCGAATTATTTGGGGAGCTACCTCGACTGACTCTTTCTCTCTCAAAAGCGCTTATGAGAAGGTTTGTGAAGGCACTTTCAACTTAAACGAGCGGCTCTGGGAAATACCATGGAAGTTTCACGGCCCTCATCGAATTCGTTTTTTTCATCTAGTTGACTCTGAAACGTCTCTTAACAAATCTAAGAGAGTAAGACGCGACTTTGGGAGTAGCAGTGGTTGTGGCCTTTGTAGACATGATTATGAAGATATTTTGCATATACTCATATATTGTAATGCTGCCATAGGCATTTGGGACAAGCTTATTCCACAGCAAGATCTTTCTGGTTTTTATTCTAGATCTCTTCTCGAATGGATGAGGAACAACTTTCAGAGCCATTTTTCTTCTTGGGGTGGAATCGATTGGCCATGTCTGTTGACACCATTTTTTGGATGGAAAAACGGGGTCGACTTGGGTTTTAAAAAATGAAACGGGAGTCGCCACCAATCCTTTTTTTTTATGAGGTGTGATTGGATCACCTCGAAAAGTGGTTGTTTTTAATAAACGGTTTTAATTTTATTAAAACAACGATTTTGGTCCACGAAATTTAGAAAAACGGGTTCGGGAGTCGATTACGTACGAGGAAGGATTAGCACCCTCGTAACGCCCAAAAATTGGTACCTAGTTGATTAGTCAATGTCTTAATGTCGAAAATTGGAAAATTTAAAAATTTAAAATACGATCCTTTGTCTTAAAATGACTTGTATAAAATAGGTTGCTTATATTAAAAAAACTCCTACGATAAAAATTAAAAAAGGATATTTAATTATTCGAGTCAGATGAGGAAATCGCAACCCAATACGTTAGGGCACCATTTCTCAACATTCCGAACATTGAATATTGCCTTAGTTGTTTTTAAGAAAATCCTCATCTCGAAAAAACGTGTCACATCCAATACGTTAGGACACGACATATTGAATTCCCAATAATGAGCTTTTATTTATTTATTTTTAAAAAAGTAACCTCGATTATTTAGATTCAACAAAGAAAATCGGAACCCAATACGTTAGGGCTCAATTCTCTCGAAGATCCCAAATACCGAGTGTTGCTTTTATTTTGAAATTTTTATTCTTGATAAATTTGAGTAAAATGGATGTAAAATAATGATAATGATGTCAATGTAAATAAAATGATACAAGCAAAATAATAAATAATAAAAATAATCATACGGGCAAGGTAACAAATAATTAGGAACTAAAGTAAGAAAACAAACAATAATAAACATACAAATAAATGAGCAAAATTAACAACATGATGCAAATATAAAAATATATAAACACACATATATATATAAAACAATGAGAATATGAAAAACATGTGTATGTGTACATATTTCGGAATTATTGTACATTAAAAATTATGTAAGTGTATGTACATACATATATAATAATCATTAAATATATAAAAGTATATATGTGTAAGTATATATTAGTCATAAAAGGTAAAGAATATATACAAGGTATATTTTGAAAGTATAAAGTATATGTAAGTGTATATATAGATATATAGATACTTTATAAATTATAAAATAGATAAAATATGAGTATTTATATGTATTAAATAAATTATATAAGATATATATATGCACTTATATAATAATAATGATAATATAATAGGAAATGTAGAAACAACAATAATAATAATAACATTAATAATAATAGCAATAAAAACAATGAACTAAATAATAATAATAAAGGGACTAAGTCGAAATGAAAACAAAATACTGGGCGAGATTGCAAAAATAAAAAAACTAAAAGGACCAAATTGTGACCCGCACTGAAAGAGGGGGACCAAAATAGTAAATAAACCGAAGCCATCAAAACGCAGGTAGCAATAGACTAAATTGAAGCAAAAATAAAACTGTGGCCAAATTAAAAATAAAAGGAAATATCGTAATAGGACCAAATTGAAGCACGCCACAAATCGAAGGGACTGCGTGCGTAAATAGCCCAAAGATTAAAAACACGCGGATCCTTCGGGTCGGATCGGGTCGACGCGCGGATCCCTTACCCAAAACGGCGCCGTTTTAAAATTAATATAAATACTAAAAAAAACCTAAAAAAAGTTTAAAAACCATTTTTCTTAAAAAACAGAGAGAAGCTCTCTCTCCCTCATTCTCTCCGGCCAAGGGGCCGGTCTAGGGCTCCGGCGAACCTCCGCCGAGGCACCACCGCGTGTGGCGGCCGGAGGTTCAAAATGGAACCTTTCCGGTTCCTTTTTGAAGCCGAAGGCCTCTTAAACACGGATCCAACGCCGAATCCTGTGAAAGGTGAGCCCAACCCCGCCAAACGAGGAGTAACCGTCCGTCTCCTCCTCCTCCGGCGCGGCATAGGTAAGGTTTTCTTCTTCTTTTATTTTTTCGTTTCCCTTTATTTTTATTTATGTATGTAAAACAAAAAAGAATATGAAAAACGAAATAAAAAACGAAAAGAAAAGAAAGAAAATAAAAGGATTCACCTTAAATCTTTTTTTTTGTTTCTATATTTCTCTGCAAATATGCGTTACAAAGGTCGAAAAAAGAAGAAAAAAAGAAGAAGCCCCTGAAATTGAGTTACAATCGGCTTTTATAGCCCATTTTTTGTTACTGTTTTTGATATATTTTTTCCTTGCTTCTTTCTCCTTTGCAGATGCCAGTGGTGATGGGAGCAGGTGGTGGTAGGTGCGGCGCGGAGTGGCGATGGCAGAGACCAAAGGTCAAAGAGGGCGGCGCCTAGGGTTTCAGTCTCTGAAACCCTAGGCAGATATTTTTTTTTTGGGAAGGATGGGCTAGGGTATTAGGCTGGTTTTGTACTTGGGCTTGTGGGTTATTGGGGCCTGTTGGGTTTGTAATGTAATTGGTTTTTTTTATTTTGTTGGGTTTTGGGTATTATTTGGGTTAGTTGGGCCCCGGGCGAAGTGGGCTTGTACAATGTCTCTTTGGGATTATCGTGTGGCGCATCTGGAAGAATCGGAACCTGTTCATTTTCCAAGGTATTACATGGACTATTGACGAGATTATTAAAATCTCATACAGTTGGGCGAGACAATATTTCTCTATTTCAAGGATTTCATCTCATAAAGTAATTGGCCTTTACCTAATAGCTAGGTGAGTTTGAGCACAAATGATTTCGTGAGGTTTGATGAAGGCTTCGCTGCAGATGGTGGCTGTGTGAGAGACCATAATGGTGAGTGGATCATTAGGTTTGCCAAATATTTGGGCAATTACACCGCTTTAGAGGCAGAGATTTGGGGAATACTAAATGGGCTGAACCTTATTCTGGATAGGCATTTCGAGAAAATCCTAATCCAAATTGATAATATTGAAGCTATTAATGTAATCTTGAAAGATTCTCCAGGGAATTCTAATTCTGCTTAGTTAGGAAAATTCATCTTATCTTGAGGAAGATGGAGCAGTGAAAAATTCAGTATATTCCCAGAGAGGAAAACTTAATTGCTGATAGTCTGACTAAGTCAGTTCATACTAGGAGCCTAGGTTTAAGATTGTCACATATTAAATATATTTTAAAATGTATTAAAAAGCCTACCAAAATGCACCATGTGAGTTTTTTAAAGCTATATTAGCATGATGTGACGTCCATTTGAATTAAAAATAATAAATTTTAAAAGTTAGAACATGCTTCAATTTTTCTATTTTTGTAAATTTGAAATTTAGTTAATTTATTTTTATATCAAGGAAATCACCTCATTACTTTTTGAATTCAAAAATGCAAGCTTGGTTGTTAGCATCATTCAATTTTTTTTGGTTAAATTCAAATTGATTATAAATTTTAAAATTCTTAAAGATATAAATAAAAGGACTAAATTTCAAATGTAGAAATAGTACATGAGCATGTTGTACATTTTAACCAATTCTAAAATATGTATAATTGTTTTAGTATTTTCCTTTTAAGTAATTTTCTTCCTTTCAGAACTTAAAAACCCGGCCAGGCGGCCAACCAAAAGAGCCCAGACGGATAGTTCATAAGTGTTTCAGATTAAAGAAAAAAGAGGCTGAAAAAAATCCGGTGTAATATCCGAGATCTTAACAAAGAAAGAGAGATCGAAAATCTAATAAAAGGATGAAAGATTTGAATTTGGTCCCTACGTTTCTATGGTGTCTTTTGTTGTTTCCTTTACACAAAGCAGTCGCAAATGGCGTCACTCCCGAGGAAACCAAGCAGCTAAGAGATGAGGTAAAAAGGGGATTTTTTCCTCTTAGATTTATCTTTTAAATTCAGGGTTTCTGCTATTTTAGATAGATATATCATTAGGCTTCTTTAACTTCACTCTCGTTGGCTTTGCTGATCTTGCACTTTGGGATTTTTACAGTGTTTTGATTTGTTTTGTGGATTGATAATTGAGTATATAAGGCTAGTTTTGGAAACCCATTTTGGCAAAAGCATGAAAAAGGATGGGAAGCAGATGTATTATTAGTTCACATAGTATGTAAATACTTGATTCTTGTAGGATGTTTAATGAAAAGTGGAAGTCAAAAGTTTAACATTTAAGCTACAATTTATCAATATATCTAATGGGAGGAGTGGATTGGAATGTATTAACCATTCGTTTGATGACATTTGTTTTGTTGCATTTTTGGGAGCTGTAGGTACGTGAAATGTTCTATCATGCTTTTGATGGATATATGGAGCATGCATTTCCACTTGACGAGTTGAGACCGCTAACGTGTGAAGGAGAAGATACGCTTGGTGGTTATGCCTTGACACTGGTATAATCTTCATCTTTTATGTATGTTTTTTCCTATGTGTGAGACTGAGATTGTGTATTGAACTGTTTTTGTGATGTTGCTGGTATGCTGTTGTTGCAGATTGATTCTTTAGACACATTGGCTTTACTTGGAGATCGAGAACGCTTTACAGCCTCTGTTGAATGGATTGGTAAAAATCTTCGGTTTGATATAGTGAGTGAAGTACATTTTTGCATAAAATCTTTTGTGCTTATCCCACTGGGTTTGTTTTTAATAAAGAAACCTTAGTGAAACTTTATGTCCTTGGTTTAGACGCTCAAACTCTGGTTTGAAGAGCTCCTTGATAACTTTTAAGACTGGTATAATGGAAGCTTGATCTTCTGTATAGTGCTAAAAGTTATCCTAGTCCTGTGGGTTAAATGCAACAATACATGATAGTTTGTTTGCACTCCACTATGATAATAAATTATTGTTGGTGGTTTCCAGTTTTCAAGTAACTGTTACCCTTCACTCAATTAATAATTAGTTCTATTGGCTATATATAATGCTTTTGGTACCTGGGAATATTGCTATCAATCTAAACTTTGGAGTTTACTTTTATTCTGTAGAATAAAACAGTTTCTATTTTTGAGACCACCATCAGGGTCCTTGGAGGTTTACTTTCCGCTCATCTTATTGCAAGTGACTATGCTACGGTAATATCGATTTTTGTCCACCTCCATCAATCTTTTCTAATCATATTTCATTCTCGTTGAATAAATATCAAGGTCATTTCAATTTCAGGGCATGAGAATTCCTTCATATGACAATGAACTACTTGACTTAGCTGAAGATCTGGCTAGGAGGTTATTACCTGCATTTGACACTCCTACAGGTATCGGTCTGGGATCTTTATCCATTAAAGATGCAGTAACATGAACGTTGGCTGGTGATAGATTTAGTATCTTATTATGACTATTTCCAGCTATGTCATATTGCAGGAATCCCATTTGGTTCTGTTAATCTAAAGTATGGAGTTGATGAACATGAAAGCAAGGTAATGCCTCTATTATCTCCCAAGTTATGATTTTATTAGTTAGTTTTCTAAACTGCTTGTGCTTGTGTGACCCTGAACATAGCTTGCGCTAATTCCCCTTGTCCCACACTGTACAATGCTATCAGTGCTGATGTATGTAATTTTTTCATTCACATGTTAATCTATAGTAGAGGCCAGTTACTTATGAGTCCTGTATGTGTGCAGTTTTCATGTATATTGTATCTATATAGGTAATTTTGAACTTCCAATTTTGGCCTGTTCAGATAACATCTACAGCTGGTGGTGGGACTTTGACCCTTGAATTTGGAGTGCTAAGCCGTTTGACAAATGATCCTAGTAAGTCTTACTGCTCTTATATTTGATGTTTTTGCATTCTCTAGAAGTTTGTGTGTCACAGACAGTATAGTAGCAAGTTTTGGCTCTCCTACATGCCTGTTCCTTGTAGTCTTGATGACCCTGGGTTTTCTAAGGCTATACATTGTAATTCCAGGTAGTAAGAGTTCTAGCATCTTTCATGGTTTTACATCATATCAGGCTTTGGCTGAATATTTCTTTTGGGCTGCAAGTTCCCTTGCAAGCATTTTGGTTTATTAAATTATTCTTCTACTTGCACGGTTATTACAACAATTCTTTCTGTTCTCATAAATGGTAATTTGCTGCCCACATTATTGGATTCTAGAAATTACACTAATCATGTAATGTGGATTTCAATACAGTTTCTGTTGCTAGCTAGCTATAACTATCATGAAATTAGACCACTTTCCCCTTTCCTTGTCAAAGCTTTAGCAACAGGAAAATTTTACCTTTGTTGTAGCCTTGCTACTTTTGATGGAACCTTTGGTCTATCCTGACTTGCAAAGCCAACTTATTGAGAACTTTAATGCTAATAGTCCAGGATCCAAAATATCATTTCCTCTTGCTGTGAGAATAGATGTAAGGAGGTCAGGGTGCCATTGTTTTACACCTTGCACAAGTAATGTTTACTTTCAAATTTAACCTGTAAAGGAGATAAGGTCCGCAGGGCTTCCGGATTGACTAGGAAATGTGTAAATCAAAACCTGTTAGCTAGACTTAGGAAACTGCTATCAGTAGACCAGTGATGAGATTTTTAGTTACTTTTATCAGTTGTGAGGACTGTTAAGTGTTAACTTTTGTTTTCATTGATGAAATATGATTCTTTCTTAAAATGGATGCAGTTTTTGAGCAAGTTACCAAAAATGCTGTTCGGGGCCTATGGGCTCGCCGTTCAAAGCTTAATTTAGTTGGTGCTCACATCAATGTGTTTACTGGTGAATGGACACAGAAGGTAACTTGCTGTTTTACCATGACTGCATGGTCAAGGGCCTTGTAACTTTCTGGTTTTTTAATGGTTATGATAGGATGTTCTTCATATTATTTAGTTGCTGAAAAGGATTAAATCTTCATTGCTTCTACCAAGTGATTCTCTCTCTCTCTCTCTCTCTTAAATGTTGAAGTTAGTCTTTTCTATAGGAAAGATGATCTGTCTTGAACTTCCTTTTGATGTGATTCTTTTGAAATTCTATTGTGAAACCCTTTTTTTTTTTCCTTTTATATTTTCAAACAGGTAATCTGGGAGTTCATATTTTCACTGGATGCATGTGCCTTGCAAATTGCCTTACTGATATGCAGACATTGAATGGAAAAAAAAAAACAAAAACAAAACAGAAACATATAATTAAGAATATGCACTAAACTAGAAACTCAATTTCAGTTCTATTCATTAATTGATTGACCTCCTACTGGAAGTTAGCCCTTCTGTAGCATTCATTTACCATGCGAATGAAACAAATATAGCCAATCTACACTGGCCAGCTCAAATTAATTCTATGCTGCTTTGCAGGATGCTGGAATAGGGACAAGCATTGACTCCTTCTACGAGTATCTTCTGAAGGTCTGTCACATGACTTAAAATTATTCTACCTCGTTTCTGACTACAATATGTAAGTAGTTAAATTTTTTTTCCCCTTTTCTTGATATATTTTCAGGCATATTTATTGTTTGGGGATGAAGAGTATTTGTTCATATTCCAAGAAGCATACAGTGCTGCTATGCACTATCTTTACAATGATCCCTGGTAAAAACTTTTGTTGTGCTGCACTTAATTAGTTTTTCTTTTTCCCTTATTTTATTATACTTTTGTCATTTGGCATTTTCTGTGCGTCATCTAGTTGGACTTTATCATCTCTCTCTCTCTCTTTCTCTCTTTCTATTTGTTTAATTTTAATTTTCTTTCTTAGGTATGTAGAGGTCAATATGGATTCTGCTGCTATTGTCTGGCCACTATTTAACAGTTTACAGGCATTTTGGCCCGGGCTTCAGGTTATTATTTCTGAATATCATTGTCTGATTTAAACCATAAGATACATACTTTTGAGGGCCAATAAGATGTAATTGAATATTTGATAATCAGAGGTTTACCATTTTTGGAAGGTTTTAGCAGGAGATATTGATCCTGCTATTCGAACACATACTGCCTTCTTCAGTGTCTGGAAACGGTATGGTTTCACTCCGGAGGGTTTTAATCTTGCTACACTTAGTGTTCAGGTATCTGAATCATATTCAAATTAGAATTTTACTGATTTCATGTGTACCTAAATAACACTAAATATGCCTTGTTACCAAAGGAGTTTTATTGCCTAATAAAATTTCTCAATTATGATATTATTAGACATAGCACCTGTGGAAGTTCAAATAAATTTTCTCAATTATGATATTATTAGACATAGCACCTGTGGAAGTTCAATTGCCTGATAAATTCTCTTTTTCTTTTTGGAAAAAAATGGTCTCACTTTTATATCACGTTCCTTTGACAGCATAAACAATAGAGTTATCCCTTTTGTTCGAGTTAATAAAAAGCTTGTATTTGGCCTATGTATCAATCTTCTAAATAGTACCATGTTTTCTTGGCAGCATGGGCAAAAGAGTTATCCTTTGCGTCCAGAGTTAATAGAAAGCACGTATTGGCTCTACAAAGCTACCAGAAATCCCAGGTCAATCTGATTGATATTTATTTACTTTACTTTTGAACATCTTTTCAGACAGTTATTTTCGGGTGGTAATATTGCAATGTCTTAACTTTATCTCCTTCTTTCTTTTACTGGAGTAATTCTAAATGGTGGAGATATCACGTTTCATATATTAATTTAATGATTTATCATTTATCAAAGAAAACTCATTTGTCGAAGCAATTCATGTCATATTGAACACCCATACCTGAACATAAATTTTATTAAAAGACAGAAATTGCTGAAACTTACTACATAGAGAAAGGGAAAGCGTGAAAGGAATATAACTTATGCTTATTATCATAGCTTTTCACTACAGTGATTAAAGATGCTACACAGAAAAGAAATGCGAGAAAAATAAAACTGACCCCTTCTGCTGTGCTATTTTTTCACGAACGAACATTTTCCACCGTAGATATCTGGATGCCGGACGAGACATAGTTGCTAGCTTGCAATATGGGGCAAGGTGTCCATGCGGTTATTGTCATATATCGGATGTCGAGTTTCACAAGAGGGAGGATCACATGGAAAGCTTTTTCCTGGCGGAAACAGTAAGTGAAAAATTCCATGTATTATCCCCTAAATACAATTTTAGGATTTTGATTGACTTGAACTTGACTCTAATTTGAACTATCTGCCAGCTGCCCCCTCCCCATATAGTTTTTGTTTTTATCATCACATTTTCTTTTCCATTCTGGTATATTCTTGTTTGTAACCTTTCAACCTGGTCAGGTGAAATATTTGTGGCTCCTTTTCGATTTGGCTGTGGGTCCGGACAACCTTGTTGAAAATGGACCATACAAGTGAGATTTTTTTTGCGTAGTTTCTTTTTTCTTTGTTCTTTTTACAAGAAGAAAATATATATAAATGAAATATGCTACATCTTTTTGGGGGCAAAATCCCATTCATAGGTACATATTTAGCACTGAGGGCCATTTATTGCCGGCAACTCCTCAAATATCTCTATTACAAGAGCATTGTTCATATTTTGGGGCTTATTGTAACCGCGACAGCTTAAAAGAAGAGCCTAATGCATCAGACAAGTCTGCTGATTCTCAAGAAACCAATGGTAGTAGAGTTTCCGATGGTTGGGTTCGCACGAGATTTCCCTTGGATTCTTCTTCTTTCAAGGCATCTCCCGTATCTGGGCTGATTAAGGTTAGTGTTAAGTATTTTCTGAATAAAATTTAGGTGTAGCTTAATGAGTTATATTCCCTCTGCTTTGTATTCTGTTCATTTCCACCGTGTTGATGGTCATATTAGAAGATGATTTGCTGGTAAAAGATTGATTAATGTTTGTTCCCTCGGTGCCTACACAAGGATTTTCGTTTTCAGGTTACCACAAAACAAAAATGTTATTCAGCTGTCTTTGGTAGGAATTTGGTCATTACTAGTTGTAGTTACATGCATTTCTTATGTCTAAATTGTGGAATAAACAAGGCACAGCTATGGACGATTGAGGCCTTTTGTTTTCAATAACTATTCCCGCAGGGGGGGGGGTAAATAATGTTTTTTCGGTTTTTTAGAGATTGCGTTCTTTATGTCACAGGGCCTTTGTCCAGGACTAACTCATGCGCAGAAATATGGCATTTCGTATCTTGCTTCAGTTGATACACCTCATGAAGATAATTCTGCTAAACAAAAAGATATCGTGGTTAAGAGCCAAGCTATAGTTGTCGTTTCTGACCAAATCTCTAATCAATCACTATCTGGTGACGGCAACGATAACAATGTTAAAGAATCAACCGAGAGGGAACCGGAGAGTGATCCATCTCTATCGTGAAAAAGCTTCTCGGGCGTGTATAACTAACCAGAGGTAGTTTGTGCCCTAAACCATATATGACGAAAACCAGATCTCAACTCTTTCCTTTGTGCTATTTTCCTTGAAAGATCATTGATAGTGACTGAAGAAAACATTGGCTGCTCTGACATTTGATCTGATTACAATGGTTGATCTTCTCCACTTTTGACAGCACACATACTATTATAATCAACGGGTTGAACAATCCGGCAACAACTGTTGATACAATGAGTATATATTTGAGGCTAGACTTGTGAACTGCAAGATGAAGCGGGTCGTAAGATGTCAGTGCTGTTATGTTGATCATGGACGTAACGTCAGAAGTAGCCACTTGTATACTTACAGGGGCAAGCATTTGTAAACTTACCAAAATTTAACAGGACTTTTGTACATTTTATTTAAGTTAAGACTAAGGTTGATTACAGTGGGTGAGGCCATTATCATCCCTGATTGCCGGAAGACAATACTTTGGAAGTTGCCTGCTGGAGGGGGACGATCGATTTTAGTTGAGGTTCCATTGATATGGGGACTGTCATAAGGGTCTCGGAAACCATCGCCTTTCACCCCATTTGATTTGAGTTGTAGTGAAAAACAATAAGTTTGATTGATGGATTTTGATATTCAATTACCCTTTTTATGTTTGGTTCTTTTTGTTCGAAATTGATTGGTATTTTAGAGTTCCCTTAGGCTGTGATTTCTTTTCTATTGTGAAAAATATGTGAAGCTTTAAATCAGTTTCAAGTTCTGCCACTGCAAATAATGTTATTAGGTGTAGGGGAGAATAATTTTTTGTTTTAACCAAAAAAACCGACTCATTTGGTTTTTTTAGTTTCTGTTTAGTTGTTTGGGGTTGGTTGGTTGGTTTAATTGGTCAATTCGATTGGTTATGGTTATCAGTTTTTGAATTTCAAAATTGAATTGACCAAAAAACTAAGGTATTTTATATTATCTTTAAATATATTTGTATCTCTTAATATATAATTGATATATAATCATATAAATCCTATTTAATAATCCAAGGTTGGTTAATCGAAAAATCGATTGAATCAAAGTTGGCTTGGTTTTTTAACCAAAATTGGTTGGATTGATATTTTTCATATTAAAGTCGGCTAAAAAATAACCGAATTGATTGATTAAATCGATTGCTCTCTCTTAATCAGGAGATTGAATAATAGAGACTAACCGGTGTAGGCTAGTGGAGGCCAACCGGTGTAGGCCAGATGAATTATATATGAATTGAGATAATATTATGGCTTATGATCTGAATCAATATGCTGTACCATGTCTTGAGATCATAATCTTGAGGGCACTCACGAGTAACTAAGTTTGCTATTTTGAAGTGTGCATGAGTGCAAAACAAAACTTGACCTAGCTTGCAGGTCATGTTGTAATACAAATCACAGATGTCTTTTTAAGGTATCCATAGGTCTCCTTTTTTAAAAATGGAATCATTTAAAATTTTGGTACTACTCACTTATCACTAACAGGAGTACGGGTGAATCCACAACATGGGCATGGGTGAACAACCTTGACCTATATGTCAAATTTTGGGATTCTATCATAAATTATTTTAGCGAGTTGAACTTACATTTCCAAACATGAGCCCACACTGATAAGAGAAGCACGGATTATCGAGAAGAAAAGTGTTGTGGTGGTCTCCATCAATCACCCAGATCCCTCGAGTGAATAAAAAAATAGGTTTACAATAGATCTCACCTAAATCGTCACATTTGTCATCCTAAGAAGTTTGGTTTTAAACCTTAATTCGAACAGAAGTTCACTAATGTTGCTTTTCACCTAGAAGATTGAGAGTTAACTATCAAGACTTTCGACTATTCAGACACATACTTTCTCATTAAGTGATTTATATGAATCATTAATCTTTTTTTCACAGGGATTCCTCTTATTCTTATGGTTTCCTATTTTAAATTTAAAAAGCATAAAAACAATTTAAGCTCAATAACGGGTAAAAGTACTATGGAGGCCTTTATACTAGGTGTCAGATTATATTTTGTTTCCTCTACTCAAAAAATGGGAAAGTATTCATTATACATTAGATTAAAGAGTAAATTTGTCATTTTGTTGAAATTTTCACTAATTTCTACTATTAAAAACAGGTTCCAGTATGTCAACATTAGGGAAATGTGACATGCCATGTGTCACTCTTTGGTTATTCTGGTAGCAATGCTAATTTTTTACAGTAAAAATGGATAAAATTTTAATAGAAAGGACCAATTTACTCTTTGATCTAATGTAAATAGACTAATTTACCCATTTTTGAGCAGAGGAAACAAAATACAATTTAACACTTAGTATAAAATCCTTCATATTATTTTTACCCGTAATAACCACACCAAATGCTATTTTTACTTAAAATTAACTAAAATATATTAATCCATAATATTAACGCTTACTCTCCAATCCTAATGATTCAAATTTACAAAACCGTTGGGACAAAATTTTGAAAGATACGTGAATATCAAACCCTCGTATATTATCCTTTCACACGCAACTCATCAAGCTGGATTTTAGCTAACACTTAACAACCATTGTGTTTTAGTAACAAACAAACATAATGATATGAACAAGTGTGAAACATGTTATGCGATTTGTCTTTTCAGTTTAGGTATATAATATCATATGATTAACTAGCAATAGCTGCGATTCTTTTTTTTTTTAATTAAATTCCAACACCACAAAATTATTAAACAAAAAAGAATGAACAGTTAAGACAGATTTGCTTTTAAAACATAATGCCGACACCTAAATAAACTTAGGATCACTACTGTCTAATCCTTTAATCTTGTCAGATCATGTTTTTCCCTAAACACCTTTTTAACCCTTTATTACTGTGTTACTAATAAAATAATGCCCATGAGATTGAAATTGTAAAAATTTATTATCAACTTTATTATATCAGTAAATTTTATAGCCAAAAAGTTTTTGCTTTAATGGCATGGGGCTCCAAACAAAGCAAAGTAACCCTTCTTAACAACAACAACAAAAAAAAAACATTGTTTGGGACAAAACAATGTTTACAAATTCCCAAAAATTTTCTCATTGCTCGATAAGATTTTCTTAATAAAAGTTATTAGTAGTTTAATTATAAAATTATCTCACTAACCATTTTCCTGCTGGCATATATATATATATATATATATAGGTATCCATATCAAAGAAAGCTCTTCTTGAGAAAAGGACAAACTTAATTGTAATAATTTTTAGTTACACCAACAAAATTGTTGTCTAATTATTTGTCATTTTAGACATGGTTTTTTTTTCTATTATATCGTGTGTTTATTGTGATTATAGTTATAAATATTTTGTTTTTGATTTTATACAATACTTACTATATAATGCATGTATAAATTATAATCAATCTTCTTTTTATTAATTTTTAGAATCTTAAAAAAAGGTTAATTGCATTAGGCATCCTCAAATTATGACTTTCATTCTAAACTGATTCTTAAATTTTTAAAATGTTCTAATTACATTCCTAAATTATAGATGTTATATTAATCAGGTCATTCTATCATTAAAACCGTTAATTTAACCATTAAATAACACGTTGAATCTTATGTGGTATAATTTAAAATGAAAATTTTAAAGAAAAAATAAAACATTGTTACATAACTTTTAAAAGTAAAATCGAAAAAAGAGGGAGTGAACAATAAAAATTTTGCAAAAGCTTCGGAAACCTTAAATCTGATATTTTCATGCAATCCATTTTTTTACAATTGTTCATTTTCTTTAAAATTTTCATTTTGAGCTATACCACGTAAGATTTGATATCTCATTTAACTATTATATTAACGATTTTAGTAATAAAAAGATCTTATTAATATAACTTCAATAATTTAAAAATGTAATTAAAATATTTTAAAGTTTGAAAATCAATTTAAAATAAAAATTATAATTTGAGATGTAAGGTAGTATTAACTTTTAAAAAATATATATCAGAAAGTAAATTGAATTTATGTACATGTAAATTGATTATTCTTTCTTTCTGGATTATGCTGATTAATCCCACCGGATCATCATTTTTATCGGCGGTAAATTTTTATAATATTATGTATAGACAGATTTTTACATACTTTAATGTTCACTTCTTTTTAGCATTAAATTCAATGCCCTATCTTATTATCAAACTGACAAGCAACAATATAAATTCTGACTATGTACATTAACATTATTATTTTTAGATTGAGTCTTAATTTGATTAGTATTGGTATTATTGTTTGGGTAAGAAATTATGAGTTTGAGTATATTTTAGCGCATTATTCTCGATTGAAAGTAACTATAAGTAATTTTAATTAGTGTATAAAAAATATATTATAAAAACCTATAATAAAATTAATATTAAAAAACAAAAACTTCCATCGACGGTTGTGACTGCTCCCAACATTAATTGAAATTATGGGTGTGTAAGAATTTCATCCTTGGCATTTCATATTGTTTAGAATCTTAATTTTTTTTGTTTCTATAAAGGGTAAGGGCAAGGATTATTCAAACATCAAATTCAAGTGGGTTGAATCAATTAACGTTGTTCTAAAGATTCCTTTTGAAGGCTTTGAATGGCATGTTTTTACACTCGTGTATATTCATAGAAAATTTCAATGAAAGGAAAATAATTAGATCTGAAATGTACTTTTTTTTTCTTTACTTGCACTCAATAATCTGCCTTGATTATAAAGAAAAGAAAATGTTCAATTATGGTTTTAATCCTTCTATTATATTGAAAGCTGATATTCGGTCCCTCTATTTTGATTTTGAGATAATTTAATCCCTCTACGTTTATAATGTTCTTAATAGGCACACCATTAGTCAAAGGTGAATTTAGGGTGGCTGGCAGGGGCCCCGGCCCCCCTAAAATGGAAAATTGTTATTTAGGCCATTTAATTTTTTTTAAAAATTTTAAATTAGTAAAGATAAAATTATACTTTGGCCCCCTAAAATTATAAAAATTTGATTTAAGCCTTTAAAAATTATAAAGATATAGACTATTAAAAATTAAAATTTTATTCGCCCCTAAAAAAATTTTCTGACTTCGCTCCTGCCATTAATTTTTGTTGAAGTGGCAACATGAAATTTTCTTTTTTTGTTACTTAATCGCCAACTTAAGGTAATGTGAAAATGTAATTAATCATGTTTAATTAATAATAAATTTACATTTTAACCAAATTCTGAAGAATGTTTTTAAAAAATTACGTCATCACAGGAGTTAACATTATTATCAATTTAAACCTATTAAAAACATTGTATAAATAAAGGACCAAATTATATCAAATTAAAATTTCAGCATGGTAAAATCTGAGTTTCTTTAATTAGTTCCTAGTCTTGCAAATTAAGGTGAGGTGTAGACTAAATTTATGGTGCACATGTGAAAAGATTTAATTTATAACAATCCCCTAGTCTTATGCTTGAATTATGGGACAAATACATATATCATAGATGATATATAAATCACATAATTCATTTAATTTTAAAATTTTAAAATTATTTTGCATTAAAATTTACGTCTTTTTTATTGTAATTTATTACGGTGTGAATTAAAACTTTTAATAATCCATTTGTTAACCTCTGCAAATGAACACAAATGAAGAAATAATGGCAACATTAAATAAAACACTTGAAATTTCCAGGTTGATGAACAATATCAAACAGAAAAATTTTAATCATACAACACAAAACTGATATACAAATACAACATTTGTTTTCTTTGCATTAATACTAAAATAACAACCAAAACTTGGATTAATTAGCCCCCATATGCTTCCTTTTTTTCTGTCATCTTTCACAAAAGTTGACCCTAAAAAAACAGATCTTATATATATGTGTGTGTGTGTGTGTGTGTTTGGTCGATCTGTTTTGCTTGTAAATTTTCCCAGTCGGTTGAATATCTCTCGAGAACCCAAGCTGAAAAAGATCTTTAATTTTCTCTCCCTGAGAGACAAAAATATTAGATCTTGTGTTTTGTCTTAATCTTTCTCTCATATGTCTTTGTTGATGATGGTGATGATGATAATAAGATAGAAATTTTTTTTCTCATACACCACTACAACTTAAGCCCCTTGCTTCTGATCCTTTCATGATCCTTAATCTCTTGCATGATGTGATGAACATTCTGCAAATAAAATAATATAATCCTGTAAGTTTCATATCATACATTATATATAATCATGCATGTATGTATGTAGAGGATAAATAAGACTTACTCCCAGGGAACATCACCAACAAGCATCCAATCACCATCTTTGTCTTCATAAGTAGGTTCATAATCTGATCCTTTGTACCCTTCTCTTTCTGAGTACTCACCTGAAAGGAAAAAAAAAGAGAGGTCATTTTCACCCTAAATTCATCATCATCATAAACAATTCACCACTAAGTCACATCATGTATGTCATCATATCATATAACAACATATATACATACCTATGGTGAACTTGAACATGTTCTCTAAAACCTGTAACAGCTCTGGGTACCCTTTGTAAACTTTCAAATCAATCTTTCTCAAATATGGTGCTCCATCCATGCTTACTTTTACATATATCCCACCACACTCACTTTCACTTTTCTTTGCCTGTTGAAAATTGTTCTTTCTGTAGGACTGAACCGGTGGCCACCCCACAATTTGTGCCCTGCAAGTTACATAATCCATTAGTAAATAAAAATTGTTGTATATACATACATATATATACATATATATATGATGACTTACTTGGAAGGAGGGGCTGTTTCATTTTGAGCAGATTTGCCATTTTCTCCACTTTTTTCATCATGCAATGGCCGCTTGTTGTTTTTAACACTGGAAAGTACTGCCGGTTCATCTATGCCTGGCAACCCTAATCTTAGTTCAGTTGCCTTCTCATATGCTACACTGTTCTCCATTATGTGTAAAGCAAAACCCAAGTGTTCTTTTTTTTTTGTGTGTGTGTTTTCTTTTCTTTTGGTGTGGTGGGATGGGAATGCAAAGGCAGGTAATTTTATAGGGTTTATGAAAGAAGAAGTGATGGGGGGAAAGCCTTGTTATTCTTTCAATGCAAGAATTGTGGACAAAGGCAAGCTAAGCTGTCGGTAGCAGTGGCAGCAACTTTGAGGCAAGCTGCCTTGTAATAAGGGGGACAAATGTGGGACAAGTTCAGCCAACCCATATAGAAAAATATACAAACACACTCCCTAAGGATTCAGTTGGGACGGTCAAGATGCGTTTTGAGGACCTTGTGGAACAAAATCAGAGCCGTTGTTTCTGTAAAGTTTGAGTTTTTATAGGTTAAAATATATTATAGTTGTATGTAATCTTTACAAATTTGAAATTTAGTCCATATACTTTTATTTTCAGGAATTTCAAATTTTAAGTTCAGCTGTTAATATCGTTATTTTTTTTATTAAATTTACTAGTGTGACATTTTGAAATAATAAAAAAATATCACTTGATGGTAATGCAACTAAAAAAATGACGAGGTAATGAACTTGAATTTAACAAAATAATCTTAACAATATTAACATTAATCAAACCTAAATTTTGAAATATACAAAATAAATGAATTAAATTCCTATAGATAAAAGTACAAGATACAAAGAGTATAGGAGTTTATAACATATCTTAACCTTTTGAATATTATGAATGGAGAAAATAGACATATTAGAGAATTTTCTATCATTTAGGATTGTATTAATAAAACTTTTAGTCCCGAATTTAACAATTAGGTCTGCAGTTTTTTTTTCTTTAATATTTGAACTTAATAGCTAAATTTATTTTAATTTTTAAACTTGAATTCTATTGAAGTGACAAAATAAAAATAAAAAAAATTAAAATTAAATTAATTATTAAATTCAAGTACTTAAAAAGAATATATATTAATCTATTAGGAATTGAACTAACTTGACCATAAAATAGTCCAATGTATCTAGAGGGGTATCTAGGCAAAAGCTAAGACAACATCCCCATGTGAGAAAAGGGTCCATATTGGGAGTAGGGTATGGGGCAGTGCATGACCATGTGGGGACTAAAAAGGGGTCATTTTCATGGTGGACTGTGATGTGTAGCAGGCTCAAGTTAGCTCCTGAAATATTATTCCTATTCTTGGTTAAAATTCAAAGAAAAAAGAAATGAATTAAAAAAAAGGCGCTTAAGTTTGATCGTGTTGATTAATATTTAATTAATCTCTGTTGGCCATTGCTAACTTGGGAAAACAAGTTCATTTAATCTAGCCTGCTTCTGATTAATTTACATTCCATTAATGTTTGACCTATAATTCTTTTATAGGAACTACCTTTACCCACAGGATTACCAATTCCTAAGTATTTGAGCTTCCATTAATGTATCTGGATTTGTATATATAATCACAGTAATTTATAGGTTTGTTTTTATAATCACTTCAACGTATTTAAATTCATGTCTAATAATATCATACTAATTGAGTTAAGACCCAATCGATAAGAAATACTCAATTAATTAAATTAATCTATCTATATTAACGAATATGCTTATGTGTATATATATTTAGAGGATAGTACTTTCTAGGATTGTTTAAATATATAATATGATATTTTTTTTAAAGAAGTAAAGAATTATTACGATGACATAAGTTTAGAAAAATAAACGTAAAGATGAGGCATAAAAATTATGAAGAGGGTCCATTAATTTCAGCCTCACCCGTGTGCATTAAAAAGATGTTTAATCATCAATATTCTTGTTCTGCTATAGTCATACACATAACATCCAACCCCTTATTATTTGATAGACATTGTTCTTAAAATATCTTTTGTTTTCCTGATTAAATCTGTATGTTTCAGTTTTTGACTCACCAATCTAGAAAATCCAAATTTACTTTGTCCAAACCTGTTTTTGGACTAATTTGAAATAGACCCAACGTAAAAGTTGGTTTCAGATACGAGAAAATTAAAATATTACATCCTTTGATTATTCCAGCTTGTTTCTTTTGAGTATTTTCTTTATCTATTTTGAAAATCAAATTTCAATTTCAATTTACCTTAATGTAAAATTTAATAAATTAAAATTTGTCATATCAAATTATTAAGAATAAAAATTAAATGTGAAAGTTATATGTTAAAATTTCAAATAGTGCGGTTTTTATCTTTTAAAATTAGCACGCAAGTCTTTTCAGAAGTGTTTTTATGTACATGCAGTGGTTGATTAGATTGATTGGATCGTGAATTGATCGAGGTAAAATTAGATTAGTTGAACTAGGAACCAAGCAAAAAAAAAAGTTGAACTGACAATTGAATTGATTTTTTTTTTAATTTTTTTTTAAAAATGATTCGATTCATTTTATATTTCCTTCAAATTTTATAAAACTACAAATTAATATAATGATAAAATTATACTTTAAATTTCAAATTTATTTATAAATTCTATAAACCTCAATAGTATTAAATCAGTTATAATTTGACATAACGTTTTATCCAACTCGACCCGACGTATACGTAGACGGATTCTATTGGGACATTAAGGAATCTAAGAAAAGTTTAGTAGGAATTAACCATCTTTCGGCCATGGGAGGCATGGATATCACACACACACACACACGGGTTGGTTGTGGTTATGTAATTTATTGCTCCATCACTGCATCGACAGCAACGGCAACGAAATATCCCAAAAATCAAAAGCTGTATTTGTGTGGTGGCTGAGTGATCTTCAGCTTCCAAAAGATAAAGACGTATACCAAATAAGTTTTAGATTTTGCAGAATCTGATCCTTTTAAAAGCTTTTCCCAGGTTGGATATACATTGATATATTGACGGTGGACTTAATACTTGTGTGATTTTGACTATTCAGCATTTCTCCTACATGAAAGATTTTGATTCGTGTCTGGCTCTAAGCTTGGAGACGTGTATTGATTGTGAAATCGAATTTATGATCCCGGGTTTACATCCCTTTCATCCATGACATCATCCAATAAGATTGGTATTTTACAATTTTAGGGTTCCAATCTCAAATTTTCTTTTTATATTTACTTGGTTTTGCGTGTTTAATATGTTTGTCTATTAGAGATGAAGTCAAAAAAAATTTGGGTTCGGAATTAAATAATAAATTTTAATAAAAGTTAAAATCAAATTTCACTATTTTATTAACTAATGTTTTTATAGCTTTTTAAATGACTATTGTAATACCCATTTCTGCCCAGGTCCCTTAGCAAATAAACTCAATTTTATAAATAAAAATAAAACCAAATTTTAAAATGTCCACAGTCCATTACAGCAGGCCTAATAGGGCCCAAATCAGTCCAAAAAACAACTCAATTACAAGTGGCCCAAACGCTAAACCCAATTAGCCAAAACCTAAGCCCAAATACCCCTAGCCCAACTAGCCTAAACCAGAAGAAGAAAACCCTAATGGCTGAGGCGCCGCTGCCAAGCTACTCCTCACGCACGAGCCTCCGTACGCGCACGCCCACACACCTCCGTACGTGCCACATCCGCGAGCCTCCACGTCCGCTCCTCCGTACCTGCACACAACGAACGCAACAAAGCAGAAAAGGCAGAACAAAAGAGCAAAAATCGACACCAAAAAAAGAAAAATAGAAAAAAGAGCAAAACACATTTTCTTTTGTAATTTTCATTTTTTCGGCTATATAAAGCCATTTTTCAGCATCTGTAAAGTTGACACACACAGAATATCAATACAAAGACAAAAAAAAATATTAAATAGAAAGAAAGAGATTTAGAAAAATCAAAAACTTGAAAGGTGATTGCAGATTTCCTTTTTCTTTTCGTTCTTTCTTCTGCTTCGTTTTTTTATACTTATTCCATATTCAGTGTAAAAAAATAAAAGAAAATAGGAGTTAAAGAGTCATATACCTGGTGGCCGCATCTTCTTTCTCTCCGTCGTCATCGGAGTTGAAAAGGGGATCGAAGAACCTGAGGAACAGATTGTCGAACAGTGCAGGGTTTTCTTTAGTTTAGGTTTTATTTTAATAAAAATGATAGGTTTGTTTAGAGTTATTCTAGTTTAACGCGCAGGAATTAAAACGTCGCCGTTCAGAGCCAATACAATGGCATTGAAACGGCGTTGTTTAAAGACCCGATCAGAGCGGTGACCCGATCCGGGGAGGATCCACGCATTCTGACTTATTGGTCTATTTGCTCTGAGAGTCCCTTTATGTTTTGCTCAGTTTCAATCAGATTTCTTTCCATTTTTCTTAATTTGTATTGCATATTTAACCTTATTTTCATTTAGATCCATGGTTAGGTGGCGTCGTTTTCACTGGTGAGAATTGAGTTTCCAGATCTGTGCGTCTAATTGATGTTTTAGTCCCTGTGTTTTGAATCGATTGCAAATATAAACCTTCAAAAATCTTGATTTTAATTTAAATCTTTTTTTTTGTTATGTTCACTATTATTTTAGTATTTTCTTTAATTTTATAAATTTTTTAGTATTTGCTAGTATTCTTTTTGTTTTTTTTATATTTTTTATATCATTTACTTACCTCTTTTCATATTTATTATTAGTATATTTCATGATTTTAATTTTTTTTTGTAAAAAAGGACATTCAATTTTGTTTATTTATTTTTATTTGTGAATCAAATTCTTTGTTTTAGTATTTTAGATTTGTCAGCATGCATTGTTTTTTAGATTTGCTATATTATTATTAAAACATTGTTTTATTACGATACATCAATATTTTATCATGTGTTCCTATTATATAATATTAGTTTTATAATAATTTAATGTGTATAATCTATCAATGATTTCAAGTTATATTCCTTTAAATCAATTTCTATGTAATCTACTTATTCAAAATATTCCAATATTGCATTCATTCCAATGTATATTATTATATATTACTATTTACAATATGCTTATGAAATATTTATTCTAGTTCCATGCTTGTACATTTTATAATGTTCACTTCAAAATTCATTCAAATAAAGTTATTTTATTTAACATCATTCTTAATTTTCTTTTAAATCTACTCCCAGACTCAAATGTATTGTTACTTTTTCAAATCATTGTTGAGATGATATATTTTTTACCTTAATGTGTCTTTTGAAATTGATTACTAATTCTTTTAATTTTCAATTGTTAATATTGGTATTTGCTTAATGTGCTTAAAATTATTGTTGCTATTCTTGTTTGAATTTATCTATTGTTTGCTTAATATTTTTGTGTACGATTAGATTGCGAGTTATCCTATTACATTGTACATTGGTGTTCAATTATACCATATTTGTTTAAAAAATAATGTTTTACAAAAGCATTATAATCATCTTATTTCAAAATTCCTAAAAGGGGCTTGGTGTTTATGAGCTCTCGAGAGAATTGCGCCCTAACTTACTGGGCTTCAATTCTTCTTAATGAATTTATATCATCAAGTACCCATTTTATTAAAATCATACAATTGTTAAAATAAAGCTCTTAAGATTCCAAGATGTTGGATCCTAACTTACTGGATGTGGCATTTTATTGTCTCGATTTTCAAAAATAAAGGCAATATTTGAGTTTTAAGAATTTCGAGAAATTGAATCCTAACTCACTAGATTCTGATTTCTCGATTGACTTAAATGATCAAGTAACCTTCTTTAAACTCATGATTTTCATAAAAAAGGAATACATTTAATTTCGAAGATAGAATTGTAACACCCTAACTCACTGGGTGTGATAACTCATTTCTTCGAAATAAGTGGTCTTATCATTCAAGCTACTTCATCCAAGTTTTCTCATCAAGGATCGTATTTTTAAAAATCTTTTCAAAAATTTGACAATAAAACATTGAACAATCAAATCGGTACCAATTTTGGGCGTTACGAGGGTGCTAATCCTTCCTCGTGCGTAACCGACTCTCGAACTTGTTTTCTCAAAATTCGCAGATCTAAAATTATTTTTAATGGTGAACCGGTCACACCTTAATAAAAGATCGGTGACGATTCCCCATTTCCATTTTCAAAATCGATCCTTTTTTTCGAAATATAAAAAATGGTTTCGACAACTATATTAAAATTTTATTTGGAAGTTAAAAGTGTAATTTTGTCTTCACTAATATATAATTTTATACATTTTAAAAGGTAAAAAAATGTAATTTTTACACCCCCTCCTACTGCTCTTGATGCCTATCATATAGGGTCAAACCAATGAGGTATTGGCATTGTTGGTAAAGGTTGTGTAACACCCCCAACCCGTATCCCTCGCCGGAACCGGGTTACGAAGTATTACCGGAGATTACAGATCAAACAGACAGAAATCTCAAACATTTTATATCATCAAAACAAGTCATCAAAGCATCATTTTAATCCAAATTATAAACTCTCCAAAATAGATTTTATAACTTCATTTACAATCAAACCACAAAATAACTAATATTTAGACACTCTAGGTATATGCCGACACAAAGAAATAAACATCACCATATTTGAGTTCGGGATCGTTGTTGGATGTTGAATCAGCGATCAAACTTAAGTACTTAACCTGCGCACGAAAAATAAAACCGTACGCTGAGTAAAAACTCAGTGGTATTTCTATAATCTAAATATTTAAAAATAAAACAATAAAATATGTATAATAAAATGTCAAGCACAATTAAACATTTAAAACCATACGATACTCAATTATCATCGCTTGCTATATATAATAGCTTTCCACATTCAATTCATGAGTATATAACTCGTGTATTCCATGTATTTACAACATATTTCACATTCTATTTTCAGTTTACTATCTCATATTCTTATTCTTAGCTCAAAGTAGATTTTATAGAACACACCAGATATACGAAACAAATACAGAGGTGCATTGTTATGCACTAATGAACAGAGAGCACTGAAGTGCTATACAGAGAGCACAAATGTGCTAACCAGAGAGCACTGGCGTGCTAGTAATCAGAGAGCACTAACGTGCTAATAATCAGAGAGCGTGCTGAAGTTCCTTAATGGCATGCTACTAATATCCCAGTAGCTCTAAATTCTGTCTAGTTGGGCATTAAAACTGAATTTTATACATATAAAAAATAATCCAATTATCATATTTGCACAATTTCACATTTACACATATATATTCATAATATATATTCCAATTCAATTCAACCTATATAATTTCATCACATATCAAGACAATCTATTTCAATTGTAAAACACAATAATTCTCACCTCAATCACTTACTATAACATTTAATCAAAATACAACAATTAATAATTAGATTCGGATTATAAAAATACAAATTAGGAATTCTGAGCTATTCGATATTGACTATATTTTTTCCCTTTTTAGTCGAGAATTCCGGTATGACGCTAGCTACGAAATTAAAACAATTAAAAATCATCAATACAACACCATTCAATCTCACATTAAATATTTAAAATTTTACTCAATATTTGCCTAAATTCCAATTTAGTCCCTAAACCGAGACTAACTTTTATTCTCAAAACTAATTTCATATTTTCATTCCGTTCCCACTTTAAACTAATTTAACTCTCTAATTTCACCATAAATCCTTAATTTCGAAATTCTCTCAATTTAGTCCCTATTAATTCAAAACCTATAATTTATTTTACAATTTAATTCATTTCTCTATTCTAACTTGAAATTTTATCAATTTAATCCCTAATTCTTCAATTAATTCAACATGAACAACATCTAAAAATTTACTAACTTTCAAAATTTCAACTTAAATCAAGTAGTATTTTGTTCTAGGATTCCAAAAACATCAAAATTATAAGAATAGGGACTAAATTAACTTACCAATCAAACCTTGAACCTTGAAATCCCAAATTTTCTTTCTTTCCTTCCCTTTTTCTTTTTCTTTCTTTTCTCCCCCGTTTTCGTTTTGCTATTCTGTTTCTATTCTCTTTTTCTATCTTTTATTTCTTTTATTTAATTAATAATATAATAAATATATTTTACTTAATTAATAAGTATGTATATATATTAATTACAAATGTATACATATATTTATTACACATGTATTTATAATTACCACACACTTGTCACTCTTTATGGTTTAATTATTAGTTTAGTCCTTTCACCTTTTTCTATTTTATAATTAACTTTCACACTTAATTCAATTTAGTCCTAATACTCAATTAACTTTAACTTAACTAAATTCACTTAACTAAAATCCAATTGGTGATATAACTAATTCTATAAATATTTTTAATAATTATTTTACGAGTCCGTTTTACCCAGACGGAGACCCGATAATTCACTAATTCAAAAATATTTCTAAAATCACGCTTAACTTATAATTATTAATTAATAAATTTTTCTAACTTTTTCATCGGATTTAGTGATCTCAAATCACTGTTCTAGTACTATTGAAAATTGGGCTATTACAGGTTGAGTTATCAGATTCTGAAAGTTTGGGCTTGAGTCTCACCATTTGAAATTCCGATGTATGAATCTCCCTCTAGTCATATACGTGCATACCTTGTGTAGGTTTTGTTCGATTTCCAACTTTTTTTCCATATTAACCTGTCTTTTGTCGTGTACTTGTTATTGTACTACCTTATATTAGTGGAACTTAAAAAAAGTTAATATAACTTTTAATCTCTGAACTTGGTAATTAAGTTCACTTTGATGCCAATATTTTTTTTTCTATTTTATTACCTAAAATTGGCAATTAAGTCCATTTTGATCCTTTAACTTGAATTCTATAAAATTTTAATGATGTAGCACTCAAAGATCATGTCATATCATCAAACTTTTTTTTATTTATCAAGTTCAAAAATTAAAATGAATCTAATTACCAAATTCAAATACCAAAATGAAGTTAGAAAAAACTCATGAGACAATAACACATTCTTTTGCACATAAGAAGTATGCAAGCAAGTTAATGGGATGTGCTTTCGAAAGTACAATGTAGCTTCTTTTTCTTTTTCTTTTTCTTTTATGTGTAGAGAAAAAAATTATAAGTAGAATTATTTCAATTTATAGTTATATTAATTCTTTAATCATATTCGACAGTTTGATTGCTGGATATATGTTGTTGTCGTCGTCGTCTTCAACACAAACAAGTTGGCCCCTTTAAAAGGTTATCAAAACTTTTGGGCTGTTTCTTTGTTCTTTGCATCCATTTTAATTGCAATTAGAAATGGATTTTTAATTGTATTCTGTTTATTATTATTACAGATATAATAAATATTATTGTAGAAAATCTCAAAAAAAAAAAATCAATGTTCCCAAACAAGATCAAAGTGCCAGAACAGAACCCTGATGAAGGAACCCCCACACCCTTAAAAATGAAGGGTACTGACCTAGACAAAATTGAGGGGTTCCCATAATTGGAGGACACCTTTCCATTGCATTAAATCCGTAGGGATTCATTCACTTGCTTTAGGTAAGGACCAACTTTCAAAGGGACAAATTAGGGTCCATCCAATTCTTCTGCTGCAACATGCATAATTTTTCACATATTATATAGGCATATGTTAAATTTAGCTCTCGATATTTATATTTTTTTGTCAATTTAACCCATATTTTTTATAGTTAAATTTGATTGTTAACTTTTTAAATAGAGTCAAACTTTTTTTTTCTTTAACAGAAATAATGATTAAAACATTAAGGATACGGGACTATTTGTCTTATATGACACACCAAAAATAGCATGGAGTTCATTTTGATTGCTATACTTGCTGCCATATTTTAAAATTTAATATTTTAGTAAGTATTTCTGTTAAAAACATCAATTTGACTCTTTCGAAGGTTAATGGTCAAATTTGACTCTTTTAAAAATATAATGAATAAAATTTAACTAAAAAAAAAGGTTCAAATGCTAAAAGATGTAAACATTAAAGACTAAATATAATATTATATAATGTACATAAATATACGTTAGTTGGACTAAACCGCGTGTGTGTTTTAACAATGTGTATCCTCCCATCCACCCAACCTACCACCTTTTTCAGTTCCTCATGTGCTTGTGGTGTACATGTCTAGATAATGTCATTGAAAGTGAATTTTAATCAATGATATGGTTTTAATTTTTTTCCTTATTTTTGGTGCGAATTAATTGTTTTACGAGCATAAATAATATAAAGAATAGAGACATAAGCATTCGGGATTTTTGAAATTTAATATGTTTTTATATTGGATATATTAAGGCGTTGTTTTGACACGTTTAATTTATATATCTTGATTATTTAAATCAAGTAATAATAGTTTTTAAGAAGATTGTAATTGGATAAAATTTTAAATCAAACAATAATAATGTTGAAAAGTTAACTACTCGTCTTATTTACAAAAATGTTAAAAAAACAACTCTTTTAAAGAAATTCAACGTGATTAAATTTAACTAACATAAACCAATTTAAGAGATAACTCATTATTTGTCACAAAGTAAATTATTTTCACGAGAAAGATTTAGTGAGTGAGTTAAATAAAAGATTATACTTATTGATTTATAATGTAGTAGTCTCTAAGCTAACAAGATCCACAAATATAAAAAGTTTTTGAACTGCATAATCAAATTTGTAAGTGTTAATTAATTTGTCCGGTTCCAAAATAGGAAAGAAAATCCAATGTATATACATGAAATTATGCGAAATTTGACCAAATAATGAGATGAAGTGTCAGTCAGGATGTTGTGCAAAAAAACAAATGGATATGCTGATAGCAGCGGAGACATGGGAGGGGATAAGTTTAAGTTTGGTCTTTTATGTTATGGTGAACTGAATTTTGCACATGCACGCGTGCATGCATGATTATAACTAATTGTGAAACAAATGAGTCTAGTTTCATTGTAAATTTGACTTGATTTGAAATTACAAGGAAAAATAATAATAATTATTATTATTATTCTTTGCTGAAATCCAAGTTCATACATGAACTTGACCTAAATCTTTTGATATGGTTTTACAAGAAGGAAGTTTGCTTATGTGTATTTATTCACGAGTTTATTATACTAAATAAGCAATATAATATTTAATGAATTTAAAGTTTAAATCTAATAATTACTATTTTTTTGATAAATTATAATCGAATTTTATCAATTGTCAAGGAGAGGATGACTCTTTTTAAAAAAATCTTCAAAGTGCCGTTTATTCCGAAATCAATGGAATTACAATCCAATTCGATGAAGCGTGTGAATCTCGTCTTTAATTCGAGTTCTCAAAAAAATCGAGAAATAAAATCTTGACTTGACTGGAAATAATACTAACATGTTGAGAGATTTATCTGCTAAGAACAAACTATACTCAGAAGCTTTTCAAAACAAATCCGCCCCCATTGTATCATTATAAAGAACTTATAAAGAGAACCTTTTTTGTTTTCCCTTGTATCAGTACTGCAAATGAGATAAAAGAAGACCCATTTTCTTTCCATATCATTTAAAATAACAATAACAATAATAATCTTCAATGATACATGCCTTTTAATTGTTTCCATCTAATATCAATGGCAGAAGAATTAAAGTGAATGCATTTCTTTCTTTCTTTTTATGAGAAAAAAAATACTTTTAACCTTTTATAAATCACGTATGTGGATGAATTAGTTTTAGTTGAATTTGTTTGATGAATTAATTATTTAGTTCAATGACAGGATTATAAGTTATGAAATACAAGAAAAAAAATTGGTAGAAAAATAACATTAAACAATTACATCAAAAATTAATTAAACTCGTGTAAAGGCATCACTATCAAGCAGCAAAACTTCTTGTATTAGAGACGGGGGCTCCTCAAACAACATCAACATTCTGAACTCTTTAATCTTCCAATCTCATTTGAATAAGCTACTGATTAATCGTAATTCAACTAGACTACTATTGGCAGCGCCGCTCTCCAGTAGGGACTCCACTAGAAGCGTATTATTGCATTCTAATTTTAGCTGCCTGTAACCTTTTTCCCATGCTATGGGTAAGCCTTCAAGCATGGCTCTTGCTTCAATCTAATTAAGGTTTACCAAAAATTGATCATATAAATGAACATGGTGCCAATATTAATATTCATAAAATTGTTTTGGGTCTTTTGAAATGGAGTTGGATTGTTGGTAATGTTGGTTTGGATTTTCAATTGATCTGTAAGAGGAAGATCAGTTATGGAACATCATAGTTAGCATTTTGAAACATGTTCAAAAGAAAATTCAAGAAAGTAATAGTGAGGTGAAAAAAATGAAAATGATTAAAATAGCGTGCAAAATAGACTTAAACTATACCTCACTTGGGAAGCTAACTTGGAGTCCAAGAATGCAATATGCTCATTCTCATTATCCTTGATCGGCAAGCAATGATAGGATGCTTGGTAGGATTTTGGCAATGTCAAATCTGGTTTGATGTGCTGTTTATATGCTAAGAGTTATGATTTGATAGTATCATACGTTGATTGTTTACTTCATTTTAATTATGAAGTTAAAGGTTCATTTCTCGTTTATAGATCCATGAGAATGAAACACATTTTATGGAGTGCAACGAGGGAATTAGCCACCGCTATCAGCGGTGAAAACCTTAGTTTTGATCCAAAAAATATTTATTAATATTAAAATTTTTAAATTTTGATAGTAATTATGGGTTGAAATAACAAAATTGTTGTAATTAAATTTTAAATACAAATATATCTTTTATTGATAAATCATAAATCAAAATTAACCTTTTTTATTTTTTATTTTGAAAAACTTATTTTATCATTACCTAATTAAGACCCAACCGATTTAAATTAGTCTGGACTTGGAGTTGACAATTAATAATGACAAGCTTGATTGGGATGTACACGTGGAATATTTCCATAACCTGATTGGCCTTGTGGGCCCAACATACGAGTGTCTCATTTTTATTTTTTATTTGAGTTAATTTAATCAAACATTTCACATTATTGGTCTCTAAATTTCAAAATATTCTAATAATATCTTCAAATTATCGATGTTATATTAATCAAGTACTTTTATTTTAAAAATATTATTTAACCGTTAAATGACACATCAAATCTTGTGTAGTATAATTTAAAATGAAATTAAAACATTGCTACATAATTTTTAAAAGTAAAAACTAAAAATAAAGTAAAATAGAAAACATAAATTATGTATTAGATAAAAGTTTGAGAAACTCAAAATCAAGATTTTTAAATCATCCATCTTCAGGGGCGAAGCTAGAAATTTTTTCGGGGGAGGGGGGAGATTGAGTTATATATTTTTATAAGAATTAAAATTTAATTTCACCATTGTATTGACATATATCTTTCTAGTTTTAGAAGGGTTAAATCAAAATTCTATCATTTTTAGGGGACAAGTTATAATTTTACTATTTACTTACTTAAAATTTAAAACAAATTTCAAGAGCTAAAAGAATAATTTTCTACTTTAGGGAGTTAGGGCTTTGCCTGTCCCTGAGCGATTGTCCATTTCTGAAATATGTATTTTTTTATATTATGTCATATAAGATCTAAAATTTCAATTAACAATTTTAATAATTGAAAAACTTTATTAATATACCCTTAATAGCTTCAAAATTGTAATTAAAATGTTATCAAAATGAGAATCATAATTTGTGATTCTATTTTGAGAACAAAGTGGTTTCAATTTTTGATATAAAGTAGATATGAAAATTGAATGGATTTTTGTACCTTTTTTAGTTCCGGATGTGCAGGTATCTTAAAGATGGATGGATATATGATTTTTACAAGCAAATTCGAAAAAGAAAAGTTGAAAATACTGAAGTAAAAGGAAGAAGTGACAGACGGTGGTGAAGCCACGTCGAAGCATCCATGACCGTTCATGGTTGAATCAAAAAGGGTCCCTTCCCTACAACATGATCCATCTTCATGGGACCTTTTGTCCTACCTTCATTACTCATGTCTTATTTTCAAACTCCTAACTTGTCTCTAATTACAACTCATATCATCTACTTCTGCTTTTCATTTTCTGAAACTAAATTACAACTCATATCATCTACTTCTGCTTTTCATTTTCTGAAACTATCGATTGGTAAAGTAAATTTCAAGTTAAGAAAAAGGTTTTCCGAATATCCGAAGCATTCAACAGTTCCGCCCGCTACTCAAATTCAAGCAAACTTGAGAGGGTCCTTAGCGGCCCAATTAAAATTTTCTCTGATACCGGACCTTAGCTACAACAGTGAATTGGGCTAAGATAGCTTCTGCCACCCTATTTTGGAGACTTTATTCTGCCCCCTATCTTACAAATAGAAGATACATTATGTCATTCTTTCAAAAAAAAAAAAGATGCATTATGTCCAATAAGAATGCTTAAAAAAAATTAGTTTATATATTTAAATAATTATACTTCATTGTTGTATTCAAATATGTTTAACATGGATATTTAAGAATATGGATAAGATGGGCAGCTCCAATCACCTTATAATTGAACATGCAATGGGTTTGGGCAGCCATAATCCATGCCAGGTAATGTGTATAATTATGTTTGGAATATATGATGAAATTTATTTAAAGCTCATAATTAATTAATTAATTATTATTATTATTACTATTATTATTATTTTGGTTAGAAACAGCACAAGCCAGGTTTTATGCTTGAAAAAAATCGATGCTAATGAATGTGAAAATTACATCCATTCAAAATCCAATGTTGATGAGCTGGTAAGGTATCTGTTATACAGGAAATCACTATTTTTTCATTCACTTTCAAATTAGTACACGTGTTTTCACTAAAATTAACCAAATTTGTTGAGAAAAAACGAAAAGAAAATTCTAAATCTATTTAAAAGTTTCAAAAAAATTATTAAATTATTAGTAAGTTTATGTTTTTGTCACTCAATTTTAAAAAAAGTTATTGAATTATTCGAAAGTTTTCATTTAAGTCACTAAGATATTAAAATAGATGTTGTATGGTCTTTTTTATTCGCACCGCCTACACCAATTGAAAGCTTTCATTTCTCTTCTCTTCTACAGTTCAGTCTTTTTTTCATGAAATAGCTTTGAACATAATGAATCTGCAAACCAAAATTCAAACAGCCTTTTTCTTCGATATCTATCATTGATTGTCAGATTGATTTGAATCTAAAGTATATTCTTTCACTCGCCGAAGGGTATTGATCCACCGTACCGATTGTCGAATTGTCGCTTAGAGATCACTAGCCGGACTTTTTAAAAAAAACTTAACCGTTCAATAACTTAAATGAAAACCTTCAAATAGTTTAATAATCATTTTACAACTTTTCAAAGTTGACTAATAATTTAGTGATTTACCAAAAAAAGAATTTCACTTCAAATAAATTGTATTCTATATCCCTGCTAAATAAACCGAATGCTGGACCGGTTTCCTTTAAGCTTGAATGCGTGATGGAGCCCTTGATTAAAAGCATTGAAAGTGAAACCGCTGAACACCCCATTGATATCCAAACAAAGATTGTTTCAGCTCCGTACTTGTTCACTATATAAGTCGTTCTTTTCTTCCTTTATTTCAGGGTTTTCATGGCGTTTTCTTCCATTGAATTCACCATAATAGAACAGATTATTCATTTGATATGGGATTGATTTGGTGCAACTATTCCTTCATGATCTACTTCAACCAAACTAATCTCCCTCTCATAGTTTAATCAAAGGGTGTCAAGTAAAAGACTGAGTACTCCTAATTATTCAAGCTTATTAAAAAATTTTGTATTGAATTCATTACTTATCAAGGTGAGTTAGAGTTATTGATTTTGTGGATTTCGAGTTCTCAATTCAAATGCTCAAGCTTTTTATTTTAATCTATTTTTGTGTTTTGAAATTTTGTTTTTGTTTAATATATTATTTAGTGTTCGAGTTTGACACTTTTTTCTAATGTGATACATGTGTTAATTTTTGGTCTAATTCGGTGCCTGTTTTTGACAAATTTTATATATTTTGATATCTAAATGTAATAGTGTTAACTTTTTAGTGTTTAATTAGGTTTTTAAGGTTGATTTGATAAAGTTGATTGCTTAGATTATCAAGTTTGAAGTTTTCATGATTTTTTAATAGAACAAATTTAGTGTTAATTACAATTTTTTTTATTTTTGCGCTTAATTTGTAAAATACAATCTGATGAATGTAATTTAACTTGGGTATTAGGACTGCTTTGATAAAAGTTAATGCTAATATTAATAGCTAAATATAAATTTTCATCAAATCAACTCTAAAATCTGAATTAAATACTAAAAAATTAATATCATTATCTTCAGGTACTAGAATGTATCACATTGAATCAAAAAATAACTTAGGTATCATGTTAGAAAGAAAAGTCAAACTCACTTACTAAATTATGCATTAAGCCTTATATTTTTACCAGTTTAAGAACAAATCAGCTTAATCAACTTGAGTTCAAACTTGAATACAAAAATTGATAAATGAACTTAATCAAACTCGAGTCAACTTGAATATCAAACTCCAAATTTCAAAACAAGCTTAAATTACCCTAATTTAAATTTGAATAGACTCGATTGCACTTTTATCATTATCAATTTTGTTATTTCCTTTGTAGTCTTAACTTACGGGGATTTGAGTATATATATAAAAATATGAATCTCAAGAAATAAAAAATATATTTGTACCAAATATATTTTTATGATATTAGTATGTTTAACAAATGTTAATTGAGTTAGCTTAATTAGCATCGGTATTGTTGTTAGTGTAGGAAAATATGGGTTCGAGCGAGCTAAAGTGTGTTTATATATCCTCCTATTTAAGAGTTGAGAAAGGGTTATAAGTAGTTCTAGACATTATATCAAAACATATATATGCTTAATAAATGTTTAATTAGGCGATTAATCCCTATATTTTTTAAAAATTTAAAGTTTAGCCTTCTTATTTTTAATTAGAGGAATTTTTAGCATTAATTCTGCTTGTATGACTTAAAAATTAAAGCTTAATTGATAACATTATCAATGAACTTTCATTAAGTTAATTTGAACATGTGACATTTTACTATTAAAAGGTTTGATTAAACTTGCATTAAATTAAAGTTCAATTGATAACACATTCGAATTTAATGAAAGTCAATTAACGGTATTATCAATTGGATTTTAGTTCTAAATCAGACAAATCGGATGATCAAATTCTTGAGATTATAATGTTAAATGAGCAAATTGAAATCAAACATTTAAGGGTCGTTCATGTAAGGGTTAAAATTCTCGAATGTGCTCAAATAAAAGTTTTTTACACATTTTACTCCAGTTAGCCTGGATTGACTTGAGCCGGGTTGACCTAGCTTAAAATTAAATAAATTAAAATTTTAAAATATTATATTTAAATTTAATTATTAGAATATTATAAATATTAAGATAAAATTATAGATTTTTACTATTTTTAATAAAACAATAACAAAAGTTGGATATCTTTTTGGGTATAAGTAAGAAAAGGATTTGATTCACCTACCTATCTCCTTTTAAAAAAACAAAAGCTTAATGATCTTTTTGTCACCCACGAAACTGATTCGGTAATCCTCTTTGGTTTTAGTTGAAGATTAAGTAAATCACTCTTTTGATTTCCAAACAATCACAATAAATTACGGACTTCAGATTTTTTTTAAAATGAAATAAAACTAATCTTTGACTTGAAAATCTTTCACATTATAAAAAAAATCAAATTAATATATTGTTAGTGAAATATTTTAATATTTAATTTTAAAATTAAAACAAATATTTTTTTAATATATATTATTATGAGGTTTAGACATTAGAAAGGAAAGAGTGGGTTGGTCAGCCCCCACCATGGTGTCGACTGTCCCATATACCACCAACATTTGGAATAATAGTATTGTGAAGGAGATTCGCATTGATGCATATATATTTACGTTTTTGTAGGTCCATAAATTAATAAACTAGATTAGTGGTCATGATTAATATGTTTAATTAGGTTATGGACGGTCAATGTGACATGTCTACGTCGTTAGGAAAGATTATATCTAAAATTAAATAAATAAATAAAAGCATTTAATTTAATTGGTTTACACAATTATTTTCTTAAACATAAATGACATTTTAAAAAGGTTTGACATAATAATAATCTAAACTTGTTGAATTCTAGCTTAATCCTATAAAAGGGTGGATCGATATTTTCAGGGGTCAAATTGGGAACGGTCTTAGATAAAATCCACCATAATAACTTTTTAATACGTTTTAAATTTTATTATAAGTGAATTAGGTTGAGACTGGAGATTCCGAACACATATACATGGAAATTGGATCAAAGTCGAAGCAAACAAAAAGAATCATTCTACTCAAACCCTAAATTCAATATGTATATATATGGGGAATATATATTATCATTTAGTTTAATTAGAATCTTTATAAGAGATTTCTTTTATCCTTCAAATTAAACCAAATATGAATGTCAATTGAGCTTAAAATATAAGCATCAATTAAAATTTTGGAAAATATCTACAAATGTAACTAGCTTAGCATGCACCCCTATATGAAGGCAGATATAAGTAGATAAGCATATGAAAATCACTTTTGAGAGGAAAAAACAATATTGATATTTTGTACTCTCCCCTCTCTTTACGGTCATCCATGGCATTTTTTGTGGCAACAAAACCAACCACATGACAAATATAAATCTTAGTTTTTTACATTTGGACAACTCCCCCAATATTCTCTAAAAAGCCTATTTTATTGCATTGTAAATATATATGTATATCCAAAGATAGTGTCACTTTCTTGAGCAGACAATTAATGATATACTCGTCGTATGAATAAAAAATTTGTTTAAATCTTATCATACACATTAATACTCTCAAAATAATATTTATTTATTTATAAAATAATATATTTTTTTATAATTTCACAATTGAATTGGAACTCAGTTGATAGGTAAGACTAACTCAACCAATTTTTTAATAATAATATATATATTTTTAAAAAAAAACTTTAAAAGGAGAATGTAGAAAGAAGCTTCTTTGTATTATTATATGATAATGACTTTACCAATGTCCAAATGATGAAAATTGGAAAGGGTATATTTTTCCCACTTACCATCTTTCTATTTTTCTCTTCCAAAAAATAGTTATTAGCAATGGAAATTTCAGTCAAACAACATGGCGTGTAAGTAGATCATGTATCACTTTAATAATCTAAACCATAAATGGACAATGTATATGATAATGATCATATATATGTATATATCGATATGATATGAAAATGATAGAGGTAAGTTAGGAAGAAAGGATCCAAAATGAATGGGGATGGGGATGTTGACATGGCAAGGGTACAGCTTGGGTTAGGGATGTTTCCTTCTCTTAGGGGATGTGACCTGTCTCTAAGTCACCACCATGCCCTTCTATGACCTTTACAAGCACTTGATGTTCACATGTAACTATTTCTATTCACATATACACATATATATATGTATGTATACATTATTTATGAAAATCTTTTACACAAACTTCATTTATATATTTTTATATGATTAAATGGAAAACTTTTATGAACAATACCCAAAAATTTGAGGATTTAATTGTTTTTAGAAATGCATGTGGCATTAATTGTAGGGGTGGGCAAGTGTCGGTTAAATTAAGTTGCCTTGCAAATGCAGTCATCAATATTTTTATTTTATTTTCTGTTCTTTAAGTCAAAAACTTTTTTAAGAGAATTGGTAAGTAGGAAAAAAAAAGAATAAAAAGACTTTAGGTTAAAATTGGAGACAAAACCATTTATTTTATATTTTTGTAGACATACTTCCGCTTTATAAGATAGATAAATATGGTATCTGTTGAATTGCATGAGATGAATTATTGGTTCATGTGAGAATGTGCATAATTGGAAGGTTCTTAGAAGTGTGTTAACTATATAATAATATGTTATAATTTTTTAATGAAAATTTCATATACAGTTAATATATAATATGAGAATAGGGTGGTGCATAATCATATGCTCCTCCCAACACCCAACTAATAAATATGTGCTTGAAAATAAAAATAAAAAGAAACTTTCATATGCATTGAATTTTTAAGTTTTTGCTGCTACTCATTATGCCTACAAGATTTAATTTTCATAATGGTTTTTCAAAATTAATGAGTGAATATTTATAACTTTTTTTATATATATAATCATTAATGTTTTTAAATTATTATTATATGGATTAGTATTGATAAATTATTAATAGTTTTTTTAATAATAAAAAAAGAGATAGAACGAATCACCATATATCAAAGCTCTTTTTGACATAATATTTAGAAGTGCTCATAGTTACTCCCTAACTCATAATTAAGAAGATAATGTGCTTTAGCGCACTCGAACCCACATCCTCTTATATTAGCAAAAATGTTCATACCAATTAAATTAAGGCTCAATCAACTATTTAAATTTATTTTAATTTGTATATGAATAATTAATAGGAATATTTATCGATGTTTTTTGTTTGATGATAATTATATGCATTTTTTAAATATATATATAATATCAATTCATACTCTCCTATTAAATAAAAATTGAAGCATTATGTCCCTCCAAAAGAAATTGAAGCATTGTGTGAATGAGGTAGGCTGTTATTTAGACTTGAACTTTAATAAAAAAAATTTAGGGGCTAAATTTAGTTATAAACTTTTAAGAATTTAAAAAATAATTATATCATTATATTAATTCATAATTTTATAATTTTTAAAGAGATTTAATAACAGATATATTATTATTAGAATTGGATAATATCGATTTGAATTGAAAATCGATTTTAAAAAATCGAAGAAGGAATGAGTGGATAAAAAATCAATCCTGGTAAAAACTGGATTAAAACCGTTTAAATTGAATTTAAACTAATTTAGAAATTTAAATTTGATGTTATAATTTATAAAATAAATATTTGTGTTTATTTCTTCGAAATACATATACATTTGCATGTGATAACATAGTTGACCAATTTACAAGCCTTCCCTTCAAGAATCGAATCACGTTCATCAATGGAAGTCGGTTTTTTGTGTGGGGGAGTATTGAAGATCCAACGTCCCATCTCGTTCCACGTTTTGATAAACCATTGATCATGAATTTGATGTGACATACACATGCAGCCATACGAGCTTCGCCCCCACAGTTTATATTATTGAGGGGTTTCGTTCTTTCTCTTTGTCTCCCCCCCCCCCCCAAGTTTCACATAATACCATAACCAAACCTAACCAAACCAAACAGATCAAAGAACAAGGAGAAACTGAAGCCAAAGCTATACAAATAGGATCTAAAGATAGATCAAAGAAAAGGGTCGAAGCAAGTTGTTTTGTTTCAATGGAAGTTGGTCGAAAAATGGCTAACATGCTTGGAACTGACGATGATTTGAACTTCAAAGAGACCGAACTGTGTCTTGGTTTGCCCGGTGGAATCGCTGTTGTTGCTGCAGGTAATGAAACGGAAAGTTCTTCTTCCCCAAAGACTAATGGCAAGAGAGGCTTCTCTGAGACTGTTGATTTGAAGCTTAATCTTCAATCCAAAGAATCTACCATGGATCTAAACAAGAACCTTGATGACAATGGTTCTAAGGAAAAATCAGGTTCTGCCAAAGATCCTGCAAAACCTCCTGCCAAGTAAGTCATAATTATAAGACCGACCAAACCCAGTTTTTGTTTAGGGTTCTTTTTTAACATGGGTCTTTTTTTTTACAGGGCACAAGTGGTGGGTTGGCCACCAGTTCGATCATATAGGAAGAACATAATGGCTAACCAGAAGAACAGCAGTGAAGAAAGTGGGAATAGTGGTGCAGCTTTGGTGAAAGTGAGTATGGATGGTGCACCATATCTGAGAAAAGTTGATTTGAAGATGTATAAGAGTTACCAAGAGTTATCCGATGCCTTGGCTAAGATGTTTAGCTCTTTCACTATGGGTAAGTAAACATGTAATTTTTCATCATATGCATGTGTGATTATTTTTATGTACATGAATGTTGAGATTTATTTGGTTTTGGGTTTTTAAAAAAAAGGTAATTATGGACCTCAAGGAATGATAGATTTCATGAACGAAAGCAAGTTGATGGATCTTCTCAACAGTTCTGATTATGTGCCAAGTTATGAAGATAAAGATGGAGATTGGATGCTAGTTGGTGATGTCCCATGGCAGTAAGTTCTTATACTATAAATACCCTAATTCCCTAATTCAATTTAGCGTATTGAAGTTCGCTTTTCCCCCAAAGTATAAAAAATATATAAAACCCTAAAAGCTTATAAGTTTATTAAAATAAATCAACTAAGTACCTTTGCCTAAATACATGCTAGCCTTCATTACAAGCCATCCATCTCCATCATCAACATATTTTAATCTTTTGCTTAATTTCTCAACAGGATGTTTGTTGACTCATGCAAACGCTTACGCATAATGAAAGGATCAGAAGCAATTGGTCTCGGTATGTTTTCTATTCACTAATTTACGTTTAATTTGTATCATATATTACAGCCACTTTTAATGACATAAAAAAACTATATATTATATATATTTTCAGCACCAAGAGCAATGGAGAAATGCAAGAGCAGAGCCTAAAAACAAGATCCTGGAATTGAGCAAAAGGCTAGGAGGGAGCCTTCTTATTGGGATGTGTTTTATGTTTTTTTAATGTTTATATATATATATATTTGGTATATATAGATATGCAAAAAGAAGAATCATGGGGACATCTTTGTAATGTACAAGAAGCAATAAACTTAACCTTATATATTGCTGGCTTGTTTTGTTGCTGATGATGGGGGCTTTGTTTTTAATAATTTCACCATGTGTTTTTTTTTCTTTTTTTTGCTATTGTCTTTGTTGTCATAGCTTATTGTTTATGTGTGTGTGTGTTTATAATTATTATTCCTTTTTCTTATACCCCCACTCAGTTTTAATGCTAATGGTACTTTTTATTCCCTTCCCAAATCAAAAAGATTCTTCATATCATGTATAATTCCATATATATATTGTTCTTGTATTAATAATGGGTTTTTTTTAATTATAAATAAAATATTAGAAATTGAGGACCCCCAAGAGAGATGGGGAACATGACCATGTGGAAGCTGTTGGGGGCATTCATTCATTGCCATTAGTTTATGCTTTATTATATTAATTGAATTCTATGGGGATCACCAACATTTTGGGTTTATTTTTATAAACCTGTTCCTCATGGTTCCATATTATCTTTAATTTTATATATATATTTTGGATCTGGCATTGTGATGTAATCTCATGTTCAATATCTTTGATATATAATATATGCAAATTGGCCATGTTATGTACTAACTCATGCAATGTGGAAGAGCAGCAAAAATACAGCTTCTGTATTTCAATCATTCCTTTTAACTGTAACAAACAGTAATATTCAATGATTCAGGGACATTAGCAGATCTGTTAATTCGGTCAACCAAATTACTGTTCAATTAATTAAAATTTTTAAAGTTTTAATGAGATTTTTTTTAAAAAAAATTTGATACCTTTTTCTCTTATTAGTGCCGCAAGATAGTCCTACAAGCTGAGCTAATTGCGCTTTAGAGATGGTTTTAATTACTCTATGGGTTTATGAATTGAGTCGGACTCGGTTGGGCTCATTTTACTATTTAAGAATAATTTAAAAATCATTAATATTTATATATTTTATAATCTTCAATAAAAAATGTCTTATTATTATTATTAGGAGTATACACCCATTCTTGGAACCTTGAGAAGTTTCGTTCACTGAAAAACCCTCAATGACTCAACAAATGCTATCCATATTTGCAGCTGTAGTAGATTGGGCAATTTGTGTACATTTAGTATATTTTTTTCCAAATCATATAAACATAAATTATGTAACATAAATATAATATATATTATGCATAATTTGTTTTCTCATATACTTTTAAAATGAATTTTGTTACGTGAACTTATGTCACTCGATTATTGACTGCAATCTTTTTCTATCCGTGAGGATTCCACCAGAGTGTCTTCTACTTTTAATAGACCATGAACTAGATCAAAATCATTTTGAACAAACCCATAAGAAAGGATTTCATATTGTTTTTTAAACATTCAAGAGACTAATGTGAATAGAAATGAAAGACGAAATCTCTTTAATAATAAACTTATCTTTTATAAAACTTTTTTAAAGTATTCACATACAGAATTGCTTTTAAGATTCAAATTCCAACAACCCACCTAAATCGAATGTCCCAAATAGAACATAAAAATTAGGCTTATTTTCCATCTTTTAATTTATCAATTAACTCTACTTTGATATATGTATTTTTGTATTTTAATAATCAAGTTTATTTTGGTACTTTAATTTGGAAAATATAAAAATGTGATAATGTGATACAATCTCAAAGTGTTACGTCATCAAATCTTTGATAAAATCTAAATTTAATGGATAGAATAAACCTAGTTATCAAATTTAGGTATTAAAGTGGATAAAAAAGCATTAGAAATTCTATTACGCGCATCTGCGTATGGAAATTACGTACTTAGAACACAAACTGCTGTTTAAAAATAACATGCAACAAATAGTGAAATGTATAATAACATATTTTAATTATGAAAAAACATTTTTATAATTTCTTAACTAAGTTGGTGCCCGGTTGATTTATGACACCAACACAGTCAGGAGCTTGAATAATAGTATAGATATACAATTGATGGAGGTAATAAAGTATGCATAATACAATTAAAACATAAATATTATATTGAAATATAGTTTTAGTTTAATGGTAAGATTGATATTTTGTTGATATAAAGAGCATGGGTTCAAATAAAATTACAAGTAAATTTTTATTGATATTTTTTAAAATAAAAAGATTAAAATACCCTCGAATAATATAACTTATTTTAATTGTAGAAGAACATTTTTTGTAATTTTCCTAACTGAATTGATATCGAATTACTAAACCTAAAAATAATCTAATTACTAAACCTAAAAATCATAACCTAGAGCAAAGAGATGTTTGTTTAAACCAAACGGCCCAACAACCTAAACTCAAAGTTAGAACCCAAATTTGATTATCACATTCACGGCGAGGGAGTTAATAATTACTACTGACGGTAGAAATTCCGATTTCGACTCAAATGGGAATAAATTAGCATTTTTTAATTAGACTTATTCACATGTCGAGTGGTTGTTCAGTTCGTTTCAAGCTTAGATAATTTCATTAAACTTAATTACAAAAAAAATAAATATTGATTTGAATGGTTGTAAAATAATTTAATTTTTAAAGAGTAAAATATAAGGGTTACTTGGCTTGAAAAATTCTTGAAGACTCTACTCCAAACTAAATATAGATATGTTTTTTGAAAATTCTTGATCATATTAGATGTCAATTATTTCGAAACTAAGCTGCCTAAGATTTTAAATAAAGTAAAAAGCAGTAATAAAATATAGGATAAACTACACCCATGGTCACTTTTGTTTACCTTAGGTTACATTTCAGTCACTTATGTTTGAAATGTTACGTTTTAGTCACTTACGTTATTATGTTGTAACATTTTAGTAACTGAGCCGTTAATTGTCGTTAATGGTGTAATGGTAAGCTGACGTGGCACGTTAAATTATCATTTAAAACAAAAATTTTAGGTTAAATTATACAATTGGTTCTCATAATTTTTCGTTTTGAGCAATTTAATTCTTTTATGTTCTTTTAACTTTCATTCTTTATTTTCTTTATTTTCCATTCTCTTCTGCTTCTCCCTCTGTTTTCCTACCTTCTTTATTTATTTTAACATACCAGAAAGTCGAATTGGCAGTGAAGAAAGAAACATGGTATGGGTTTATGGGTTTTGGTTATAGGGTTTTGGTTATAGGCAAATGATGATAGTCGACTTCCTACTTTTTTCACTGCCAATTCGACTTCCTAATATGTTAAAAGAAATGGAAAAGATATGAAAACAGAGAGAGAAACAAAAGAGAATGGAAAAAAAGATGAAAGTTTAAAGAACATAAAATAAAAAAATTAAATTACTTAAAACGAAAAAAATATGAGGATCAATTGTATAATTTAACCTAAAATTTTGTTTGAAATGATGATTTAACGTGCCACGTCAGCTTACCGTTACACCATTAAAGACGATTAATGGCTCAGTGACTAAAATGTTACAACATGATAACGTAAATGACTAAAACGTAACATTTCAAACATAAGTGACTAAAACGTAACCTAAGGTAAACAAAAGTGACCATGGGTGTAGTTTACCCTAAAATATATTGCAATTTTCCAAAATCGGAAGTAAATAATACATTGGTCCGAGAAATAGTAATAAAGAAGAAAAATGAATAATAAAAAAAAGTGGGGGTCTGAGTAAAGAGCTTGCTTAAGTCCAAAGCCAAAACCCCAAAAAAATGAATGATGAAAAATACATCATCGGCCGGCCGCCAACATTAACTTCCGATCAATTCCCCGAAAGCTTTCTCCCACTTTCTCTTTATCCAAACCAACCCCATCTCTCTCACCCAAGCTACAAAATCAAAAGTAAAAATTAAATCCTTCTAATGGATTTCAACGAACTAGAAGCAATCGAGGGCCTACGATGGCCATGGCATTCATGGCCCACAACAAAACCCGACGCCTCCTCATTAACGATCCCACTCGCCGTCATGTGCACGCCGTTGACGGAGTTCTCGGGGCTCCCAATCCTCCCTTACGACCCTCTCATTTGTTCCAAGTGCGGCGCCGTTTTGAATCCGTACGCGCGCGTCGATTACACCTGCCGTGTCTGGTATTGTTCTTTCTGCTTCTCCAAAAACTCTTTCCCTCGAACTTACTCTTCTTCCCTCGAAGAATCCAACCTCCCCGCCGAACTCTTCCCCAATTACAGCTCCGTTGAATACGCGAGGACCGTTAATCCCGTTACCGCACCTATTGGGCCATCGCTTTCGTCGTCTTCGTTGTCGTCGATGGCGTCGTCGATGGGCGGAGAAGTATGGGGCAGAGGGCCGGCGTTTGTGTTCGTGATCGATGTGTGTATGGAAGAAGAGGAGTTGAGAGGGGTTAAGAGTGAGTTGCTGCGCGTGGTGGAACAGTTGCCGGAGAGCGCGTTGGTTGCTTTGGTTACATTTGATGCAATGGTGAATGTGTATGACCTTGGGTTTTCTGAGTGTTCGAGGGTCGTCGTGTTTCATGGTGATCGCGAGCTTTCTTCCCAGCAGGTAGTTAAAAACAAAATACAAAACAAAAAGCTCAAAGACCCAATTTTTTTATGCTAGTCTCAAATCGTTTGTTATGGCAATCAATCATGCAATGTGATCAGTAATTATATACATTGTTAGCGTCTGCAATTATTTTACTGTAATTTGGATGCTAAATTGAAAGTGCGAGTGTATTGGTATGTTGGTAGTGAATGTATTTTGTTAGCAATGGTGAGGACTGTTTGGTTGCTTAGAAAGTACGAAAAAAATTTTCTTTTCCGTTAAAGATTGGGAATTTTTAGTTCTTCGTATTGTTATTTGGTTGCTTTTAATCGAAAAGATGAGAGTGGTGACTGTTTAAGTAGTTAGATTATGTTTAAGAGAGGAGGAGCTGAGTGTATGTGTGAAAGATAACCTAAACTTCTCGAGCTTGTTACCCTGGCACTCGGCTTTTTTTCTGTTTTGGTACATCTTTAAGTTGTAGTGTGATTTGGATGCATTTCAGATACAAAAGTTTCTTGGAATCGGTGGTAAGAAGCTACAGCAACTTGGGAAGAGTCTGGTTATCCAAAAGCAGAGTTTTCTACTGCCGATATCTGAATGTGAGTTCAGTATAACATCTGCAATCGAGGAGATCCGTTCCTTTGCGCAGGTGACACCCGGTCATCGGCCTCAGAGATCAACTGGAGTGGCAATATCTACTGCACTCGGACTTTTGGAAGGATGTTTGGTTAACACAGGGGCCAGGATCATGGTCTTCACTTCCGGACCTGCTACTCGGGGCCCTGGAATTGTTGTTGACTTAGATCGTGCTATTGCTATTAGGAATCATAAGGATCTCATAAATGGTCAGGCACCGTATTATTGGAAATCTAGCAACTTTTATAAGAGATTATCGCAGAGACTATGTGATTCATCCATTGTTCTTGATTTGTTCGCTTGTTCTCTGGATCAAGTTGGAGCAGCGGAGCTAAAAGTTCCTGTTGAGAGTTCAGGTGGGTTTATGATTCTAGGGGAGTCTTTTGAATCCGATCAATTCCGAAAATGCATGCGTCATATATTTAGTCGCGATGAAGCAGGGAACTTGAAGATGTATTTCGATGCAACCATTGAGATAGTGACTACTAAAGATGTAAAAATCTGTGGAGCCCTCGGACCCTGCATCTCTCTTCGGAAAACAAATAATTTGGTGAGCGAGAATGAGATCGGGGATGGTGGTACATATATATGGAAGCTGGGTACACTTACTAGTAAAACATGTATTGCTTTCTTCTTCCAAGTAAACTACGAGCATAAACCTCAACCCGGCGCTGCGTTCTTGGTACAGTTCATAACACGCTATAGAGATGGGAACATGGGAATTCGAAGACGGGTGACAACCGCTGCAAGAAGATGGGTTGCAAAGCAGTCACCAGATATTCGTGCCGGGTTTGATCAGGAAGCAGCAACTTCAGTTATGGCCCGACTTGCTATCCATCGAGCAGAAACATGTCAAGCTAGAGATGTTATCAGATGGTTGGATGATAACCTTATTCGTTTTGCTTCCAAGTTCGGAGACTATATACAGGAAGATCCTTCGTCTTTTCGTCTTTCATCGAACTTTTCACTTTACCCTCAATTCATATTCTATTTAAGAAGGTCCCAATTTCTCGATGTCTTTAACAGCACTCCCGACGAGACTGCTTTCTTTCGACTGATGCTGAATCGTGAAGGAGTTACGGATTCTATTGTCATGATCCAACCCACACTCCTACAATATTCTTTCGATGGACCTCCGGTTCCTGTTCTCTTAGACATTCGTTCTATATCCCCGGATGTTATTTTACTCTTTGACTCGTACTTTTGCGTGGTTATTCATTATGGATCCAAGATTGCTCAATGGAGAAGGCTCGGTTACGATAAAGACCCAAACCATGGGAATCTAAGAAAGTTGTTCGAAGCACCAGAGCTGGATGCAGGTCAGTTGGTGGCGGGACGAGTTCCACCACCGAAGCTTATTAAATGTGACCAGCATAGCAGTCAAGCAAGGTTTCTTCTTGCCAAGTTAAACCCATCGGTTACTCAAGATTCGACATACACGGATGGTTCAGACATTATATTTACAGATGATTTGAGCTTACAAGTTTTCATAGATTATTTGCAAGCCCTTGCAGTGCAGGGCTAATTTACTGGGATTTTGTATACACCATCTCTTTGGGGCTACATATGTATTTTGATTAAAGCATCTCTTTAGTAAACTAGTGGTCGAACTTTTGAATCAACTAGGAACAAAGTGATTTTTCATTGTATATTTTTTTGTATATTTTGAACAAAAAGATATTGTGGATGCTCAAGACTAGCATTTTACTCTTTAATGAAAATGTTATTTTGTGACCAAAAAAAAAAAGTCAATGAAAAACATAGGGTAAATTCTACTATTAGTCTTTGTATTTTACAAAAATGGTAAATTTAGTATTTATACTTTTAGTTTAATCAATTTTAGTTTATATTTTTTGAACCAGTCAATTGCAATTTTTACTTTTTAAAATTTGAAATTTTAGTCCTAACTCAAACAATGACAATTAAATTTATTTGGTTAATTTCAATTGCTAGTTGTGTATTATGTGCACAATTGTAAATTCAATCTATATTATCCAATTGGATCATTTTAAGTCTCAATATTTTTCAAATTTTGAAATTTTGTTAATCTATTAATTAAATTTTTAGTGAGTAATATGTGAAAATAACAAATTAATATGACATTACACATATGATAATATATTTGACACATCTTTTGAAAATAACAAAACTTAGTTTAATGAATTTATCAGTTATTGATTAGTGAGACCAAAATTTTAAAAGTAAACATGGCCATATTAAACTACAAGATTAAATTCACAATTCTCGTAGAGTACAACAATCAACCAAAAAACGAATTGATTGACGGGGCAACTTAAAATTAAGCATACAAATGGATATCTCTTTGTAGACAACTCTATCATCACATAGAATTTCATTTTTCTTTAAATATCATGTCTAACATATGTCCGGAATATGATCCTCCGCTAAATACATGAAAATCTTGAAACATATCAAACTCATACTCATTTCTAACTCGAACATATCACACCTATGTTCGAGTAACAGAGGAAAAAATACAAGCATTTCAGACAATCACTCAAGGTACCCCTTTAGGCAATCCACGCTACAATAGAGCGTAGAAAATGCCATAAACAGTGATGGGTAAAAATATCATGGAGGCTAGGAGTCAGATTGCATTTTACCTTCTCTACTCAAGTAATAGGCAAATTAGTCCTGTATATTACTTTAAAAAGTAAACTGGTCCTTTTGTTAAAAATTTCATTCATTTCTACTATTAAAAATTAGTTTCAATACATTAGCATGAAGTACATATGACTCGTCACATGTCACTGTCTGATTATTCCATCAACCATGACAGTTTTTACGAGTACAAATGGATAAAAATTTTAACAAAAAAGACCAATTTGCTCTTTAATATAATATATAGAGACTAATTTGCCCATCATTTTAATAGAGGAGCAAAATACAATCTGACTCCTAGAAGCCTCCATAGTACTTTACAGCATTAATGAGAAGTAATATGAGTGAAATGTTTAGTGCAACTTGTGCCATTGACTAAGAAACTAGAATCAAGGACAATCTCTTAAGCTTCATTGGAACAACTTAAAAGCTTGAAATCATACAATGAACATAGGCAGCCAAGAGGCACACAGAACCAGTATAGTATACTAATGTCAGATACCATCTTCATAAAATGGTGAAATCAACATTTCAGAATAACAAAACAGATGCTTTACAGGTTCATCTTTCACAGCATTACAAAAGTCATAACATCCTCATTCTGTGGTTTGTACCCAATTCTCAACTTCCAGCAAGCTTAATAGTACTATTACTAATAGGGTTATTGATTCAGGTTGCAAATGTAATGAATGCTATCGCAACTAATCACTGTAAAATAAAGAACCCTAACACTATCATTACATTAAATTTTGCTTCTTTCCAAATTCAACCAAAATAACAGCAACCACTTTCATTTGAAACTAATTTCAGAGCATAACAGTTCAAGAATATTGGAAATATGCAAGAGTTCGTGGGGGGGGGGCGGGGAGACCCGGTAATTTCGGATATTTTTTCATTGTCAATAATGAGACTATCAAGCTCGTCATCCCCACCAGAGTAATCAGAGCATAACAATTCCACAAATGTACTATGGTCAACTAAAGGAAGGGGGAAAAAAGAAACCCAAGAATCAAATACCAGAGTAATCTCCTCTAGGGCTATCAAGCTCGTCATCCCCACCAGAAAGCACGTTTCCGTACGGCGACTCCAAATCGTCCATTACTAAGTCATCTGTACTCCTCAACCCCGCATGCAAGATCACGAAACCAACCCCGACGGCCAGCGCCACCAGGACATTGACCCAAACGCCGGTCAGAACCAGTCCTGCCACGGTCAACCCGAAGAGCGCGGCGATAACTATGCGGTCGTCGATAAAGAAACCGAAGATCACGACAGGCTCCTCGCGATCGCGGGCGAAGTAGAGGAAGAACCAAGCGAGGAGGATAACGAGGAAAGTAAGGAGAGAAAGAGGATGGTAGATTAGGGATAAGAAGAGGATTAAGAGGAGGATTAAGGTGTAATTAAGGCGGAAATGGGTTAAATTTTGGGCAATTCGAGTGGTAGCGTCGGAGGTGGAAGACGGGAGGTCGACGGTCGAGATGTCGAAGAAATCCCTCCACGGACGGCGGAGTGCGGTGAGGGATTGGGTGGTTCCCTTAATGCCGGAGATTAACGACGACATTTCTTGGGCAAAAGCAAGTAAACAAAGAAAATCGAAGAGAGGTTGCTTGTAGTAATGGTTTCTTTGCTTTCTGAGATTTTAAGGTCAAATTTAGCTTCTTAAATATCAAAGCTATCTTTTAAACCATTTTTTACTGACTTTTTTTAATAACTTTAAAATTAAAATAAAATAACTTAACAAAATCAATAATTCATTAAAATAATAATATTTTCAATTTGGTCCCACTACTATTATCCAGTTCAACTAGTTGTTGAATTTAATTAAATAAATTATAAAATATTAAAAATTAGATAATATCAATTTAATTAATTTTATAGTCTAATTTTGAGATTTTGAATGATTTGCGAGTTAACCAATCTAATTTCTCTCTAAACCAATACTCTAACCAATTTTTAATTTAATTAGTTCAATCATCTAATCCAATTCGATTTAAACAACATTAATTTTTAGATCATTTTCAATTTTATTCTTATTGAATTTGGTTTCTAAAATAATAGAATGAGTTCAATTTTATTTGACTTTCCATTTATAAATCTAAAAGTCATAATTATTCCAATTAATCCAAACCGATAACTAGATTTGAATGTTTTAAACATCCCTTGCATTTACATTTTAATAATTTTTGTTTGAAATGTTACGTTTTAATCATTTACGTTATTATGTTGTAACATTTTAGTTACCGAGCGTTAATTATAGTTAATTGTGTAAAGATAAGCTAACGTGGCATGTTAAATTATCATTTCAAACAAAAATTTTAGATTAAATTATACAATTGATCCCTATATTTTTTTCCATTTTAAGCAATTTTTTCTTTTATATTCTTTGAACTTTTCTCCTTTTTTTCCATTCTCTTCTCTTTTTCCTTATGTATTCCTCACTTCTCCATTTCTTTTAATGTAGCTTCTATATATTTTCCACTTGTTAAAACTAGTTGATGTACTTTTATTTTTTTGAACAATTTATTTTTTTCTTTTTTATTTCTTTATTTTTCTTTTTTTCTTCCCTTTTATTTTTCTCTCTTCTCATATTCTTTACTGAAGAAACATAATCTTTACCCATCAAATAAATCAAGTCTTTGTTTCATTCACATGATTCCTAAATTGAATTTCACTCAAAACTCAATATCAATCATTCTTAATCAAATCAAATTTGAATGTATCCTAAATCTGAAACTAAAATTGGATCTAACTAATCAATATAAAAAATAATATTCTTAATCAAATCTAAACATAAATTAATTTATTTACATCCAAAACAATTTTTTTTCCGTTTCCAAACTTTTACATAATCGTGTAGATTATTCTTTTCCTTTTCTTTCATTTTTTGACAAACAAATTAAGCTAACGATAAAATTGGTCAAACCTTCTTGGATATTCCCAAGCAAGTTTGATTGGAAACTAAGCATAGATGAATTGAAGAGAGAAAGAGAGCATGGAACCAAATTGGTTTGAGTAAAGTTGATGGTAAGTTTCGTATGGTGGTTATTTTAGTAATTGAGAATGTAGAACTCGTTTGAAGAATCTATGAAACAACATAGTTCCGAGAGGGCGAGAATGTTGTAGGTAAGATAAATAAGGTGGCCGTGGGGGTTGGTTAGGAGATTAAGAGAACGGGCTCGGGAAACTTTGTTGATGGTGAACTACCATAAGTCACGATTGGTGAGGTCTTCAAGTGAGGCGAGCTTGTGGACTAGATAATTGAGAGATCCAAATTGATTCGTTAAAGTGATGATGGATGATGAGGGTTTACAATTGTGGGTTAAGAATATGCGAAGCAAGTTTTATTTTGATTTCAACTTTCGCTTTTTCTTTTTCTATAAACATAAAAAATTTTAACAAATGAAAAACTTAAAAAAAAAAACTATGTTAAAAGAGATGTAGAAGCAAAAGACAAAGAAAAAAATTTAAATTGCTCAAAACAAAAAAAATATGGAGATCAATTGTATAATTTAACCTAAAATTTTTATTTGAAATGATGATTTAACGTATCATGGCAACTTGTCACTACACCATTAACGGCTCAATGACTAAAATGTTACAACACGTTAATGTAAGTGACTAAAACGTAACATTTCAAATATAAGTAACTAAAACGTAACCTAAGGTAAACAAAAGTGACTGTTTTAGTAATTTAACCAAAATAAAATTTAACAAAATAAATCATTAAATCAATTAGTGAGGTTTTCAATTAGAAATTATCAAATAAAAAATTATCTTTAAAAACAGATATATGAGACAAAATATATTTAAAAACCAAATACAACTATTATTCCACATTCATTTTTCATAATCTTTGCTATTTTGAAAGCATTTTGAAAAGTGTAACTTTGTGCTTGTATACAAATATATACAAATACCTGCTTCTACTACCCAAAATCATGTCTTCATCAATGGGGAGAAAAACATGAACAACGAATATAAACACGAATTTTGCTATATGATGATTCATTCACAGCTCCAATTCATCAGAGCCCGGCAACGAAACCGGTCCAAGCGAATCAGCATCTACACTGGCAAGCATCTCAAAGTCCCTACTTGCATTTATCCATCTTACAGCAAGCACCAAGAAACAAACCACGACGCCTTTCTCAATCTTCGAAAGCTCATTGTTTAAGAAGGCTGGTTTCTTGCCGGGAATGTATTGGTACTTTGACATTTTCCAAGCCGAGAGAAAAGCATTCCTGATGGGTCCGCATTTCAAGAGCACGCCGTGTTGAGATATGTAGCGTACGACTCCTTGCAATTCTTCTCCAGGGAAGGGTTTAAAAGTCCGGCAAGTAAACACTACAGTGAAAACCGTATTCCCTGACTCATCCATTACATTGCCTTTACCTATGCTTTTCAACCTAGTTACGGCTAGAAAGTAACCATGATCCTCGCTGGCTTTCTCCTTAAATAGGTTGTCGAGTAGGCATGCCAGTATGAACCTCCGAGAAACTGGTTTATCCAAGTTGGTAGCATTTATCTTCACATCCCTTTGCAATTCCACTTCAAAAAACATGTCTTGTATCAGAAAGACAAAGAAAAGCAGAATCAATATAAAGGTGTCACAACAGATTAAGCACTCGTAAAAATCAATAATAAAAACATAAATAAATCCGATGACAAACCAAAAACATCAAGAAATAGTAACGATCTGTTCGAACTAAAACTAATCAGTCGATGATATCGATTAAAAAGAAAAAGAACAAGGAAATCTATATTCACCCATTACAATTGCCAGATTCCTCTTCGAACCTCGGCAAATAGAATTTGCCTCTTCAGATAAGAAGAAATGTAAAGAACGATAACTGTTGAAACTAGCATATTGAAAGATCAATCAACCAAATTAACCATGAGCTACTACAATATTACAATTTTCTTCCTCTTGATTGAATCGTAACTTGCATTAGCAGATTCATTTTCTGAGGTTTCCTGGATCGAACTAGCAATTGCCAAGGAACGATGCATAGCAATGAATAGGGAGCCGGCCGGAGTACAATCATGAAGTTGAAAGTACTAGAGATCCTAAGGCCATCCGATCGGAAGACTTCCTCGACCGATTGGGTCGATCAAGAAAAAGCCTACAAAAGTACAAACAGTTCAACCTCTTGTTCTCAAGAGGTTAAATTTGGTGCAAGTTTTGTTCTCAGACAGTGAATTAGATACTTCCATCAATCAAACTAAGCAATTTACAACCTCTTGTTTGTGCAAAATACATTAAAATTTGCCTTACAACATTTAAATCTAACTTTCACGTTGCAGTCAAATCAATTTGACAAAAGCCACTGCAAATTAGATAGATTCAGATCAAACATTTCAAACAGGAATTCTCATCATGCTAAACCGGACAACAAATTACAAAAAAAAATAAAATCAATTATCTCAATTGCACCAAATAAAGCAATCAAACACCCAAAACCCCAAATACTTCGTTCAATTACAATTGCTTTCAAGTGTTACACAAAACACCCAAAGTTTATCGAAATAATAAACCACAAGACAATTGATGATGCAAAAACAAAATACGGTATTTTTTCAGGAAAAGAAATATATTAAAATAGGCTTAAAGGGAAAGAACCTGCTTAGCTGAAATCGTGAATAGGCTTTCTTTCTCTTTTTCTTCTTATTTTCCTCCTAGCCAAACAACAATTTTTTCTGCGAAATCAGAAAACGAAACGGTGGGCGCAGCGTAGATATTTTGAATTATGGTTTGATAAAATGCGCACTATTTTGGGCGACTTAGTTTTGGTTAGTTGAATTTTTGAAACCCGACCGCAATAAATTGTACAGATACATTCGATTTTAAGTTTTTGAATCATTTTAAATTGAATTTATTTATGCCCGATAGTTAGTCCGTATTGATTTCAGAGTTTAAAAAGTTTCGAATTTCAAATTCATAATAAATCCCAACTCCAGATAAATTTAATATAAAAACAACTTTATAATTGAATAAATATTAATACTTAATATGATTTTATCTTAAAATATAAATAAATAATTTTTTTTATTTTTTTAAATGTATTGTATTAATGGGAAAAGCAATTAATAGTAATTTTTTATGTTAAGATATAGAGTGAAATATTTTTTGAAAAGCATTAATTTAATGTAAAGTATTTTTAATACTATACATATATATGTATAATAATATTTAAAATTAATAATTATTAAAATCTATAAATTTAAACTTTAATGATAAAATAATTATTACTAATACATAATATAATATTAATACATCTATAATTATTATTGTAATATAGATTATAATAAAATATATAATATTATATGATATTATAATGTTTAATTATTTATGCGTATATATAAACTATTAATATATTATATGATATGATATAGCATTATATAATATAGTAGAAGGTCTAACTTTCAAATGTATGAAAAGTATATAGACTTAGATCATATTTCAACTAGTATAATAATAAACAATAATATGTAATATACAATATATAATATAACTATTATTACATTATAGATTATAATAAAAGATATAGTATCAATAGTTATGTGTAATTTAGTATATTAAAATACATGTTTATAATTATAACTAACAATATATGAAATATTATTAAAATTTGAATTTACAAACTGTAGTTAGGTATTGGGTTTAATTTCTTTTTATTCTGGACTTGACATTTGAGTTCTATTTAGGCTATTTTGAGTTTGGATAATAACGAGTATATTATTTGGGTTTGAGTTTAATATAATATGTTTGGGTTTTGGAATAAATATTTTAGAATATAAGTATTAGGTTTATAAATTTAAAAAGAAATATAAAAATTTATTCAATTGTCAATATAATAGAATAATAAACAATAAAAGTTATTTTCGTTAATTCATATAATAAGTACTTTGATTATTTTATATAAAATAAATTATTACATTCAAAATTAAAATATTTATAACTTATAAAATTCAAAATTATTTGAATTTGTAAAAATATGAGTCCGAAAGGGCCCGAGCCTGAGAAAATCCAAGCTCGAGAAAGTTCGAATCCAAAGTAAGCCTAATCCAAACCCGCTCGTTTGCGAACTCTAGTTCTAGATTGTTTCATTTGATTCAGTTCCGGGTTATACTAATTAAAGGTTGACACTGTTTTGAGTTTGAGATTTTAGCTTTTAAAGTTGGGTCGTTATTAATTTTGATTATTTCGTATTTAGGATCAATTATTACTCAAGTTAAATGAGTATAAGTATCACAGAGGTCTTTCTACTATAAGTTGAATTGTATTTTACAAACTATTTTTCTTTTTTTTAATTTGGATTTATGTGTGTAATGCTGAAAATGAATGATATTTTGTATTTTTATAATTCATTGTCATTAAACAAATAAATATTATAGAGAAAATGATTCGTGCGTGATAAAATAAAATTTATGAAAATAATAATAAGTTTATTATTAAGACTCTACTAGTGAGTTATAGTTAAGAGGAAATTAAGGGTTTGGATATAAATAATTGAATTAGAGTGTAATTATTAGGATAGTAATTACAAAGAATTGTAAATTTTTAGATGTGTTTAGTTAGCAAAGTGTAATTTTATTGTAATTCTACATGTTATGTTTGGCACTATAAGTTGTAATTACACAGTTATATAATTGATATTTTTAAAAATATTAATTAGTATCAAAATTATTACCATGATAAAAAGTATTTCTAAACAAGTAACAAAAATTAAAATCAAAATCATCATATATATCATTTTAAAAAAGTAGTTGATAGTATGATTATCAGCTGTATTATTCCCTCTTTAATATTTAACATATGCTCATTATCATCATATGTCAGTCATTGACTGAGTTCATAATCATATGAATTTAAACACAAATCATTAAAATTATCAATATCTTCTTCCATATACCTTACGAGATATGGATTATCTCAATTCCTTTTGTGATTGAAGATTCAACATTGATTTTTATGCTATACTAAAGTTATGTTGTTAAAATGAGAAATGTTTTTTTAGAATAATGAGTGTCTTCTCAGTCATATTTTGAAGTCTCAAATATCTCAAATTAAAAAATTCGTGAGATGTGTATGGTGCTTGTGCTTGGTATCATTCTCTTAAATGGTATTATACCCTACGATACGGTGCAAGAAAAACCTTTTTAGTTGCATAATTAGCATCGACCTTATAATATTTGAGTTCACAGTCCAACTAATCTATAATTTTAATTATAAAAATTTATGTAAAGTTAATTTGGAAAAAGACTCTAGGTTAAATCCCTTTTTGTAGATAATATAATATTTATAAATATGAATTTATAACATATAATATTTATAAAAATAATTTTATAAATTGTCCAAAATATTCGTAAACACTTGGATAATATAACATTTTTCATAACTTTAAGAAAGTTATTTTTAAAAAATAAATTATGATAAAAAATTATAACATTTTTTATGAATAAATATATTATTTTTATGATATATAGTATGGGCACATAAATAAGTTATGTCTATACTTGATCATAATTTTTTTTAAATAAATATATTATAACACTTTTATAACATGTAAATAATTCTTTTTACCATAACTTTAGAATTTTTTTAGGATTTAAATAATATTTTTTTTGTTATAATTTTATAAAATACACAAATTATTTTTATAATATATTATTTTAGGATTTATAATATAATTTTTTTCCATAAGCATCCCAAACACTCATACGTGTTCATATTTATAATATAATTTTTAGGACTTGTATAAAAATAATTTTTTAAAGATTAAATTTGGGTGTAATTACTCCAATTCTCATCCCTCTTAATAATTAGAAAGTATAATTAGGGTGCTCCAATTACACCCAGTATAACCCACCAATTACAATAATTATCTAAATATGTCATAATTGTGTAATTACAAGCAATTACACCCAAATTCAATTACTAGGTGACTTTCTAAGCACTACCTAAATTTATTTTTATAAAAATTTAAAATTAATATAATGAATTAATTTATAATTTGGCCCTCAATTTTTTTTATTTTTTTCTCTTAAAACAATTTTCTGACTGTCGATTATATTTATATTTTACTCGGCAAATTCCATAAAAAAAATACAAACAAACAAAGAGGATCATTAGTCAAAGCTTGGTCAGCTTATCCCTAAATTTATATAATTTTCAATTAATAATTAATGTTAATAAAAAATTTTAAACTATTCATATCATATTTATATAATAATCTTTGATGGCCAATTCTAGTGGGCTACTAAGAGACAAATATTAGTCGCACTGGCATCTTTTTTAGTAAAATTCTACAAAAGGTCCCTACATTATACATTTTTTTGTAGATTTAATTCTTTTATGACAATTTGATCATTTCAATCTCAAGGCCAACTATTTTTATTAATTTCATTAAATAATTTGACGTGACTTTTTTTTAATCTGTAATGATGTGACATATACACTTTTATGTTTTTTTTTAATATAATTGGACAAATATTATACTCTTTTTATATCTGTGCAAAAAAAAAAAACAATCCCAATGTGTATATACCACCTCATCGCATGACTAAAAAAATAAGCCAAGTAAAGTTATATGGGGCAAAACAAGAAAAGTTTTTGAGGGGCTAAAATGAGAACTTAAAATTTTATAATTTCTAAAAAGATTAAATTTCTATTTTTGAAGAGCCAAGATTGAATTATAATTTCCTTTAAAGAATGAAAGTCGTATTGAATTTTTCATTTTCTTAAAGGACCTAAAAACAAAATTTCCTCTCTCTTTTTTCCCCAAAACCTTTTTCTGTCGGTAGACAGAACTAACAAAATGAAGTTAACCTCAAGACCGAAAATACATATTTCAAATAGTAAATTAACAGTAAAAGGACTAAAATTGCAAATACTGAAAAGTTCAATGACCTTGTCCCGCCATTTTAAACCAAAACCCTTTGACAACTTTGTGTTAACACTTTGACCAAAGAAAAAATTGTCTATTTCTCCAACAACAAACAGACGTTAAACTAATGAAATTGAACATATTTTGACCACGTTTTTATTACGTCTTAAAAGAAACCAGTCCTAACCACGAAATAGGAATCAAACCAACACCTATATAAATCCATACTTCAAAACAGAGAAGAAGAATAATAATAAAACCCGCCATGGATGAGTTGATAAAGCAACTGCTACAAGGTGAAATCTTCTGGTACGAAACTAAACCGACCCGAACTGCTTTCGTTCCGTATTCGAACACGCCCAGGCAAGTCGAACCGGGTCGAAACGATGGAGGAAACTCAGAAAACATGAATAAGAAGATGATTGGGTTCTTGATGAAGAGTTGGCCGGCGACGGTGGAAACTAAAGACGGCGAGAAAGAGAGGTGTTTCCGTCATATGATGAATGAGAGAATAAGAAGAGAAAAGCAGAAGAGAAGCTACTCCGCTTTGCATTCCATGCTTCCTCTTGGCACTAAGGTTGGTTTTTTTGTTTGGATCAATTTAGAAACGATACTTGTAGGATGCAATCTTTGTATATTTAGTCCTTCAACTAATGTATATTTTCAGTCCTGAGCTAAGCATTTTGTTTCTCTCAATTTCAATAATAAGCAAATCAGTTTCTCACAAAAAGAGTGGAACAATTTAGTCCTTACAAGTTTCTAACAATTAATAACAATTTAGCCGTTTTTAAAATGATTGTAGGAATTAGGTTTAAAAGGTAAAACCTAAATAAATCACTTTGGTTCAACTGGGTATTCCTCGTTCATTTTCTTTAAGCCAACACTTGTAGTTGATGCAGAATTGAGTCAGTGTAAATGGGTATTCCTTGTCTTATAAAATTGTTATTTTTCTTAAATGGCAGAATGATAAGAATTCGATAGTTCAAACGGCAACGAAAAGAGTTCAAGAGCTGGAATGGCTGAAGAAAGATTTAGAGAGAAGAAATTACGAATTGAAATCAAATCATAATAATAAGATAGGATTGAAAGTAGAGAATCCAACATCTGGGATTGATTCAATGTTGGAGACTTTGAAATGCTTGAAGGAATTGGATTCCAATCCCACAATCATTCAATCCAACTTCACTCCTCAACAATTCCTGGCTGTCTTGGCTTTTCCAACTCAGGTTTGCTTCTCTCTTTTCACTCTTTCTTCTTCTTCTTCTTCTTCTTTGTATAATAACATATTTAGCTCCTAATGTTTATTTTTTCTTTCCCTTTAGCTCTAATTCTTTTTCTTTTGGGATTACTTTGGTCATTAACTTGTAAATTTTAAATTAATTGTTTTTTTAGAAAGAAAAAGTTATTGAAATTTTAATGGCACAAATATGACAATTCGCGTGACAAATAGTGTAAAGTCAGAAAATTTTTTAGAAGTCGAAATTAAATTATAATTTTTATAATAATAAATATACAATTTCACCATTTTAAATTTTTAATAGCCTATACCTTTATAATTTTTAAAGGATTAAATCAATTTTTTATCATTTTTAGGACGCCAAAGTGTAATTTTATATTTATTAATTTAAAATTTTAAAAATTTTAAAATACCTAAATGAAAAATTTTCTATTTTAAAAAAAATCAGGTCCTTGCCAACCCCTTAGTTTACATGTGTACTTCATTCATGATGTGGATTTTTTAAAAAAAATAACTACAAACTTTTGTAATTTTTTTAAAATTTAACTTTTATGTACTTTTTTTTATAAAAATACGTGTAGATTGTGGCATCACCAACATCAAAATTTTAACTTTGTTGAATGCGAATATTAAAGAGTTGCAATTAAATTAATAAGGTGAAGTTATGGTTAGTATAGAAATTTTGTGAAATTATTATTTCGATTTCGGATTCTTTACTTTTTAAATAGTTAAAACCATTAACTATTACACTGATTCTTCTAAAAACATTGTTTTCAACGCATCGTAATTAATAACTTTTTTTTTTCCTTTTAGTGTGTTGAAGGGATGTAAGAAAAGTCTAAAATCAAATTTATAAGATTAAATATCAAATACAAGCTTAATAAAGAGATGAAAACTATGATTTAACATTAAAAAAGGATTGCTTGGAAAATATTGCAAAAATATAATAATAGAAAAACATGGATCTTTTATATATATGGATTGATTTCTTTAAAAAATTGATAGTAAATTTTAGGATAAATTATATTAATTATCACTTAATTATGATTTTTTTTCTGTTAGTACTTTTTTTTATCTAGTCACTCGAGTATGAAATATTACAAAATAAGAATTCAACTATTCAATTTGATCTTTTTTAGTAATCTAATTATCTTGAGTTTTTAAGAGTTTACATTAGTAATAATACTATAAATAAATATTTAAATGTATATGGTCGATTATATAGCTTGTGTTAAAGAAAATATAAAGATATGGAATTAAACAAAAAAATATTAAGATGCAGTCTCAGTACTTAACAGTAATGCTGATAATTAGTCCAATGTGTGTGTTGACAGGGTGAAGCTGCCAAAGTAGAAAAGGCCTTAGATAGAACCTTACAAGAAACTGGGAGGAAACTTCAGGGACCTCGGAATGGACCCACACCTTTTTATTTCACAAATAACTCCTATTTTCTAACCTCCCTCCCATCGCAATATCACACGTCACTCCAATTCGTGCATGGAAAATTCCGCAATTTTGAATGATAAGATTGGGTTAATGGGAACTTGCTCCTATTGTGGAAATGTTTTCGCCTCAATTTGATAACTAGATTCCAATATTTGTAATTTTTTTAATTAAAATTCTTTTAATTTTCAGTTTTTTACCCATTTAAGTTTTCTATTTTATTTCATGAAATTAGTTGTTAAATTCTAATACAATATTATTTGACCCAATAGTGAAAACATAGGGTTTGAGTATATGGTTCAATTAAGTGTTCAATTTGGGGCCGTTCTAAAAATGTCATTTTAAAAAATATTTTGAATTTAAATTTTAAATGCTATTGAGTATATACATTTAAATATAATGCTATAAAATAAAATAAAAACATTAAAATAATATTTAAATTCATTAATATTATAAGATTCAATAAAAATATAAAAAACATTGTCACTCATTAATATTTATTTTAATATGTGAAATATCATCTCTAAAATCTTTAAACAATTAATATTAAATGTTATTAAATTTTAATTAAATATTATTTCAAATAAATATTATACCCAATATCGAATTTGGATTTAAATGCACTTACGCAAAAAGATGAAAAACAAAAGACAAATTAAGGTTGTTTTTTCCTTAACAAAAACAAAACATATAAACCGAAATAATCCATGTTTTGTTGATTTTATCATTTCATTTATGGACCACAACATAAAAATGTTCCAACCGGTCGATTCATATTATAAAATTCAATATAGTTTATGAATGTATAAGATTAATTATTCCCAATCAACCTATAGATGAAAATTTTTCTGAATGCACCTTGGAACCAAAAAGAAATCACCTTAGCATAATGATCTACAAGGTTGTTTTTAAGAGAAAAATCAAAATTAGACTTTTAATTCGGGCATTATTAAGGGACCACATCTATAATTTTACCTTGAATAAGAAATACTACAAATTAGAAATTTGGGTACTGAGATGTCCGAACTGAACATACGTAGGTTTGCCACAATTCAAGTAGTCAAACCATGTTAAGGTTTCGGAAAATGCCCAATGTGGCAGATTCGACACCACACACAATACATCATGAAATACGAACACTACCCGAGATTAAAATTGATTAAGTAGAAGGCACCAAGCTTTCACAAAGCAACAACGGGCAAATAAACAAATCATTAACATCAACTAAGATAAAAGTTAAATGGAACATGCAAATCAACTCCAAAAGCAAAACAAGTTGCATTATCTAATATAACATTCGGAACGATATAAAAATTGTCATAGTGCATCAATCAAAATTTGATCAACATAAAATATCTCTTCATACAAACATCAAATAAAGCATCCAAAGTTGCAAGGATAAGACTTCATTTTAGAGGAATGAACCTAGAAGAATGGGTAGCACCAATACCTGGTCTACCATGCTTGACTGGCTTGTACGAAATAGAAAACTCAGCAAGGTAATGGCTAATCATTTCAGGCTTGATTTCAACTTGGTTGAATGTCTTGCCATTGTACACACCGATAATGCTTCCAATCATTTCGGGTACAATGATCATGTTACGCAGGTGGGTTCTAACTGGTTCCGGCTTCTCACCAGGTGGAGCCTCCCTTTTCTGAACCAATGCATCAGAGCAAATGTTAAAAGAGTGAAATGGTCAACTTAGCAGAACAACCGAACACTAATGTTGTTCAATCATTGATAAAATTCACTTAAGCTATAGATTTATTATGACAAATCAACAACCTAGGACTTGAACCCTAAAATTGGACTTAAAACATGTAAAAAGAGATCGATATTGGGAAAAACGCAGAGCATATGAGAATAAACTAAGAACAAGTACGTCATTGAATCAAAACTATATTGTTATACGCATCAGCTATGTTACTCGGAACTTGTGCGCAACACATGGATATATGGATATGACTTATAAAAATACCCGTGTAGGATGCATACCTATTACGGAAAGTCACGCTCAAGTACGAGTAAACTAAAGGTGCATAATTTTTAACATAATCATTAAGTTAATGAAATACGTTATGAGACAAAAGTACAAACAATTTACAAAAACATTCTTCTAAGAAAGGAAAGATCAACTTCAATTAGTAAGATCTACAATAAAATACATTTCCAATGAAAATCACTTCATATATAAATAATAGTATAAAATTTTGATTCATGAGGCCAATAAAAGAATTCTTTAATTCTATGTTTCTTTTAGCTTAAACATTAATGAGAAAAAGGCTACAACTATTTACCAAAATAAAATGAAAACTCCAGTAACTCAACATGGACCTATCAACCTTAGATCTAAACATAAATCCCATAGATATAATCGATTAAAAAGCAAGAACTAAAGAGCAAAAAGTAAAGATTAACTTACCGCCTTGCGAAGCTTCTTAATTAGAGCCATGGGCTTTCTCTTCAAACCCCTCTGGAACCTACAATCACGTAACAAAAAAGAAACAATAAAAAAATAAAACCCATTTCATATTTATTTATTTAAAAATGAGGAGGAAAATGTTAGCAAAAAATGAATATTGTGTTATTACCTTCTGCGAGCTCGAGCAGGGAAGAGCTTGACAAGCTCATCAGTGGACATATCAAGGAGAGCATCCAAATCGACACCTCGGAAGCTAAACTTCTTGAATGTTCTCTTCTTGGGCACACCGGCCGCCGCAACCTCCGTCTCTACACCCGCCTATAAAAAATTACCGGTAAATATAAGTACCATAGTTAAAAGAGAAAAGAAATAAAACTAAGAAAGAAAAAGAAGAAGAAAGGAGCAAATGTAAGTACCATAGTTAAAAGCTTCGTGTGTTATGAAGCTCGAGTAGTAGTCGCCGCCTAAAGGTTTCGATTGTGGGAGGTGGAAGATGAGAGGAGGCTTTTGATAAATTGCTTATATATATAGGCTGTGAAAACCCTAGAATCATATCTTTAGGTCCCAGCTTTGGGCCGTTACGATGGGCCTGATTTGGGTTTAGTTAGATTAGAGGCAAATTCGACCTTTTTCCTTGGTCTAATACTAATTAACACGGTCCAATGTCATATAATAAAAATATAATGATTCGATTTAATTCAATTCAGCAAAAAAGTTATACTTATCTAGTCACATATGTTGTATAAGTAGATTTGAGGCATACTTTCATAAGGTATAATAAAAATATAATGATTCGATTTATTTCAATTCAGCAAAAAAGTTATACTTATCTAGTCACATATGTTGTATAAGTAGATTTGAGGCATACTTTCATAAGGTGATGAGAGATTTTTTATTAATTTCATGATAATATAAGTTACACGTAACACTTGGTACAATAAGTAACTTTCAATCATCAATAACAATATAAAAATACTCTATATAAATAAAGAAGTAAGACCACAAAACTAATAAAATGGCCAGGCCAAAAATATATCTTTCACTCAATCATATACAATACACGATTTGATTTCGGTGTACTCATATAAGCAGCAATTGTCAAAGATGTCTACATCAAAATATCTACTTTAACCAATCACATACAATGGGTAATTTAATCCCCATGCACTCATGCAAGCTGCAACTATCAAAGACGACCACCAGTCACATGTACGAGCACCTAGATCCCTATGCTCTCTCATGCAAGCAACAATCTTAGGGCAATCGAAGACCCCTATATAAATATCTATATACACTTTCTTCGGTCTCTAACTTCACTTTCTTGTTATTATGCCAAAATCACTTCTTACTCCTTTGTATTTTTATCGTCTTTTTCTATCAACTTAAATATCGAAGAGAGTCTTGAAAAATAAAACTCTGAAAATCCCATAATTTAATTTTTATTTTGTACAAATCTAAACTCTTCAAGCCTAGAAAATAGTGTCAAAACACAATCTTCAAAAAGTACATCCATACGACTTAGTAATATATTAAAGTGCCTGCATTTTACTTAAAAACGAGTAGAGTTGAAGTTATCTTCACCAAAATTCCAAAAAAAAAAACCTGAAAAGCCAAAAGTTATCATTAACCTTCCTGGAATATTACATGAAAGATATACATTGGAGAGATAGTTGATCTGAAACCAAAATTGAAGGCTTTGTCAATGGCGATATGAATATTTTTTTGAAAAAACTTGAACATACTCTTTGCAATGAAGCTAGATTATATGTACTTGTGTTCATGTTACAATTGATGTTGTCGTCAGCGTCGTTGTTTCGATTCTTTGAATGGAAGCTTTTAGCTCAAATTGAATGGTTGGTCTTGAAGGGTCCAAAACAATGTCTTTCCAGACCGAGCCAGGCTCATCTACTGGACTAGGGTCTTGGTTATAAAGCTCATTTACACAGTCTGCACCTGGGTTCAACTTGCTCACATTTGACAACCATTTTATGTCATCTGGATCTATCAACAGCTTGTTTTCTCCATCTTTCCAAGCTATCAACTGTCGTTTATATACATACATATATACACACACATTACTCAGAAAAGATGAAGCAATAAAAGGAATAAAGTATTAAGTTAGTTGACATGGGGTTTGCAGAAAGGACCAGTTTCATTGGACCATTTGCAATATGGTCCCGGTCCCATGGAACCAACAACTTAAAGTGGGAGGTTGAATGGTACCATACACATGGTCCCCAAGTTCCACTAACTTTTTCAAATCCCCATTAACAAAATATCATTTAAATTGTGCTAAACAATGATTACGGAGAAGGAAAAGGGGTTATTGGAGATCGGAATCCCAAGTCATGAATGAAACGAGTTAAACTCCGGGTTTGATAAGTAAGACTTTTTACCTTTGGAGGACCTTTAACAGCATTGGTGCAATAAAGCCTGGCATTATCAACAAATTGGCAATATCTTGGGAATGCACTAGCAAAACTTTTGTGGGATTTTAGCTGTGAATTTATTCTCACTGCCCTTTTCACCATTATAGCTCTCCTGTACAATTCAATCCAAATTAGAAACAAAACTTTATTCTTAATTCTGAAGATTAATCAAACTGGCAAATGCCATTTACCTTATACCTCTAACAACAGCTAGATATGCATCACAAACAACTCCAACAAGTTCAATTCTGTAAGGTTTCCTATGTGTTTGATGATCATCGTTTTCTTCCTCCTCTTCTATCTGTTCCCAGTAATTCTCAGTAATTTTGCCATCTTTGTCTACCTTGTATCCGACCCCCATCCGGTAACGGTGTTTGTGAACGTTCCGAGCCATGGCGATGGTTTGCTCGACGAAAGGCTCCCATGATAAAGTCCCATCCATTATCACATCCCGCCCTTCATTCAATGCTGTCACTAGCAGTGATGATGCAGCATCTGTGGAGGATTGATGAACCTATTTATAGTATACAGTTGAAATGTAAGTAGTTTGTTGTATAGGGAATTGATGAGCTTAAAAAGTTATCAATGGCGGAGGTGGGGGATAAACTTTACAAGTTCAGATGTAGGAAGTATATCATGGTGGTGGCCCCTAGAGCTGAGAGCTCTGAATATAACATCTGTTTCTTTGAATGCATCTGCCTCTACAACCACAGCATTCGCTGCTGCTTCTGCCCAAAATGATCTGCAAATGCCAATTTAATTGTCAGAAACCATTATTGCCGATGGAGGACGACTCTTTTCGAAGAAGTTTTCAAAATGTTTTCCATTCGAAGGTGATGAACTCCTCAATGGATTGACACCAGGGATTTTGTCTTTCGACTCTGATAAAAGCCCAAGTGTCCGAGATTGTCTAAAGAGGCGACAACTTACCGCTTTAGGCACTCAAGTTTTTTGTAAAATAGGGAGACAACCCGATTAGAAATAATACTAACCAATTGAAAAATCCATGAGCTTCATAGGAACATTGTAAGACTTTTCAAAAAAGAGTCAATCTCCCATTTCTAAATTGGTGAGAACTGTCTATAGTGAAAAAAATAACATACTAAAAGAAGGAATAAAACTAAAATTAAAAAAAATTGAATTTCATTATAATTTTTTTTACTTTCATATAATTTTTGAAAATTATTTAATATAAATAGTGTCTAAAATATATTTTTAAATTATTTAACTGTTACATTTTAATTAAATTTGTTTCTAAATTATAAAAGAAAAACTGCAATACAAAATTTGCTTTGGAGGTTAGAAAGAGGACGATAAATTATATTAATTTAAAAATTAAGGTGAATTTAGACAATTACAAAATAAGTGATTAATTTAGCATTTATTTTCTTAATTACTTATAATACGTGCATATATTTGATGCTGTATAATTCAAATAATAATATTTCATTACAAAATTGAAAATAGATTTATTTTGTATAAGATAATATAATTATATTAACTTATAAATTATATATTTTATATAATTAATAAAATTTGGAATGGTATGGAGCTAGCCTTACTCTTTGAGAATAATATCTTTGAGGACGGTGCTTTTGCCGGCCCCCATACCACCGCCCATAAGCAACAGCACGGGGCTCCGCCGGCTGTGGGCCACCGGCACCATCACGTCCGTACACTTTGCTTCGCCGTCCACACGTCCCATCGCCTTCATTTCCTCCACCAACGTCGAGAAAACCCTAGCCACCTTCAAATCCTTTATCACCCTCTCAAATCTCGTTTGCCTATAATCAATCCAAATTAACAAAATAATTTGTTGTTAATCTTTAATAAAAGTCGATTCTCCGTAAGTCTTTTTTAGATAAAACAATATTTAGTATTTAAATTTAGTAATTTAATTTATTTTCTCCATAATAATTTTGGAATTTAATAACTTTCTTGATTTAATCCTCTCACTCAAATCATCACTTAAAGTTTTAAAAAATATTTAAAATTTAAGTATTTTTTAAAAAAAAATTTAAGGTGATATTATTGCATAAGTCATATTATTATATTTTAATGAATTCCAAATTTGGGAACTAAATTAAAAAAATTATCAAAATCTAGAATTAGTGTGAAAAAATTCAAGAATCAATGTAAGAAAAATGTCAAGATCAAAAATTAAATCTCGCTTTATATCCATTTTTTTAATAAAAAATTTATATTATTGGAATAATTTATGTTAAAAAAAGAGAGTATTATAATGTTTTCCGAATGAAACTTTCAAAAACGACCAAATGAACAAAACATTGTGAATGCATACCTTTCAAATTAATTAAATATTTATTGTAGACTATTAATTAATAATTTAAAATACCCACTTGCATTGCTATATTGATCCAGATTTCGACTATTAAAAGAAAAAACACAAAATTAGTCGTCTCCAAACAATATAATACTAGATCGTGGGACTATCATAATGCAAATAAAAAATATAAAACAATTCACCAAAAAACAACATACATATATAAACATGTTTTAAAATATAAAAAAAAAACTAATGTAATAAAAGTTTGAAAATATTTCTCTGATGTACTTAAATTATAATATAAATATAATTAGCACTATAAGAGTGCATTTAGTTATTTTCAAAAAGTTCATAAATTTAACAATTAAATCAATTTTAATATTTATAATTTTTTATTTACTTTGGTTAAGTAAGTCCAATTTAATCTTTAAATTTAAATTCTCTTCGAATTTAATGACGCGACACTTCAAAAATATATATAATCCCTTTAAATTTTAAGAAATTATAAATTAATATAATAATAAAATTACATGTTGGCCCTTAAATTTTTTATTCAATTTTGACCTCAAATAATATTTTAACTTTGCTCCAGCCATTATTTTAAAAAATAAAAAAAAATCAAGTTATAAAAGTGACATAAGTTCTTATATCATTAAACTTTTATATTTTTTCGAGTTAATCTATTTATTAAATTCAAGTGTTAAAATAATATATATAAAAATTAAAATAGACTTAATTTATAAATTTAAAGGCTAAAAATTATATTAACTTTTTTAAAAATTTAAAAAAATTGTAAATTAATAAATGATAAATTTTTATTTTGGTAATTAATAATAAAAAAGAGTCGGAATCACCTTGTAGCTGCCATGACAAAGTCCTTTAGCTTTGTTTTCTTCTCAGATTCAACACCCAAAACCTGACATGAAATGCAAAACAATTTTCATTAAATCATTCACTAATTAATTAATAAATTCCCCAATCAAAGATTATTATGATTAAGAGATTTTGTTCATATATATATATATATATTATACCTGGCTAATCATATTAGGAGCTTGGCTCCAATGGAAAGCAAAATAGCTAAGTATGCATCTCTCAAATTCCTCCACCAACTTTCCATATAAAATGTCAGCTTCTGGTTCTTCAGCAAAATACTCAAAGATCTTAACCTCACAATCTTTGGGTTTTTTCAGATAATTTTCAGCCAATTTGCACAGTTTCGGACACTCATTTGCATCTTCAAATCCAAGCTGCCTAGCTGTGCCAAAAACCTAGTTTAAGAAAATAAAGTTCCCCAATAAAAAAAAGGGGTTTATTTGGGAAAAATAATGCTAAAATTTAATACCAACATAGTGAGAGAATCTTTCCCGGTTTCCAAAACGGCCGGAACCTGTCCTCTGTTGCAGTGGAATAAGAAGACTTCGATGACGATCTTTAACGGGATTTCTCTTCGGTCCGAAGTAACTTACGGCGGCGATTGCTGCAGCTCCGATGATCGAAGCAGCTAGGAATTGGACGATGATGATTTTAGGAGGGCCATAATCTGGTGATATGGAATAAAATCAGTATCAGAAATTAAAAAAGAGAAATAATAAGGTAACAATTAGCTGATCTTACCATGGATCATAATTGTTGATAACTATTGGGAAAAATAAGTAGTGAGGAAAAAATTATTGCAACAGGAAAGTACTTGGAATTTCTGGGAAAATGAAGTTTTTTTTTTTTTTGGGTGGGGGGGTGGTGTTTGGCTTTGATCGGTTGAGATTTGTAGATGGGGGAAGGTTTTTATACTTGTTGAGGAAAAATGCAAGTCAACTTCTTTTGGCATTAAACTATGAACAAATATTGAAATAAAATTAAAATCCGTAAAACAAAATTGGATAACTAAAAAAAGTGTATAATGTTTCAATTTTTTGGTCAAAAGTCTAAAATGGGGTTCCTGTGTTATTTAATTTCAGTTTTAGGGATGAAAGGGTTTAGTCGATAGAAGACAAAATGGTTCGGTAGAGAGAGTAATAAAAGCAAAAAAAACTATTATTAAAGTTGAAATAAAAAACATAATTAGTGAACTTAAAGATAAAATCGTTACTCCACTGGTTTTGCTGAAAAGGAAATTAAAAATATAAAGATTGAGGGTGAGTTTAGATAGGTGGTGCGTTTATTTGCGGTGGCGTTGAGATTAGATACTATAGTGATAGTGTAACGTGAGACAAAAAGTAAGCTAAACGCACTACACCGCACCCAATCTCCCACCCAAACTTACCCTGGAAAGATAAAAAAGCAAAAGCATCAAACTCATTAAATTATTAGATTTTTCACAAGTGTATTATAGGTTGTAATAAAAAATTAAAAAATTAAAATTATATATAACTGTCACAATTCATTTGACGAATTTAAAAAATTTAATTGGGGTGTATCAAATAATTACACTTTGTGTTAATCGGTTGATTTAACAATAATTAAATAAATATAGTAAAAGTTTAATTTGTTATTTGATAACCGAGTTTGATATTTTTTCAGTGTGGTGTCTATGTTATTATGGACTTTTACTATCATGTTATTTATGGTTCTTTTCTAATTATTTAATAATATTTCAGTAATTTTTTATCCCGAATCTTGAGCCTTAAATTCTTAAACTAAACCCTAAATCAATGTTTGAGTTTGAGTTTTAAGGTTCATGATTCAAATTTGGGGTTCGAGATTCACGGTTCAATGTTCAAGATGGGTTTCGGGTTCAGAGTTCGAGAATCATGATTTAGGGTTCAAAATTTAGTGTTTAGCGTAAATGAAATTACTAAAATTATGTATTAATAACATAAAAATGACTAAAACGTCATTAAATAATTGGAAAAAAACTATAAATAATGTTGTGGGAAGAGTCCATCAAATAATTTCTCTATTAATAGAGTGAACTAAACAATATGAAAATAATATTTGACATCAAAATCAAACTCCTGGAATATCAATAATGAGGTAATGAAAACAGTGAATCTTCATTGAATGGAATTTCATTATCTCAGGAAGGAAATATAAATCTTACATTAGCAATGTCACACCTTGTACCATTATAATATGAAGGTCAACCAACCTTAGAATTTCCATTTTATGGTCCATGGAATCCAATGTACAAAGGTTGTTAAGCTAAAATGTGAAAGTTGTTAGTTAATTCAATATATATACATTAATTAATTCCAAATCACCAATTAATTTAATATATTGTTTAAGTTTGGATAATAAAATAAAGGATAATTATTTAAAAAAAAAAGACATGCGCTAAAATCAACCCTCTTATGAAATTTTAAACCACTTGTCATGATAATAAATAAAAAATTATAATTTAATTTGATGAGATAAAAGATAGAATTTTTTTCATATTGTCATTAAATCATCAAGTATTTTTTTAATTTATTTCTTGAAAGATGTTTTCCCTTTTTTAAGAAATATTGAATAAAATAGTATATAGTGAAAGTAAGTGGAAATGAAAGTAATAAATTTGGTCAATCATGGAATTTTTAGTGTCCATGGCAGTAAAGACAAGATACTTGAGCTGCTGAGCACTAACTAAAGATATCAATTTTAATTTTCATCCACAAATATTCCATTGTTATTTTTTAAGATTTAATATTGGACTTGCATCATATTTAAAGTTGAAAATCATTCTTATTTTCTAATGGATGTCCAAACATGTATAATTTTATGGTTGTAGAGAATTTTAAGCATTTAAGAATTAAGGATTTATTTAAGAATTTTAAAAAAATTACAATTGTAATTATAAACAATATATTTTTAAAAAAATCACAAAATAATTTAAGCCACGCCAGTTATAACAAAAACAAAATTTTATTATTTAACAAACTTGTCCCTTTGAATGGACATTTACTTTCATTATACTATGTTTAGTTTTCGTTTTGTCTCGCGCTATAATATCTAATTTCACTATCACCATTATTTTTACACTAAGCACAAATAAACTCATCGTCCATCCAAAATAACTAAATATAATTATTATTTTTCCAACAACTTAGATATAAGTTTAATAATATTATAATAATATATTATAAAAAAATGGCATATATCCAATCCACTTCTATTTGGACGTTTATGTGTAAATAAAATTTTTATTATTTGATAAAAAAACAACCATGTATATTGATTTTCCTTTTAAATATTTTTAATCACGCATGACATTTTTTTAGCCCAAGTTAAAAAATTAAAAAAACAAGCCATCAAAATTGTATCAAATAAACATACGTATGGAAGTCACAATTTTAAAATATAAATATCTATTTAAAAATCATATACAATAATATAGATATATAATTGCTAACGTAATAAAATATGCACAATAAAATTAAAATGTATAAAAATATAAAAAAATTTAGCTAAATGGTACATTAAATATTTTATTAATGTAATTGGCTGGGTTTAAATCCCATCGTACACATGTTTTTATTGATTTATTCTTTAAAGTGAAAAGACTAAAATCCCTTTATTCTTTGAATAATAATATTACTTATTTTAAACCGACTCAGCTAGGAGCTTAAATAATAGTATAAATTCAGTATGATTGTCGTGATTATTTTGAGTTTCAAGGTTAATTTGATAATATCTCATTATTAATGGGGACAATATAAAATTTGGCCATTAAACTTGACAACTAAGTTTACTTTGGTACCTATACTTTTTTAGGGTTCACTTTGGTACATAAACCATGCAACTAGACCAATTTAGTCCTTTAACTTGTATTCTGTCAATATTTAATGCTATGACTAGTGTTATTAGAATATGATTAGATTGGTTGGTTGGACCTATTAATTTGAGAATCAACTGATATACTAGTCCAAACAAAGGGGTTGAATCGATTGAATGGAAACTACTCGAAACCAATAAAAATTGAAAACTGGAACAAAAAACAAGTTGAACCGGTTTAATAAATTTTTTTATTTTTTTAAAAATGAATTTTTAATTATTTATTAAATTATTGTTGGTCTAGCAGTTGAATCGATCAAACCAATTGAATCGAGAACCAATGGTTTAACTGGTTTAACTATTGGTTTGATTATTAGAACACTATACACAACACTCTAAGATTATACCATGACATCACCTGAAAATTTATATATATATTAATTTTAACGTGATGTGGCACAATCTTAAAGTGCAACATCATCAAACTTTTCATATTTTTCAAGTTCAACGACCAAAATGAATTTAGTTGCCAAGTTTAAGTACTAAAATAAATTAAAAAGAGTACAAGCACCAAAGTGGACCTAAAATCATATTATGCCTCATAAGTTTAGGGGCAAAAATTCATATTATCTCTTATTAATATTATTAGTTAATGATGATTTTTTATCAAATCAACCCTAGTGGCGGAATAAAAAAAATAATTTGGGGGTCAAAATTAAATTGGATATTTTTACAATAGTAAAAATATAATTTCACCATTTTAATAGTCTATATCTTTATAATTTGTAAAGGATTAAATCAAAATTTTATCATTCTGAAGGGTTAAAATATAATTTTACTATTACTAATTTAAAATTTTATAAATTATAAAAAAGTTTAAATGAAAAATTGTTCATTTTAAGGGACTGAGCCCTGCCAGCCCTAACTCCGCCACTGATGAACCCTAAAACCCAAATAAATCACAAAAAAAATTACATAATTATTTTCAGATATTAAAATATGTATTTTTTTCAAATACAAACACCACATTAAAAAGTTTCAAAATTAAGTAGTAATTATTGTATAATGGGCCTTGAATAAAGCTCATGAAAAATATCTGAGACCCCAAATTAGCCTTAACCCATTTTCTGTGTACATAAAATGCGTAAAACCCTTGTTTCTCCAATTCCCTAACAAACCGGGAAGTGGAAACCCTTGAACTCCAAATTTTAAAGCATTTGAAGAATTTCACTAACGAGGTTGGTTTGCATCACCTTTTTTAAATTCAGGCACTTATTATTCTCTGTTTATTTTCTGGGTTTTTTCCCCTTAACTCTTCTTTTCTTTGTTCTTATTCTGATCGTAACTCAAAACGTTTTGTCTCTTGGTTTTCGTTTTTATTCATAAACAACTTGAATTTTTTTTATCGAAGATGGAAATTGATTCCGAGTCGGAAAAACCAAGTGTTAAAATCCCAGAAGAAGGCGGTTCAATGCAAATGAATTCCTCGGAAAAAAAGGTACCTAAACGGGTTCATCCTTTAATGAAGTAATTTCAAGTCAAAACATTTGAAAATTAAAAAAAGAACGTCAGGTACTATTATTTTAATTCTGGGTAGTTCTTGTTATCTGTATTGTGTTATTTGATTTCATTATGTTAGGGAGGCGATGATGAAAAAGAGCAGCTTGCTGGTATTATGGACAAGTTAAATATCGAGTCATCTTCTTCCGGCTTCAAGAAAAAACCAGTAATTATCATTGTTGTTGGAATGGCAGGTAAACTTAGAAAGTTGAATTGGGTGTTCGTTTAATGTTTAATTTATGTTGCATATTTGATCTGTAAATGAAATTCAGGTTGCCTGTAAGTTGTTTTGAGTAAATTTGACTGTTGAAATATGTCGTTTGATTCGATTAGGGAGTGGGAAAACGACGTTGCTTCATAGGCTTGTTTGCCATACTCAAGCTTCGAATATTAGGGGTTATGTGATGAATCTTGACCCCGCTGTAATGACCCTTCCATTTGGTGCTAATATTGATATAAGAGATACTGTTAAATACAAGGAAGTTATGAAGCAATTCAATCTTGGACCTAATGGTGGAATCCTTACATCACTCAATTTATTTGCTACCAAATTTGATGAGGTAAAGCTTCTGAACTTTATGCATTAGGTTTTGTGATATGAATCGTTAAAACAGTGCAAAGACTTTTTGTGCTAGGAAGAGTTGTCTCCATCTATTACATTTACTTTTAAAATAACTCTTGAAGGGAGGCCATTCTCTGGGCTGATCTTGGACCCTCAATGGAGGTATTGTTCCCGGGGTAACTATGCCAAGTGGTGGTGTTCTTACCCACCAATGCCCTTTAAGGGCATGGGTTCGAACCCCTCCAAGGCCAAATGCTAAACATTTCCTTGGTGGTGAGGTGCTCTCACAAGCTCCGTGAACCCGTTTGGGCTCTCCTCGGTGTTGTGAGACAAAACCTGAGGTTAAAACCGAGCATAGACGCCCCAGGAACAACATCTCCTTTGAGGGTCCAAGACCAGCCCAAAGAGTGACTTCCCCTCAACAATAACCTTTTTGGATCAAAATGTTTGAACCAGATAATGGCTAGCTTTGTTGTAAAGTTTATATACATCATAGGTTACAATGCATGTGCATGTAGAGTTGCATCGGTATTTGTAGCCGTTTTTATCTTCTTTATTCTGTTCCTTGATGTGCTTGTACCTTTCATATGGCATGTCATGTATACGACTTCTGCAAATATCCAATCTCAGGTTATATCGGTAATTGAGAGGCGAGCAGATCAACTCGACTATGTTCTTGTGGATACTCCCGGGCAGATTGAGATATTTACTTGGTCTGCTTCAGGAGCTATCATTACAGAAGCATTTGCTTCAACGTTTCCTACTGTTGTCACTTACGTAGTTGATACACCTCGTTCATCAAGTCCGGTTACCTTCATGAGCAACATGCTTTATGCTTGTAGCATACTTTACAAGACACGGTTGCCTCTTGTATTAGCATTCAACAAGGTTGATGTTGCACAACATCAGTTTGCTTTGGAGGTATATTTATTTTTCCATATTAGATGCAAATGTTTTGTTTGGCACTCAGATAAATATCTGTCAATTGTGCTTCCATTGTGTTTGCATGATTGATCTGCAACCACTTCTATTGGTTATCGAACTTCTATGGAACACCATTTTTTCGGGGTTCTTAAGTTTTTACTGTTTCCAGCTTTTTCTTGTTGACATGCAATATATACAATGCGCAGTTAGCTTTATTATTGAAATTATTCTGTGCAGTGGATGGAAGATTTCGAGACATTTCAAGCGGCAATAAGTTCAGATACTACGTACACATCAACTCTAACTCAGAGCCTCTCGCTCTCTCTTGATGAATTTTACAAGAATTTACGATCGGTTGGAGTGTCTGCGATTTCTGGTGCTGGAATGAATGAATTCTTTAAAGCCATTGAAGCCTGTGCCGAGGAATACATGGAAACTTACAAGTATAGCCTCCCTCTTTTAATTTTGTGAACTCTGATCCGGAGTATTTTTAAGTTTATATGGTAATAACCCAAAATTTGTAGGGCTGATCTGGACAAGAGACGAGCAGAAAAACAACGCCTAGAGGAAGAACGCCGGAAAGAGAGCATGGATAAGTTGAGGAGGGATATGGAGCAAACGAGAGGCGAAACCGTTGTCTTGAGTACTGGTTTGAAAGACAAAGATGGAAGAAGAAATACAATGATGGATCCTGAAGATGAAGTGGAAGAACCAGAAGATGAAGATGATTATGACAGGTTCACCGACGAGGATGAAGATCTTATCCAGGAGGATGAAGATGAAGAGATTGCCAGGTTCTCCTTTTAGGAATTGTTTAGCACCGGCAAGTCTAGCATCTACGATCAAATTGAACTGGATTTGTTGTGTCAGTAAATTCTCTTTAAACTAAACTTCTTGGATGACCTACCCCAATCCATGATCTATGCATTCTCTTTAAACTAAATTTGTGTCAGAAAATTGTAGGGTGCTTAAGAACAAAATGTTTTTGGATGAAAATGTTTATATTTTTTGTTCATATAGGACTCGGTAGATGCTCGTTTTAAGCTTACCTTGCAGGTATGTGATGTAGTGGTGGAAAGAAATGAAAAAAATTAAATGAAATTAATCAAAAACCAACTTAAGTTACGAGGATATCGATTTGACCGATTATCTATCTTTTTGCTCAATTGTTTAGGTACCCCGTAAGTTGTTCTGTCTTCAAAGAGCATAATGACTAGATAATCCAATGTGTTACATAAGGTAAATTTTGTATAATTGTTTGGTTTTCACAAAATTCCATTTCCTCTATGCAAAAACCTAATATCGGATCAGATGAGACGATTGAAGAACACCATGTGTTGATGGCATATTGAAAAAGTGACTAAAGCCCTAACGTTCTTCTCTCTTTAACTTTCGTTGTCAACTCTTCCTCTGATGGAATTTTTCCACCAGTCCTTGTGGTTGCGAGCAACCATGCCGTAAGCTCATCCTGCGAAACAGTTTAATTAATGTCATCAACAATGTAGACAAGATGCATGCTAGTAAATTTCCGTCTTTGTTCCAAGCAGGCAAATAGGGGGTTAAAACAATCAAGTCGGGTTGGTTTTTACCTCGAGAAAGTCGTGGTTGGAGATGTATTGGCTATCGACCGAGCATTTCATCCCCCCTACATTAACAACAATGGACCTGTTGGAACTTTGTTGTGCACCCTGACTGTTTGCCTCTGGAAATTTAACAAGAAACAAAAATGGTAACATCAAAATATTTTAACATGCAAATAATTCACTATTAATCAATGATAAAACTGTTAACGATGTAGTGTCGAAACCTGTTATGCAGGCGACATAATATCCAGTTCCTCCTAAACCTTCCTCCCATTTCCTGAGCCGCAATCGGAGGAAAAAACCTTTGAGATGCAAGATCGATGGTTCCTTAATCTTCCACCTGATACCAATGTAGCATTAAAAATCAAAACATCAGTTTTTAAGAATGCTTAAGAATCAAGTTTTTCATGGTTTTAAAATGAATTTACGAATGTAAAATGATGCTCCACTTACTTTAGGACGTCTGTCCGTGACAAACGAAGCATCCTCACTGCTTTGAAGATCGCCTTTGGTGTGTCCGAAACCTGTTGATTGATGAAATTACCCCAATGTTTGATTTCCTTGTAACTCAAACTTACATATTCCTTATTCACATCTGTGTTTGATCTCATTTTGTCTGCAATAATTTCATAAAGAGTACTTGGGCCTTTTCCGGTATCAATCTGAGTGGCATTTCCAGCAATTGCGTCTCGGTTTTTGTCTAAAAGTTCCGTATTTTCTTCAAGTCTAGCCAAAGAAGAGGCTCTACATGCAGAGTGATGTTGAACTCTTGATGCTGAAGGGCAGGCAATAGCCCAATGACCGAGTTCAAAGCATCTAAAACACACACAAGGTAGTCGTTCGTATCTATTACATGACTTCATATTCCTCAGAAGATGTTCGATCTCAGTATCGGTTATCTCCGGACAATTCTGCAAATGATGGCCTTCTCTTCCACAAAAGAAACAGGTGACAGTCGATGAAATTCGATTCTCAGTTATACTGGAAGGAATGATCTGCTTGAGAACATCTAATCTCCTAACGAAATGAGAAGCTATCATCTGTGAGTCTTCCGATCTAAGGGAGCGTAAACCGGTGGATGCCTCCTCTTCGGGCTTGTTGGAAACATTAACATCATTTCGGGGGCAAAGATCAGGTTTCATGCAGTCACTCAAGCACTCAACAGCACCATCGGTATCCCGGTTAAATAACGAGCTAGAAGCCTTGGGAGTAAACCGAGTTATCCACAAACTCCCTTGAAGGTTGCTTTTGTAACCAATGTTACGAAATGTCTTTGCTTCAGAAGATGGGTCTGAATCAATGTTCTCGGTTTTCATTTTACGTTTACCTAAAGAAGAACTAGTGCTTCCTCTATCTTTCTCCACACCCACGGCAATATTTGCCTCACTACTTCTGTTACTCGGAGACAAAGTAATCGATGCAATCTTTGGCCGAGTCGGCGGGCCTACTCTGCTGCCACAAATCGGTTCTTTGAACCTTTCATTAAACACATTAAGGAAGTTAAAGTTTTCTCTGTGACAAGCGATTGGAGTAGCATCGACGTTACAAATCTTGTTAGTCAGCTCAAGTCCGGCTTGATCATTTTCACTTTGTGGTGTTGTTCCTTGAACCTTAGTCTTCGGAGAGTATATCGAATGAAAAATAGATTGAAAACCGGTATTTCCGTGCCCCAGATTTTGTATCTTATCGCCTGCATCAAGATTCTCGATGAGACTCTTGTGTGAGTGATTCGTATTTGCAGCAGTAGTAGTAAGAAGCAAAGATGGAGTCTCGGCTTTTGGTTTCGGAAACCCTTTCATCATGTTGGATATCCAGTTCATGAAGGAACCATCGTGTTTTTTCAATCTTTTGCTCCCCACAATCAACTGTTGCTCAAAGCCCCACCTTTTTTCGCCTATGCTGTTGGAACTCTCGACGCTCTCGTGGCTGTCATCTTTCGAAATCATTCCTTTAACATCCCCATCAGATAAAGCCTTTTCCTTCCCTTTTCTTCTATATCTACAGATTCCACTATTAGTCGGAGAATGTTTACTAGCGGAAATCTCCTTATTGAGCTGAGATATCTTTTCAACTTCAAATGCAGATTCCGAACTCGAAACTTTACTCATTGCAACACATTCATTATCACCTACACCCTGCATATCATTTTCAGCAGGGGATGCCACATTTTTCTCTTGAGATCCGGACAACTGAGTCCGATCACCAACATCTCTTGGATCATTCTTTCCAGCAAGATTTGCCAAGGCAGCAGTTCCTATAGGAGAGTTACCATTATCGGTCTGCAGTTCATGACACAACTCGGTTTTGTCATTTCCCAAATTGTCTATATCAGAAACTTTAGAATTCAGAATGGGGAAAGCCAAGGACGATGTATGTATATTTTGTTCATCTATAGGCTTTTCATCGATTGATCTTGCAGATGTATCGATTTCTTGCAGCGAACGAACCGCATTGCTCGGTCCTGCTGTGTCCCGGACAAGGCAACGTTTATTCTCCAAAAAGCTGCATTCGGTACATTTGAGACAGAGACCTTTGTGGGGAGACCAAACTATTTCGGACAAGGGATCGGTCGCCACAAATGTCATGCCGATCCTGGAAGTTGCATTTGCACCTGCACCTGCACCGAGATCATTGCTTGACCTTCTCTCGATCCTGCGACCCGAATACCCCAGCGCCAGTCGTAAATCAGTCACCGGCTCTACGTTCTTCTCGTTCTCCATGTTCGATTTCGTTCGATGATCCATTCGATCCGCGATCCTGAAATCGGAGGAATAGAATCTAATCTCATGTAGAACATAACAAGTGAACCACCATGGATAAGGTAACTTAATCAGCAAAATTATCAAACAAATAACAATCATATCCATGTCTAACATATACTCGAGTATGACTATGGAATATATAATACTCTAAATATATGAAAAAGTTGATAAAAAATCGAGCATATCCTTATCATATCCGAATTCAAGTAACATAAAATACGTTCTAATATTGCTACTAAACAAGAAAATCTTATGAAATTCTGATAATTACATCAGAAACAACAAATAGTTGAAAGAAATAAAAATTTACAGCAAAAACCCATAAGAAATGAAGCTTTAATCAATGGCGATCCACATACCTCTTGCATAAATATAAATTCCTTTGGCAGATTCCTTTTATAAAGTTCTCATGAAGATCTAATTATTCAAAAAAAAAAAGACTGATAAGTAAAAGAAGGAAAATATTTCTAAAAAGGGGAAGTTAATATGAAATTTAGGAAAAAAAAAAGATGGCTGCCGCCATGGATGAGGCATGCTAGTTTGCAAGCTTTTCTTTAGAAAGATTCTTGGGTATGAGGTTCAGAAGTTGACACGTGGACTCCTGGCATGCCTCACATTATTATTTTGGTAAAAACTCCTTTTCAGTCTCTCTCAATTTCTAAATTGAACAAATTGGTCCCAAGCAATTTAATTCTTGTTAATTTTAAAAATGGGCAACTAAGGACAATTAGTCAGATTGTTAATCTCTTTCATCAATTGTGCATAATTTTAAGTAGTATAACAACAAATTTAGCCTTAAATATTTACATATTTTGTCAATTTGGTCTTGATTTTAAAAAGATCAACAAATTTAGTCTTAACATTTACATATTTACACAAATGTTGCAGGTTAATTTTGTTAAATCCTGATCACATTGACAAAATATCTAAACTTTGAGAGTTAAATTTATTATTATATTGATCAAAATTACGTACAATTGAAAAAAATAATAACGTCGAGACTAGTTATCCTTAGTTGCTTGTTTTCGAAATTTATAGGATCAAACTGCTGCAATTTTTTTTGAGAGGAATCTATCAAAATTTAGATATATATATATTATTTGTAATAGTAAATCATTCAAAAAATAAGAAGAGAAACCGAATTGATTCAATTGAACTTATTTTTAAAAAATTATCTGGTCAAGGATGCATAGAAAATTCAATTTAATTCATAAAATTAAAAATAGTATAAAATCATTTGAAATTTCAATTTTATATTCTTTGATTTTCAATATTTTTTTTAAACTTTGATATATAAATAATTAATTAATTTTACCATGTAGGGTGAGAATAATGAGAAATTTCTTTAAATTCAAAAATTCATTTTATTTAAACAAAAACATTAAAATTTAATAAATAAATAAATTTTGAGATAGCACGTGAATCTTCAATTTTACCATATATTATTATCATGTATGAATTGGTTTTATTATTGTTTTTAATTCATTTATATTTATAAATTTTAAGGAAAAAAATTAAACAGAATATTAAATAATAAAATCCAAACAGGAATTGTGCTTATCCATAAGATGTGGGTGTAAATTATGCTGTAGTGTGTGTATCCAGCGCCGCCATTGTGGACCATGAAGCGTAACAACCATGCATTATTCACCCAAATAAATATCATTTTTATAGAGAGAGATTACGTGTAATTTGTATCATATTCAAGGGCTAATGTTGTTGAAATCGGATTAGAAATTAATTGGTATAACAATACATATAAGATTTTTAACTGTTTCCATTAAGGACCAGTAAAAGATTAGAAATTAAGATAAAAAGGTTAGCAATTGAAATGATTTCTAATCTTTTTAAATATATATTTTATAAATTTTATTAAAAACATTAATTGTCATTTAATTATTATTGGATCAGTAATTAAATCAAAAACCAACTATATGACCGATTCGACCACTAATTTAATTTTTTAAAATTAATCTTAGAACTTGAGTGTTTGCCAATTGTTCTAAAGTCTCATTGACTTTTAAAAAAAAAAACTACTTTAATATTTTTATTTATTAAAACATTGTATGTGACACTTTAAGATTGTACCACGTCATCATCTGAAATTTATATAAATTTTTTAATTTTCAAGTGATGATGTGAGACAATCGCGAAATGTCCCGTCATCAAGCATTTGTATTTTTCGAGTTCAGTAATCATAATAAATCTAGTTGTCTAGTTACTAAATTCAAGATAAAAATTATATTATCTCTAAAATTTAATTTCAAATGGTCTTAAAGGTAAATTATCTAGTTAGCCATCCAACTTTTAGAACGTTTTCATTTTGGTCACTCAAAATGAAATTGTTGTAATTTTGTCACTCAACTTTTAAGGTACTTTCATTGTAGTCACTTAAGCGTTAAATTTCTAACGGCGGTTAACTATACACATCATATCATGTTTACACTTTCATTTTAGTTACTCAACTTCAAGGCCGCTTTCATTTTGGTCACAAAAAAAGTATAATTTTTTATGTATTGATTGGGGTAAAAAAAGTTAAGGATTAAAGTGAAAAAAAATGATAGAAACTAAAATAATGCATTAAAAAATTTATCAAATTGTACTTGTGTACCCCTTACTAAAAGTTCAAAATTCCTTTTTTCTATATGGAACATTTAAATTTCAAAACATCAAAATCAATTAATAAATTATTGAAAAATTTTAATTATATTTCTATCTTTAGGCCATTTTGAATGGGTCACCTAACCTCCAAACTGTTTTGTCCAATCCATTTTAGGGCCCAAAGTAATGAAAATATGGGAAATTTTTTTTCTAAGAATAATTAAGAAAAAGAATAAACTTTAGTATAAATATACAAAATACAATTATAATTATAATTACAAATATTAAATCTAAAAAAATATAATTAGAATAATTGTAACATGTTTACAATACATTTCTCTTAGTATTTGTATTGTATCAAGTTAGTAAAAAAAAAGAATTAACATTATATTTATACAATTAATAAAAAATAAACTACGTGAGAGTACAGACATACACTTCAATTTTGTTTGGATGTTTGAACAATTTTAGCTTTTAAAGCATTTTTTGTCATGAAAATAAACCCTATTTGATAATGAAAAAAAAAAGAGATATATTTTTCTTTTATAAATAATTTTCAAATCGTAACCAAAAAGTGCTAAAAAGTGTAGATTTGGGTATCACAACTTGTATTTTTGAAAAAGAAAAAAAGTTAAAAAAATATAATAAATGACTTTATCGAGCATAGGAATCACTTTTGTTATAATGCATACTCAAGATGTTTCCCTCCTCTTTTGACTGCTCTTAATTAATTAAATTAGGATTGATTACTTAATTATAAGTATGTTGCATCATATGATGTCATTTCTTACATAATTGTACGGATGATAATAATTTCAGTTATTTTTTCTTTGCCAATGTCCTTGAAAAAGGCTAAACCTAGATTTGTCTGCTGTATTTAAAATCTTATATACGATTAATAATATAGATAATGTTATTAAACATTATAATATTCCCTAATTTTATTTATAATAATAATCTCTCCTAATCCTTAAATAAGAAGATAAATGTACATCAATATACTCAGATTCTCGTCTTTTTACGTTGATAATAATGTTATAATGTCAATTAAATTAAGATTCATTCAGCAAGTCTGAACTTTCAATGATATCTAAGGTGAATTGAAAAATTATTGCAATAAAAAAATTAATATAAATTTTTAAAAAATATTTTTAGTTTTCTTTGACTTTCTTAGAATTAAAATCTTAAAAATTTTTATAATTATTATGGTCAATGGTACGCTAAGAAATATTAAATTAAGTTTGCCAACTTGTTAAATTTGTCTATCAGCATTAGCAATTTTTGAAAAAAAAAAGCCTATTTTCTCATTATCTATATCAATATTTTAAGGTTTTTTTTTTGAAGTCAAGAAAATAATGCTATGAATTCAAAGCTTAAACACCGTTTCAAGTAAAGCCTTACCTAGAGGAAGAAAAACAAAATAAAAGTAAATATATTGAAGTATTTTTTAATTTTTTAATAAAAAAGTATTTATTAAATCAATAATATTTTTAATTATTTATATTTTTATGTCCATTTATTCCAAAATTTAAATCTATATCTCTTTTAAGTTCTATCTTATTGGCATTGTTCAAATTCTTTCTAATTCGGTTTAGGTTCAATTATTAGTTCGATTATATAATAGCGTAGCCAAAGATAAATAGAGACATTTTTTGAAAAATAATTTTTTTTTTAATTTTGGCCCTCCTATAATATAATAAAAGTAAGCTCTTTTAGCGATTAAATATACAGTTTTCATTTTAATGCTCCCAAAAAAATTACTAATTCAATTTAAGACTCTTAAGCTTCGATCTTTCCAAAATGTTATAATTTTATCTTGGACCAAATACGCTTACATTTTTAACTTCTTTTGTTTGACTGCAATCTCCAAAATTACAAAGATAAAAAAAAGGGATATATATATATATATAAAATATATTTTCAAAAAATAACTGTTTTTAAGTGATATTATTAAAATTAAGTCCGATTGAATTAAAAATAGATAGATAATACATGATACGAATTGTTTTAAGAACATCTATAAGATTTGAAAAATGAACCTTCTAACTTCAAACATATTTTTTTTTCTTTTTTGCAAATAATTTCAGTCTCATGCATGGTCCCTCATATCTGATGTTTCAATTAAAAGGAGAACAATTGATTTGTCTTGCAAACAATAGTAGTAAATTAGGTTATATCCGAGCTCCAAACACATATTCATTGAAATATATAAGATTAAATTTAAATATTGAATATTAAATGTTTATATCGAATTCATGTCTATATGATCAGACACTTATTTTCGAAATCGACCCACATGGATTATGATTGATGGGGGCAGTCTTAGGTGAAAAAAGAAGGAAAAAAGGGGAGAAAATTCAAAGATGGGGAATATCTCCCTCTCATGCAACTAATAAAGTAAAAGTTGCCCCTTCAACTCTATAAGTTTATATTCTTTGCAACTCCCCACAAGCAAAGCTATTTTAGAAAAAGAAACCAAAAAAAAAAAAACTAAAATTAAAATTCAACTCCAAAAAAGATGAAATTTAACTTTTTTTTCTAATTTCTAGGTGTTTTTTTTCAAGGAATTTGGTGAAAATAGAGAAAGATGAACAAATTTAAGGTGCATTTGGAACAATATTTTAGGAATTTAAATAACGATACATTTATTGATTTTGATATTATTTATTATATTAACGATCTTAATAATGATATTCGGGATCTAAAATTAAATGCATGGGTAGTATATTTCAAAAAAAGGGTAAGCTTCATTTAACAGATAATCTTAAAATTTTTTCAATCAAAATAGGAGGGCACTGATTTCAAGACAAACTTGCTTGATTGCAAGCTCCTTTCAATGATCTATATGAATTTTAAAAAATAGGGTAAAATATGTTGTTAATCCCTGTACTTTAGTTAAAAAAAATTGAGATATATTATTTGTATTTGAAAATTTGAAAATTTAATTTCTTATATATTTTTTGGTTTGAAAATCATAATCGAATCATTAACATTGTTAATATTTCTCGTCAAAAATTATCGAGTTCGCATGTTCATTAGGGTATTATCATATAATGTGGCATATGGTTGATGAAAAATAAATATATTAAGTTGATAAATTTTGACAGAAACTATAAACAACGATTATGATTGAACTAGAATCTTTAAATTGAAAAAGTAAGAAATTGAAAATTTAATTTTAAAGTACAGATAAATTTCAAATTTGGTAGAAGTATAGGGACCAACAATGGATTTTAACCTTTAAAACAATGTGAAGAATATCGCTTGAAAATGTGAAAGCATTCTTCATAAAAAAAAAATCATATCGTAGCAAAGATTCCAGCAGGGATAATTGAAGACAAAAAAATTCCCTAAAAAAATGTGCTTTAAATAAGCAAATATAGAATAGCATTAATATGATAAAAATGGATCAAAGCTAATATATATATACATACCTGCTTAAGATTCTATACAATGATTATTACAAAAGATGAATTTCAATGCTTAATGAAACCTTGAAAAAACATTAACCCCTAACCTGAGGTTTTCATGAATGCAACAACGATAACAAAATAGGGTTTGAACTTCGAACCCATACTCCATCGATTCATGAAACCATTCTTAAAAATACGATCTTTATTGTAATAATATCCGGAGTTAGGGGGAATGAAGCCTGGTCCGAGATCATTCGAAACCGAGTCTTCCAAGACCTTCGGGACGAATGGTCTCGAACCAGACAGCATTCCCCTCAACTGTTGAAGACTTAGAAAGAAAAAAAAAAGAAAGAAAGAAAGAAAGAGGGGGGAGGCAGAAACAGGGAAAGATGGTTTGATATTTGATTTGGCCATGCAATGAATTTTTATTTTAGTACATACATATGTATATATATATATGTAGGTGATGATGTGGGTCATATGACATAGAATCCCACTTTCTATCCTCCATATCTGCTTTTTTGAACTTCCATGTTTAAACTTGTTTCTAGGGCTGCGTTTGGCTTTCAAACTAGTTTAATACCCAAAAATAGCAGCGTCATTGGTTATATAGAAAAAAAGGGTTAAATTTGATTTTGATTCTTTAACTATGCTCAAATTTTAGATTTAATCCTTGTACTTTAATTTGATATAATATGTTTTTTTTTTAAAAACTTTTATAATGCCATTAGTTAAAAAAAAAATTCATGTTGGCATTTTAATTGGAATAATCAACAATATTATTTATTTGGTTTAATTAAAGTAAAAGGCTAAATCTTAAAGTTGAGAAGAGCAGAGAGACCAAAACCAGAATAACCTATAGAAAACTTGAAATATATGATCATTTGTTTAATCTTTCAGTATGATTTAGTTGGAGTGGGGAAAAAGAGGAAAATTTGAACTAAAATTGTTTGAAAAATGATGGAGAAAGGTGCCAAACAGGCCACTGTAAATAGAAAGAACGAGATTGTCAAAAAAGGGGATGAAAATGATATGAAGTTTGGTGGAAGAAATTAAAGCCATTGGTTTGGTTGTTACTAGTTTTGAATGATATTAATAATAATAAGGAAAATTATTGGAGTCAAAGCAATAACTTCTTTTAACATCTAATCAAATAATAATAACCTCTCTTTTCTCCGGTAAAATTATCGAAGGTGGGTTGAGTCTTAATGATTGGTTGACATTATTGTTGTTACAATAATTAAGAGAATGTGCTTAAACATGTATTATCCTTCAATTTGAGGGTTTGAGGTTATAATTAGTAATAAGAATTATATATAAAAATTTATGGAGCACATGGATACAAACATATCAATTCCTAATTATAATACATGCATGATGCTCTTAAATAATTTCACTTTCTTTCCCACTTAAAAGGAAATATATGTATACGTACATACATACACGTACATATATGATAATTTGTATTTACTTTTCTTGTTTTCAAGGTTTGTTTTTTTTAGTATTATTAGTAGTATAAACATGAATATAAATTAAATTATTAAACGTGTCAAAATTAAAATATCAAAATTATAAATGTGTAATGCAAAGTGTATTTTAAGCATATAGCGTATTTATGTCGTATTATTATTATTATTTATTATTTTTGCATCCCACCAGAGGAAGGAGGTGTATGAATGAGGGAAAATGCCATAAATAGTGTGATTCCAAGCTTAAATAGAAAGAAAATACAGGTTGGCCTCTTAAAAGCTTTAGCTGTGGAAAAAAAAAAAAAGAGAGGTGATAATCTTGCTTGGTGAAGTAATACTATTATCATATATTTTAATTATTAAAAAAGTAAACAACGTACCAAAAATTATATATTTAAATCTAATTTAATATATGGTCTAATCATTTCCTAATTTCACAAAAGTCATCCACTTTGAATTGAACAATATAAATTATTACAAATTTGGGTTTAAAGTTTTCATTAATTATAATTATAAAATATTAGAAAAAAGAGAGGAGAATCTGCATTAATCCTAGCTTTTAGAGAGAAATTATTTTGTTGGGTAACCCTTATTGATTACCCTCTTTTATAAGTAAAATGCAATTAAAGCTTATTCATTTTTGATTTATTTTGTTGGGTTGCTCATATTCATTGCTCTCTTTTATTAGTAATGCAATTGAAGCTTATTCATTTTTTTCTTTGATATTTATGTTTAATATTTTATTTTATTTTGTAACCCAATATTGGTGGATTTAAGTACACCTGTCATCTGAATTGATACTCGGTTAACTAAATTTTTTTAATTAAAAAGCTAATACTTCTTATTGTGAAGAAAATGAGGGTTCCATTACACAATTCTCTACCTGGAAAAGCAAAGTTAAAAAAAAGGTAGATTAGTGGTTTAGAAAATCCAATTTCTCAAAGTTAAGCAAAAATTTAAAGCCAGAATCCTTTTTGACTAGCAAATTTACTAACACAAATGAGGCATTTTCAGCTCAAAAAGTAGTCTTTTGCTGTTAAGTCACCAATATATATATATAATATAACCCATACCACTATGTGCTTTACACTCCATAAGCATCTTTTTCTCTTTTACTTTTAAGAACTTTTCATGATGAGGGATGCCATATCTAAGCAAAACAAGTGTGTTTACATTTCATAGAAAAAAGCACAAGTTCCACCTTAACGAAGCATCCCCCTTTAATGGCCCCTCTATTCAACTTTATCTTCATTTTTTTTCATCTCTTAATGGAGGCAAAAGCCATTGCTCTAAATTCACATATATTACCATGAAACCACACAAATTGAATACACAAATCTTCACACAAAGTTGAAAAAGTTCTTTATAATGGGTTACAACCAACATAGAAAGAAATGATTCCTCCAATAGGGTCAACTAGATGAACTCAGACCTATGTTACTTGGGACTCTGTACGAGCGTCTGTTCAGGTACGGGTATGTATTCAGTTTTCCATGTATTTGGAGAACCCCTGGACGGTTATGTCCCCATATCAACATCTGAATATGGGTCGGTAAAAGATAGAAACAAACTAAAACATATGAGACTAAATCTCCTTTTCTCCTTTTAAATTAGAGGACTCACCGGAAACTAAAACGAGAAACCAATGTGTCTGAATCAGTGTGGACGTTTGTCTCACAAAGAGAGTAGTTTCACTTTGGGTTTTCTCGGCCTCCAGAGCTTAGTGTCTCTCCACTAGTTTAGAGTAGAAGTACAAAAAGCAACTAAATCAGACAAGATTTGTGTTTCATAGGAGCAATGTTAATGGCAACTACCCAAAAATGAAGTCAAAACAAATCAAGATTCCAGTGGAATAAAAGTTTGCTAATATTATCAATTGATATGGTTCTCATTAATTTATACTTCTAACAGACATAAAAGTTGATGAAGGCCTATGTCTTATGCAATTGCATTGGCTTAAGAACACTTCATTACTATGCGGTTATGGATCATGGAGTTTAAAGAAGATCACCTGATTCTGCATTGTTGTATTTCGATTATGTGCACCATTTGGGTTAAGAGGATCTGTTCACACCAATTACGATATCAGCTTCAGCCAGAGGGGGAGAAGTTCTGCGTGAAGCACAGTTTTGAATTGCAAGGGCAAATGGCTGTGGAACAGTGTGCTTCATTTGAACATTTACTGCAGCAAGTTAGGATATGGGCTTCGATATTCTCGATTATCACTCTTTGCTTCAAGTAGGCTGGCCTCAAGATTGGCGTTTAACATGCCATGCTCTTCAGATTTTCAATCATGTTTTCGGTGGTGCATCCTTTCACCTAATGTTATTTAGCTTCAGTTCCTTCTTTGGTTCCTTGATGCTCCACAACTCCATTCACATGACTACATGGCATTATGATAACTGGAAAATGCTTCATTATTTGAATCCTGCGAAACACCATTCGAGTAAATTATTACACAATCTGATTCCTTGTTCATACAATGTTTGTAACTTCCACTTCCATTTAACTAGACATATCAATTGGATCATCCATATTAGAATATTAGTAAATTCATTTTGATTCAATCAACATAAATCATCACAAGTTCATCTCTATACCAAGTACAAAACAAAAAGTTCAGACACTTCAAAATGAAACCAGAACCAAAACACTCATTTTCGAAAAACTGGAAAAGAATCAAAGTCTAAGTTTAGATCAAACAAAGAAACAAAAAGGGGATATCTTGTACTACAAAGTCTAACACTCAGGGATAAAGATTTGAATTTTAAAACTCACATTTTTCACCTGCTTAAAATGCAATAAGAAGAGGAGGCAGAACAAGAGACCACAACTTATGACGAACGACTGGGGAGTCAGAAATGTGGTAAATTGCTTATTGTTTGGCCAAATTTAATGAACAAAAGGAGGCTTCCTGTGCTCTGTTTTATTTTCTTACTTTAGTTTATGAAATTTAAAAACTTTATCAAGACTTGAAAAACATATATAGGCTTGTGGGTGTTTTTCCTTTTAAAAAATGAACAAAGTTCCATTGCTAGTATACTACAAGCTCTTATTAGCACTCTAATTCAAGATGACTTCTTTTGTCTAAAACTTCAGACTTTGGTATCCAGAAATCACATCGGATCTCAATTAATCCAAAATCGAGTGAGGTCAGACCTCAAACCTATTTGATTTGATCATAAATAGAGCTATCATTTGCTCATTAAAAGAAAAAAAAAAGGATCTCTTTTGTTTGTTGTATGCAATGTTTGATCTAGAGGTGTTCATGGCCGACCAATATCCGAAAATGAAGAACAAACACTGAACAAAAGTGTTACCAACAACATCCTCATAGGAACCCTACCGATCCCATAAATTTGTTCATGTACTTGTACTAAAATGTTGCAAATAAGGCATTATCATCAAAGTGCAACACAATGATTGACAAAATTTGTACAAAGCACTATTATGCCATTACTGTTGTCAAGCTTCAAAGAGAAACTGGTTATGGTAGATGATAAATATGACCACGAATTAGCAGAAAATTAAAGGTATATAACTAAGAAAGACCTATATCGTTTATTAGAATAGCATAAAAGAAACCAAAGGTATTCAAATGAACACACATTTCATTGTTGCACTTGAAAATGGAAAAGATTAACATGAAAGATTCAATTGTTCTTTCTAAAGCTTCAACAGCCATGTTTGATGGCTAACAGACAAATTAAGCAACAGCTTCTATGGAATCCGTAATTATGCCTTCCTATCTCTAATCTCGAGTAAGCAACCAACTAATCTAAGTTATGACAGAGAAGAATACTGATAAAGAAAATATCTCAACATATATTCTATAATTTTGATGTCTTAAGCTTTTCCCCAGCAGCAAGGTTCAATTTTTCATTATACAGTTTTAACAGCTCAGAAGCTTTTTCTTCATAACAATACACAAATCTCTGAAGGAACACCTTCTCTGAACTTGCAAACAATGTCGTCAACCCCGATACTTTCGCAAGTAAACCCTTTGATATAAGATTTTTAACAAACAAACCCCTTGGAACAATTCTCTTCTCCAAGCTCAATCCTAGCAAATAGGGTTGCTTAGCAACAAATGAAACCTTGAATCCCATTACATTCACAAGGAAATCCATCAATGCTTTAATTCTACCCTCAGAAGCTGCCATTACTAAGGGATGATTCTTAAAAGCATCTAAAATCTCTTCCTCTTCTTATAAACATCAAACTTTGTCTTCCAAGTGGATTTACTCATTGAACCCAAAACAGTAACAGCTAAAATAAAAGTAAACCTCTCAGGACTGAACCCCATTTGCTTTACTTTCTCTACAATCTCTTTGAATTGAATTGGAGTATAAAAGAATGTCTTAGGAACCCGACGAAATCATTTAACTATGTTAAGCTCAGGCACTCCATTTTGTCTCAAAACATTACTATCAGGCAAAATGTAAGAATCGAAATCATACAAAAGCATACGAGGAAACAAATTTAGAACAACAAGGATATCGGTATTGGACTGAAGTAGATCGCAAAGGAAGTTAAAAGAAGGGATAATTCTATTCTCTAAGCTAAGTATAAGAGGGGATGGACATTTAGATAAACACTTGGCAAGATCAGAGCTTGAAATGCCTTTGGAGTTTAAAAAAGTGATTTTGGGCAAAAGGGTTTTCTCAACATCAGATGCAAGCACACATGGCCGCCTCTTAATGAGGGTTGCGATTTGGGTTTTCGAGAATCCATGGTTCTTCAACAAGGCGATGACGGAATCGGGTTTATTCAGGGTTTTGAAGTTAACGTATTTGGAGGCTGAAATGGCGGATTATGGGGATAACCCACATTTTTTATGAGGTAAGAGACTGTAAACGATTGTTGATTTGCAATAGTTGAGATGGATTTGAGAGAGAATGAAAATGAAGGGTTGTTTCGAAAAATGTATAAAAGATTGTAGGTTTTGAAAGCTTTGAACTCATTGGGTCTCCCATGGAGGATTGTTTTAGGGAGAAAACAAAACATTGGGAACTGAAATTAAGGCAATAATAATAGTGAATAAGAAGAATGGAATCACCTGCTCTGGAGAGTGGTTTCTGTTCTACCAAAGTAAAAAACTTGAATTCCACACAAACAAATCAACATGAAGTAATATATTAAGAAGGTTAAAATGTGCCACGAGTCTATTTAGGAATTTACTCCATAATTTTATTCTGTCAAAATTTAAGCGAAATTCTTACCTCTGTTAACTTTTTTTTGGGTTAAATTCAAGTTAATTATAAAATTATTTTTTTAGTTATATGACTACCAAATATATATTTTATTTTAAAAATATCACAGTAACAAATTTAACAAAAATTTAATACTATTAAAGTTAGACTTAAATTTTAAAATTTGAAAAATAGAGTGACTAAATTTCATGAAATAAAAGTATAGAGATTGAATTCTTAATTTAAAAAACGTAAAAGAAAAAAGCCAAAATTTTCAAAAATAACCCAATAATAAAATATTTTTCTTGAATAAAACTAATTCTACTAAAATGTACAATTTTTTTCCAAAAATAGTTTCTAAAAATCAATTTATGCTTTCTTTTTTAAAAGTCAATTTCTGTAAAATAAACCAATAATATTTCAGTCACAACAAAAAATTATATATAAAAAATTATACTTTTTTATAGTAGTGGCTGCTTGAAGTAAACAGTATACTCTCCATTGGACAAAACTGCAAAATTAATACTATAAGATAAGTATGTCTTCTTATATAATTCTTATTACCATTTATATTTCCAAACTTTAAATCGGTAAATAATACACACATAAACCGGTCAAACTCCCATCCTTCTAATTGTTTCAAGAAGGTTGCCAGTTGTACAGATATGTTATAGGGCCGGCACATCTTGATTATTAACCTTGAGGATCGCTTTGGCATTACATTCTACAGACTTTTACCCAGAAAATTTTCCGGTTTAAGAGCATCCGGAACTGGAAGTGACTCTAGGGTCGCACGACATTGCGAATCCTCCACAGCAAGGTTTAGTAACAATGAAGTGACAGCTTCATTTGGTGCGAAGTTCCTCCTACGCATTTCTTTGAGAAGATTCATGGCTTCGGGGATGTTATTTTCTCGAAGAAAACCTTGAATGATGATGTTAAAGGAAATGGAATTAGGTAAGCAACCTTTTTCTTCCATTTCTACGATCAATTTATTGGCCTCGAGTATCATCCCTTTCTTGCAAAGACCATCGATCAATATGTTATATGTTACAACGTCGGGGACAAACCCTTTTCGTGACATTTCATTGAACATATTCCTTGCTTCTTCCATTCTTCCTGTTCTGCACATTCCATAAATAAGTATACTGTATAGCTCAATGCTTGATTCATATTTGGTACCTTCGAGGGAACGAAAAAGAGCTATTGCTTCATCGACATGACCATTTTTGCAGAGTCCATCCAGCATTATAGTATATGTGAATGATGTCGGAGATTGACTACCACAAACATACATCTCATCGAACATCTTTTTTGCCGTCCTCACCCTCCCTACTCGGCAAAGTGCTTGTATAAGTGTGTTGTAGGTTCTAGCATTCGGTTTACAACCCTGAAACTGCATGTCCCGAAAAAGCTGGAAACCTTCATCGATCTTCTGACTCTTGCAATAGCCATTAATCATAATATTGTAGCTTATAACATTGACCTCGTAACCTTGATCCGGTATTGACCTGAAAAGCTTAGCTGCCTCATCTAACTGACCTGCCCTACATAATCCATCCATGAGTGAATTATAAGTAAACAAGGTTGGCTTCATCTCTTTTTGCCTCATGAATGCAAACATTTCATGAGCTTTTACCACCATCCCCTTTTTGCACAAACAACTAATCAAGGTTGTGAAAGTTATTTCGTCCGGAGATATTCCTTCTCCGACCATCCTATCGAAAATTCTTATGGCTTCTTTCCACATTCCCTCTCGACTAAAACCATGAATTAACAAGTTGTACATGACCAAATCGGCAGCGATCCCTCGACCAATCATTTCATCGAAAAATTTCACAGCTTCCTTTAACCTACCTAAACTACACAATCCACTAACCAAAGAACTATAAACAACAACATCAGGAGTGATCCCTTTGGAAACCATTTCAAAGAATAAATTGAGTCCCTCATCAACCAACTTATCTTTGTAAAGTGATCCAATGGTTGTACCATATATACGCAAATACCCCTCACAATTCCTCTTAGCCATCTTCCTAAACAAATTAAGAGCAGGACAAGATTCACCGATACTACAGAGGCCATAAATAAGGATCCCATATGTAAAAACATCACCTTGAAACCCTCTTTCACGCATTTTAGCAAACACTTGAACTGCTTCCAAACCCTTCCCTTCGACACACAAACCTTTCAACAATCTCCCAACAGTAGCGTAATCAGGCTCAAAACCCCTCCTAAAGATATCACCCAAAACACAAAACCCAAAGTCCATACGCCTCAAATGATAATAAGAACTCAACAAAATGTTCAAAGTACATAAATTTGGCTTAATTCCCTCATAGTTCAACTTCCTATACAATGATATCACATTAGAGTCACGACTAAGCTTTAAAACAGAACCCAATACATGATTAAAAGTATCAGTAGACGGAAAGGGCTTAACCTTTATTAACTTGTCAAAGTAACCCAAAGCATCGTTGAGGTTGATTTTACCTGATTTACATTGATGCCTAATGTGAAACTCGAAATCGTTGTGAACTAAAAGAGGGATCTTTTTCGCATTGGGTGAAGAAATTTGAGATGCGTTTTGAGTGAGAAGAGAGACACTGGGGGTTTTAGGTAGTCTTTCTATAAGCTGCATTGTTTGAAGATGTTGCCCTCTTCAGTGATATGAGACATGAAAAAACAAAAAACAAAAGGATCTTTTGTTTCAAAAAAAAAAAACAAATGAAGGTTTATTGAAGATTTTCCGGGTTTTTTACCCAAATATATTAAAAAAATTTTAAATACTTAAATAGTTGTCAACTAAATTAATTAACGAAATAGTACGTTTTCTTTAATCGCGCCTATCTGATAGGCGCGAATCAATTTTTTATATTAAAATATTTTATTTATTTTTTCGTTTAATAAAATATTATTAATTTTTTTTTCTGGATCAGTATATAACTCGGGTATAGATACGAAATACAGGTTACGGCTATTTCATAAGCGCGACTAGTTGAGCCTATCTCAGAGGCACGACTAGTTGAGCCTATCTGACAGGCGCGACTAGTTGTGCCTAACACAGAGGCGCGAATGGTGGGGCCCACTATTGCTTATTTTTTCTCCTATATATACTCCCGAAAATCAAATAAGTACAGACATAAAATTTAGCAGAAGAACAAACACAAAATTTAGCAGAACGGAAATAGGAAGATAAGGAGAAGAAAAAAAAAGGAAAATAAGAAGAAGGATAAGGTATTTTGGTTTATTTCTTTTTAAATAGAATTTAGAGTCTTGTTAGTAATTTTCTTATTTGAAAGTTATTAATTTTGTTAGGTTCTAAATGAAAAATTTTGCATTAAAAATTTTATGTAATTCTTTTGCATTTCGAAACTGTTTTAAGAATTTTGAAATTTTTTTAACAGATCTAGTATTGAAGATGGAGAATCAGTTTTTTGTATGCGTTTATTTCGATGGAAAAATTTTGACAACAATCGTGGGGTGTATATTTGAATGTCACAAACAAGTAGCAATGAGATTTAATAGAAATATCTCGTTTGATGATATGAAGGAAAAAATTAGTGAAAAAATTTATAGACGTTGTGGGAGAAGGATATCAAAACTTTTTTACAAGTTTCCAGTTTCGACGGATCCAATAAAATTTACCGAAATGGAACTTGTAGACGATGAAGACATGGAGACAATAGTCGCTCTTTATTGTGGGACTCGGAGCAACCAAAATGCACCCATTCAGTTATTTGCTGAGTTAGCTGGTGTGGAGGCAACTGAAGATCCCACTCCATTAGGTGAAGAAGATGGAGTTCAAGAGCCGTGTATGGTGGTTCCGATATCGTATGTGGATAGTCAACCAACTATATTCATTACATAAATATGAAGTTATTTATATTACAAAACCCCTTAAAATTGATGGTTTGATGGTGTGGTTCTAGGGGTATATTTTTGTAGAGCTCGATGTTCACGTTGCGTACGATTACAGTGATCGACGTTCTCGTCATCCGTATGTAGGGGTGTGCGAAACATAGATGAAAAATCATATGTATCAAATGCCATCGATGAACTTGAGCCGGGAGGAGTGGAGTACGGCGGTGGATACGGGCCGGAAGGAGCGGAGTACTGAGGTGGATACGAGCTAGGATGACTGGAGTACTAAGGTGGTAATGGGCTGAAGATATCAAACTCTGAATAATATCCGTGACCTGACGAGCCCGAGAAATAGTCATCGCCCCCAAAATCTGGATGATAAGAACTATCCCTAGAATGTAGTTCCGTCCCTGCCTCCGGCTCCAGCTCTGGCTCTTGTTCTGGTGCATGATGCAGATCTGGAAGAGGTTGCCCAATTCGTGTCGTATGCGGAGGGACTACCATCAACCGCCCACCAAACAAAAATGGTTTCCCTATCTCACAGTACCACTGTATGTACTCTAATGAGGGTTGCAGATCCAAAGCACGATCCATCTGAGGTACCCTCCCAAATCGGTTGTTCCACATCGTAATATATTCTTCATGCACTTCTCCCCAATCATTTCCATACCTCCCTCTCCTGCCCATCCCATGGATCTCTCCTAATCGTACTGGCAGTGTTGGGATATACTATATGCAACCAAACTGCCGGAGTACTCGATCGCCATGATACCACTCCACTACCTGAAAATTGATAACGGGTGCGCTAATGCACCATAGGTTTGAGTGGACGTGGGAAGATGAGGGAATAACCGCCATAATTTTTGGAACAGAATACGGCATCCAAATGAACTGCACAGTTAATAACATTGTTATATTAACGCGGGTCGAGTGAGATAAAATAATAAAATTAAGTTTATATTGGAAAAGCTTACCCCCTCTCCAGCATGATTCTCAATCATCAGACGGTATATCGGAACCGTGTATGACCTCCTGATACCCGGATTAGTATCCAATCTACGAAAACAAATTGTTAGAACAATATAATCTGAAAAAAAGTCAACTAATTCTTATAACGAGTAAAAATTCATCACCTATCAACGAGTGAAAATATATATGATTTGTGACTAATGGATGCCAAGAATGGCATCCGGTAAAGTGCCCACGACTGTAGCAGTATGAGGCATCCGCCTATGTCCATCGCAGAAGGATCTGTTGTCCGAAAAAGTTCGAGATACAGCATGGCTAAAACTGTGGACCCCCAACTGTATGAACGGGTGTTTTGCAAATTGGATAATAGGGGTAAGTACATCAAGTGGACTGTACTCCCGTTTGCATCCAGCATGAGTACACTCTCTATAATGTGCATAATTTAAGCTCGAACGACCTGCATCACCTCCTATTCATTGGCAGTAATCGGTAAATGCTCAAAATTGGCCTTTAGCCATGAAAATCTCAAACTGGTAAATTTCCCCTCACTTGGCGAGCGTCCAAGCAATTCATAGCAAAGGGTAGCCGGCCTAGAGATTGAACTTACGCCCGTGACCGCATTTCCGTCAATGGGAAGCCCGAGCTGTAGTGCAACATCCTCTAGAGTGACAGTACACTCCCCGCACAGCAATTGAAATGTGTGGGTCTCCGGACGCTACCACTCGACTAAAGCAAAAATCAAGTTGTATTGCAAATCAAAAGTCCGAATCAATGCCGCTGATCTGAACCTGGCTAACTCTAAGTATGGTATTAGGCGTTCATCTGGCAGAAACGCTACATTATTAACATGGCCCCTCAATACGCGGTACGGATCCTGACAGTATTAAATTAGCAAAATATTTAATACAATATAATTTAATTCAGCAAATAGCATGAGTATCAAATAAAAATTTTATTACCATCTCATTAATAGTACTTGATATGTGATTATTATTAATAATTAAAGAACCCGTTTGCTGCAAATCTGCAATTAAAAAAATGAATTCATTTAATTTGTTTCAAAAAATACAATAAATTATTTCAAATTTCAGAAACAAAACACGGTAAATATCTAATAATTTCTCATTATTTACCTACAATAAAAATTTTTATGTTAGATCACAATAATAATATAATTAAAATTAATATAAACTATCTAAACATAAAAACATACGAATTAAAAAAATAAAAATAGAAATAGATACATACCCGAGTAGTTTATTGCAAACAACCTATAAAATTATATAACAACAAATTTAATCAACATTTTAATAAATCAATAAAAATTGTTAAATAAATAAAAAATAAAATAAAATTACATTATATAAAAATTACATTAAAAAATCACAAAACACTAAACTAAACACTAACAATTTATATAACCTAATCATAAATTACAAACAAAATAACTATAAAATTATTTTTAAAAAAATAAATTACTAAAAAATCACAAAACACATAACTAATATAGATTGAAAAAATGTTTACACAATCTGTCAAGGTTGATAACAGATTTTTCTTCCTTAAATTCCTTATGCCAATAATATGTTCATGTATAAAATAAATTAATGTACATGCATTTAACTTTGAACATTGATATTTGTGGGTGTTAAATTTTTTAATTAAATTTTTAAATAATTTTAATAAAAGCATTTGTCATACTTATAGTCAACCCTAAAAGTGCATTAAATGGAATTTGAAGATTCATATCCTACTTGTTATTGTAAATAAAAATATTCATATCTCATATTTTTTCACACAGCCAAAACTCTACTCCCATTGCTCAAAATAAGAATCTTAATTATGAGTTTTGGGGAACGCTTTTAATTGATACTATTAATGTATTATTATCAATTTTTTTTAATTTTTTTAAGTTGTTGTTAAGTATTGGTATGTTAATAATTTATTTATATTCTTCAATATTTCTATAATCATTTTTTTATAAAAATAATTTTAAAGTATATAAATTTTTAAAAAGAGCCAGTTATAATTAAACTTGGACAAATTGATATCCAAGTTGATATAAAAAAAATTAAATGAGTTAACAACAACTATTAACATATCAATACTTAACAGTAACTTAAAAATATTAAATAAGCTTAAACATCATTTGTCCAAATTCATTTTCAAAATGAAATGATTTTTAATTTTTTATAAACTTATATGTTAAACTCACCAAATACTAAACTAAACACAACAATTTATAACTTAATCCTAAATTACTAATAAATTATTTTAAAATAATTACAAACACAAAAATTTATAACATAATCCTAAATTACTAACAAATTAATTTTAAAATAATTATAAAAAGCAAAAAAAATTACATTCATACAAAATATTAATCCAAAACTATAAACACTAAACATAAATAATTTATAATTTATAATTAAAAACAAAAAAAATCACAATATCTTAATTAAACTCTTTAAATTATAAACAAAATTATTTACTAAAATAATACATTATTTTTTTTCTTTCTTCTTCTTCTTCTCATTTCTCTCTTTTTTTTCTCTCTTCCGGTGGATAGGGTTTGGGGGACCATGCTTATAAGGTCTCCCATTTGCAATTTTTTCCCATTGAAGGGACAACAACAGCATGATGCAGCAACAGCTGCTAGTAGATGGAGCGGGGCAGGGGGCTTGATTAGTCGCGCCTGTCTGACAGGCTCGATTAGTCACGTCTATCTGACAGGCGCGACCCGTATTTTACCTGTATTTTGACCCGTTGACCATATTTTTATCTGTATATATATTTAAATATTTTTAAAAAAATAAAAAATTAATATTTTATTTAAACAAAAAATATATATATTTTAATATAAAAAATTGATTCGCGCTTGTCAGATAGGCGCGATTAAAGAAAACGTACCATTTCGATAATTAATCTAGCTGACAACCTATTTAAATATTTAATTTTTTTAAAATATATTTAAGTAAAAACCCAGATTTTCCATATGATATTAAAGAAATAAGTTTTGAGGTCAACAATTCAACGACGAAAGGGCATTGTCTGAAGGCAATGAGCTTAGAAATGCGAGCTTTGGGCAGCGACTTTCAACCTGTAAGTGTCAGGGGTTACATCTCCCAATTTGCGCGGTTTTAGTAATTTCCTTATTTCAAATTTCCCTAAAGCATCGAAATATAGCATTAACAAACTTAAACAAAAGAGCAATTAATAACATAAAACACACTAAAATTACACTAGTACAACCAGTTTTATATCCAGGGTCTGCAAAATTCGGGTAAAACCGAAAAAATTCAGTTAATCGACCGAATTCGGTTAATCGGTCGGTTAACCGAATTTTTTCGGTTGAGATTCGGTTAATTATTTTTTAATTTTTTTATTTAACGGTTAATCCGGTTTGAAATTGGTCGGTTAAACCGAATTTTTTTGGTTTAACCGAAAAAATTAATAAATAAAATTATAATATATAAATAGGCCCACGATTCACCTAAACCCAATCCAAACCCAAGTATCCAACCCAACCCAATTACCCAATCATAAAAATTACAAATAATTTAATAAATAAAAATAAAATTCTAAAACTAAAACTAAAACTAAAACAAAAGTCTAAAAATAAAAAAATATATATAATTCAGGTAATTGAGGTAATTCAGTTAATTTTTAACCCAAAATAAAAAAACATGTAATTTTCGGTTAATTCGGTTAACCGACCGAATTAACCGAAAAAATTTCGGTTTGGTTAATTTTTTTGAAAAAATTTCGGTTTGGTTAACGGTTAAAAATTTTGAAAGGTCGGTTAATTCGGTTAATGTTATTTCGGGTCGGTTAACCTACTAAACACCCCTACAAACGACAACAAAACGCATATATTTACGTCTCCAACATTATAAAATCAAATTTTCTAAAATTACATGCCTCAGGGATGTTATTTTATTTTTATTAATAATTAATTTTTACTATTGTAAAATATATCTTTATATTTTATTTTATTTATGAACACAATTTTGATATATAATTATTTATTATATCCTATATTATGATTTGTCCTTTTACTTAAATAAAGGAACAAATTAATTACTATATATTAAATCAAAGAACAAATTGATCATTTCTGATAATGAATTTATTCATTTTTACTCTTAAAAATTGATAGATAGATAAAATAACTAAATAGTGACATGTGGCATGCCACGTGTACATAGGGGCGAAGCTAGAACAATTTTTTAGGGGGCCGAATGAAATTTTAAATTTTTATAGTCTATATCTTTATAAAGTTTAAATAATTAAATCGAATTTATATAATTTTAGAGGGGGCTAAAGTATAATTTTACCTTTACTAATTTAAAATTTTAAAAATATTTAGAGAGCCTGAATGATAATTTTTTATTTTAGGGGGGTCGGGGCCCATGCCAGCCCCCTAGAATCGCCTCTGCATGTACATTATGTTGGCTACAAAGATCAATTTTTAAAGGTATAATTAAATTAAAATTTTAACAGAATGATAAAGTTGACTAATTTATCCTTTTCCATGTTTTAAATAAGAAAAAAAAAATACAACAGATTTCTAATATAAAAACATCCATACTACTTTTATTGTAATATATATATGATGTAACATGTTTAGCTATTTATAATTATCCAAATAATTTTTAATTTTTTATATCTATTTTATTATTTATATTCAATATTTATAGTTATTTTATTTCATTATATGTATCTTCTTTTAGCTTTTATTGGGACAAAATCTTAAAAGATTAGTTGTTTTACAACGGCATTCAAAAAGATAATACCCTTATTAAACGATGTTTTGACAAGAGTGCGTGTCCAAATGGTACCAATGGTTGCCATTTAACCTTTTATGTTCATATAGGTCACGGATTTGAGACGTGGAGAAGCACCATTGGATATGTATATTTTTTATAGAATTAATTCTAAATATAAAAAGATCGGTAACATCGACTTAGTAACAAAAATATTAATAGTCTAGATTTATAAAAAAAATATTACAATAAAAAATTAATTCTCAATTTTTTTCATTGTCCTCCCATTCAACTTTTTATTATTATTGCTCATATATATTAATTTAAGTTTTTTTATCAATTTTTTTTATTAATAATCGTTAATGTTTTTAAAAGATAATCGTTAAATTTTAATAGAAATTATTTATCGAAATTGATTTTTTACATTATTTTTTTTCTAGTTTCTACTTTCTACTCAATATCGAATAAGAATATTTAAAAGTGATTAACTGAAAGCTGGAAAGCAGTGGGCGCTGACCAAAGGCCCACGTGTTTCACCATTTTTGCAGCAATCAAGATCTAGAAACAACAAAAAGGAAAGAAAAACATCACATCACATCACATCGCTTTTTCATTTTGATTTTTTTGTTGCCGATTGCAAGAGGACCGGTTTCCGGCAATTTGCTTATCTCTGGATATTGGTGGAGGAAAATAGATCGCCTTTTACTTCATCATTTTCATGGCTAAATGAATCGAAGGTTGATGATCCAATACATCTGATTAGACAGAGTAACACGGTTGATTCAACAAAATCTGTTTAAAAAAGAGATAATAATTCAAACATAGATTAAGAGAAAATCGACCGTGATTACTCTGTCCAAACAAAGGAACTGGATCCGAATGCAAAATTCTTCAACAGAGAGAAAAGAAATAAAAAAGATCTTAGACATTTGAAGTGGATTACAAAAGGGTTTAGGGGTTTGAAGAAGATAAGAAGAGAAATCTAGGGTTTATGGCGTTGGGTGCGTTGTTCTGTGTATATATATAAGGAGATTTTGTTTACCAGTAGGCTTGCCTGCCTTTTCTTGCGCCACACGTGAAGACTTTTTAACTTTTTTCCGTATATTGAAAATGGGCAAAAGTGACCGTTATAGTAATTTTAAGAGTTCGTGTCACTTATGAATGGAGATTTAATTTAAGAATTGTAAATTTTAAAAAATAAATATTTTTTAAAAAGTAAAAAATTATCATTTTGATGGTAGCTTTTATATTTTTGTGGAAGATCTAAAAACATTTGTATACATGTTAGAAATTTGAATTTATGTTATTAGTATCTCTATTTTATAAAAGTTGTGGGTTTCTGATATTTCTAAATTTTAATATGTCAAACATATAATCCCATGTGTAACGTAATGCCAACTTATTATTTTTATATATTACTTACTAAAAATTCAGTTATGAATTAACGATTATCATTTGTTAAAATTTTAAAATTCTAAAAGTATAAAAACTTAGAATGATTTTAGTGGAGAATATTGACTAATTCTACAACTATAAACCTAGTACAAGATTAATATTTGAATTTAACTGAGGATTGGGATTAAAATTGCCCAATTCGAAAAATACAAAGACAAAAATTAATCAAATAAAAGTATAAAAATTAAATTCACAACTTTTGCAAAGAATGTCTCTAACTTTACCATTTCATCCAAAAAGCGAAATTTAATTTTTATATCAATTTTTTTTATACATAAATGTCTAGTTTCTTATATTTTAAATATAATTATTTTTTTGTCATAAATATAAATATATTACGACCCGGGGGGGGGTCAGCTGTGTTGACCGTTGATCGATCATTATTACTGAATTTAACTTCTTTTTTTCTATAATAATTTTACTTTTGATTTGCCTATAAATTCAAATGTCCAGAAGTTGAAATTTCTTTACCTACCCACCAAAGCATTAAACAAAATCGAGAAAATAAATTTGCAGGTGGAGTAAGATCGGGTTCGAAGCAGATTCAGAGTTTGGATCATGGCAAGCCAAAAACCGCCTCAAATTTTAACAAAGATGCTAAAAGAAATAGAACAAAGCTGTAATAAAGCTATAAATGATTGATGCATAGAACGTAAACACTCTTTACTAAATGTGTTCCTTAAAAGAAAAGATTACAAACTCACTCCAAACCTAAGACCCAATAAATTTTCCTCAAATACATTATCGGATCGAATAAGTAACAACTGAATTCGTGCACGAACTTGGTCTTCGGTTACCTTTTTTCAGTATCCATTGGAAGGTCGGAATACTGTATAGCAATTGATGCCGCAAGCCAGATTAGAATAATCTTGGTTGTAGTATGGGTAACTGTCAACATCTGTATTCCTCATCCCAAGTACAGATGGATCAGAAGAAGGCGTTAGCCACTGGGTTGGGACCAATCCATCAATTTGTCCATTGGCGTAAGGTAGGGGGTTAGCATGTGGAATAAATTCCCTCAGGGTATCGAAATGGTTGTCCGAGGAAGTACTGTAACCTTGTCTGAATCCATCATCATGGAAACTGCGTGCTCGGTCAAACCTGCATGCACCATTCGAGGATCCCATCTCATCTGACATGCCCAAATTGGAAGGAAAAGAAAATTGCCGGTGAAATAAATGTGAACAGTTGCCAAGAGAACGGAACCCTGTTCCTACCCTAACTGCTCTCCCAACATTGTTTTCTTCATCAAGCAAGTCGTTGATTATATCAAGGTGTGGAAACTCATCTGCCAATACACCTTGGGAATGATATCCAGATGTACATGCTGGAAGCTCAGCAAAGACGTGTTCCTGGGTTTCATTACGTTCGGACTTGTACAGGTCAAGATTTTGGATCTCACTAAGCAATGAAGGATCAGAGTGCGTACTTCTACTTCCACCCCTTCGAGAACTCTCCAACCATTGAGGTGCACTTGGCAAGGTATCTCTAGTTACCATGCCAAATGGAAAGCCCGACTGGACAGAATTTGGCTCTATCCTATCGGGGCTATGGGGTATATAAACCGGTGCAGATACCAAGGCAGGTGGTTGTGAGTATGCTGGCAGCGAATTCACTCCTGAGCTACGGGAGTTGGGATGAGTGAAACCAGCTGAGCTAGAAGAAACATGGTTACCCATTATTGCATTTCTGTAGGACTGAGGAACATAACTAGTAGCTGGTGACGGGTCAGGACCTAAACGGCCAGCTGCACTAACGGAACGAGCAAGAAAAGGAGTAGTTTGAACCGTAGAAACAAGAGTTGTTGGCCTAGGACCAGGAACTAGAGGAGCACTTGAGGGCCTTGACATGACAGGTACTTGTGAGGTCATTAGTTTTTCGGTTGGTTTTGGAGCTGCAGCCTTCTGAATCTCGGATTTTGATATACCGGCCATTTGGAATGATGTACTTGAAGATGCAGGTTGATCACTCTGTTGCAAGCTGTTTGTCGTTGCCTTCCTAACTGGCATAGAATCCAAATTGCCAGCACTCCTGTACTCTGACTTGAACTGCACAGTAGGTGACAGATTTCTCGGAAGGCCACTCGGAGAGGATGGCATAGCAGCCGTCTTCTCTTTAGGTCTTTCTAAATCAACTTCTTCCTATTACATTGAGAAGATATAACAATCATATGCAACTGTAGAAGTAACAAATGAAAACAGAAAAAATTAAGAGCTTAATGAGATGGAACCTTTTTAACAGAATCCTGCTCAACCCACTTTGTCTGATCCGGCAAGGAGGAAACAGTAGCTACAGAATCGGATTCACCAGCCTTGCTACTTTCAGAAACATCATTGCTCTCCCCCGCATCTAGTCTAGGACAAGAAGGCCGACTATTAGTTTCAACAGTCCAACCACTGCCATCGGTTGATGTGTTCCTTCGCTGGTCCTTTCCTCTACAAAATTGAAGAGCCGTATGAGATAAAATACATTGTCTTCGCATCCAGACACATGGAAGAAACCTAAGCAACACTTTACCGGTTTGGTGATCTTTTATTTTGGTTGTTTGAAAATGAGTTCCCTTTGTAGTGCCCATTCATTACCACTGATCGTACTGAATCTGTTGAACACGTTGATGAACTATCATCCATTATAAATGTGCTCCTTCTATCGGCTACTCCATTCCGTACACATGATAGACCATTTATGCCACTACTACTGGCTTCTGTGGGAGGATGAATTTCCGATGTATCTGTATCCCAGTTGACAGGACTAGCATCTCTGTCTTCTGAATCGGGCTGAAGAACTTCAGTGGCACCGTCCACCGAGTCAGAAACATCAGAAACATCACCCAGCACATCAGACTTTTCAGGCACATGCTGCAACTCCACCATTATGGGGACTTCCTTTTCATGATCCAGGTGGCTTTCTGGTTGCTTCTCCTCTACTGCTACAATAACCTTCTCCCTCCCTTTATCTTTGCTTTTACGATTATTCCGCTTTTGCTTAGCCTACATAAGGAGAAAATATGTCGCATTCAGGAGGAAAAAAGTCTGTGCCATCTACTCACTTAATTCTTTCAACACGGAAGTAAAGCAGATATACTTGAAATTGCTTCCAAAAACTAAATTAGGGGATCTTTCTGGTAAACACCATGAAAGAAATTTCGGAAAATGCAAACCTTACTTCATTTTCTTGCACTCGGGTGGCCCAAGGAGAGTGTTCATTCTAATATTTAGAAGGCCTAACATGCCCAAAACAAAGGGTTATACCTGTTTTTTCTTTGCTTTTTTCTCCTTTTCAGATGCTCCTCGTTTAGTCTTCTGCTCACTTTCAGCCAGCCATGCAGCTTCTTCACGAATGAGTTCTTCTTGCCTCTGCAAAGCAACAGCTTCCTGGTAGGCAACTTCTATCTTGTTGCTGAATATAAACAAAAAATTAGAGCATATAGATGCAAATAAGGAAATATCATTCATTACTATCCTAGGGAGATTTGCAGCATAGAAGTTTGGAACACTACTGAAAATTAAGAATATGGTCATTCCAACAAGCTGACCAAAAATGTGTATTTAAACGAATCCAAAGCCACGACTAACTGCATTACAACCTAATTATGTCCACATAATCCACCAGAAAATAAGATAATGTCCCATGTGCCAGTGAGAACTTAAGTTTACTAAGACATTGACCTATACACTGAGAGAAGACATAGTGTGCTTGTGCAATCACAACTTCGGATAAGAAGATATAGGCATGCCTTGTTAACAAAGTGCACAATCCCAAGTAAAAATAAAAGGTAAATTGATTTTGCAAGGAAACTGCATGCTAAACTAAATTTTGAAGGGAAAGCAAATACATTTACAGTCAGCAATAAGAAAATTCTATGGACAAGTCGAGTAACTTCTCAAAACTAAACAAATTCGTCATAAAAGAAAAAAAAATCAATTAAAATTTGCATTTTTAAAACAGAAGAAAATGTCTAGCAAAATGCAGGAGTCAGTGAACAATTTAAGTTACATAGCAACTCTTATCAAATAGTTACCCTCCATATGTTTTTTTTAAACTGTCGGCCCAAGAAAAATGTTAAGGTACTTTGAAAGAAAATTCACACATAATAACAACCTACATTCCCCTTTCCTTCCTGATTTCCATGGAGCAACCTATTTAATGGTTAATGCTACATGCTCCCTTGAACCCATACTTGATTGGACAAACACAAAATTATTAGTCATGAGTCCTATATTTATACTTGCATAAAAACACAAGGACATATAATACCGTTAACAGTATTTACATATAAGTAATGGAAAATATCAACAAGCTATTTTTTGTTAAAAAGTATGGAACCTGAATATATGAGCAAGAACAAATATTTCTACTGTCCTGCGACCCAATTCTGTAAGATGCCTTTCATCACGCTCAATTGAATCCTTGTTGAAATCATCTCCAGAATTCCCATCCTACACTAAATGAAAAGCTTTGCTGAGCAAGGAAAAAGCTGAAACACCATTTTAAATATATATATATACACACAAATTCATGTTGAGAGTAAAGGTTCTATTCTTTGTTGTTGTAAAAAACAATAATAAATGGCCCAGGGTTGGAATTGTCTTTCTCAGAAAAGCATGTCGGAACAATGCAGTAGCTTTCAGAGAAGAGATAAACACCATGGAGAATTCATGCATTTGAAAGAGAAGTAGAGAATTGTACTAAATATTTTTCTCTTGTTAAGAAATTTCAAAAATGGGATTACAAACTATATATTAGTTTGAACCGAATGTTCTTACTCATTATAACCTACCATCAATATTCAGAAACTTACCTTTGTTCGGTTCTGAGGACCTTTCTCATCTTTCGGAGGTAATGGTTGCAAAGCAGCCCTTTCTAAAAGTAGCAGCACATCATCCACTAATACAAACATATCTTTCTCCACATGAACAATCGGAGCTGGCATTTCTTCAGTATCCAATAATTTTGACTTTGCTTTCTTGCCCTTGCCCTGTCCTTCGAGAGCCTTCAACCCACTATAGAGTGAATCCATTACCAAAGTAGATGTAACTTCCTTCTCTATAAAAAAGTGCTTCACAACTACTTTCAAAATCATATCTTTTTTCTCCCTGGACATTCGGCGCCTGGAATTTTGGTCAATCCCCGACCAGAAAGTACAAAAACTGCAACAATTTCAAACAAATAGATTGAGAGAAAAAGGCAACAAAAGGATAAATGTGATGACCAAACAAAATCACCAAACATAAAATCATTTACCTTGACCACTTAGCTTTGTCTTCTATGAACTTCCCTAGATTGCTTCGTCTATCATCCAAAAAACGACGACAAATTTGCTCTACATTTGTCAAATATACCCTAACAAGTTCTCTTCTATATTGACAATCAAGGCAACGAAAAGGCCGGTCTGCTTTCTCCCTACAGATTCAAAATGAAATATTTAATTTGCTCATCCAGATGGAAAAAATATTAAAAGGAAGAAACACTAAATCAGATGTACACAAGTTAACACCAGAAATCAACTTGGCAGCAACATACCAAGGCTATATTTTCAGAATGAGGAAACAACTCCATGCAAGGAACCTTCTTAAACTATACTGACCGATTACTAAGCCAGCTTCTTCGTCAAAGATATAATACAATGGCAGAGTAAAACAATTATCAACCAAAAGTTTCACCCGAGTCTTATACTTTCTGAAAACTGGGATTGCAAAAAAGTTGTGTTGATAAGCACGAAGAATGACATTCAAATTCTACATTTAAGTTGCTACTCGTAAACAACAGAAGGAAATTGGAAGTACTTACTTATCTACAAAGGCTATGCAATAAAATAATGAAGATCAGCATGAAGGAGTACTTATCTAAGAATTGAATGAAACGCCACATGCAGAGGTTTGTTTATCAATAAATTACTGAATACCTGATAACTTGAACTTGAGCTTTTATTATTAGTGTGTCAGATTCTATAAATCCATCATAAACTTTTGAGAGCTCCATAAACTTTTTCCACCCCCAGTCATGCTCTTTCTTCCAGAATCGATGTAAAGTATCTGCAATCCACAGCAAGTTATTCAGAGATCATAATCTCTGTTATCCCTACTTAAACTATATCTGAGCCAACCAACCTGAATATTTTGATTTCTTTGGATCTTTATTCACAACAGCTATTGTAAACTGTGCAAAATGACTCCAACCTGTCTCAGGAATATAGCGATGGACCACATAATTTCAATAACATATTACAGGAATGATAATATATCAAATATAAGATTCACTGACATCTGACAAATATCAAACCTGGAAGAAGTTTGTCATGATTAGCAACACAGAGAAACAATGAGAGATGATTGCAGACATCACAGCCTTGTGGATAAATTAAAATGTACCTATCAACCATGGCAAATAGCTGAAGTCAAAACTAAGGAATTTCCCCTGATACAAAGCCATGTGTGTCTTTTCCTCCAAGAATATGAACTATGAAATTTAAAAGATCTATTATTTTCTACAAACAAATATATCCAAATGTAATTCCACAATGACATGAAAGAACAGGAATTCCAGAATGACAAATTATGAATTTGAAAAAGCAAAGAAGAAATTAATAGCCAATAACATATAAGCCCATACCACTTGTAGCCACCGACTTCAAACGCATTACTGCGAAGTTCTCTTTTGTTTATCTGCGAAAATTTCTCAATCTTCCATGTATACTTCCCATATAATTCAGAAGGTTTTGGCCCTATAAATAAGTAAATTCAGTTTAATAAGTTTTATCATAAAAATAGGAAGAATAGCAAAAACATATTCCAAACTCTTCATACTTAAAATGGCAATATCAAAAAAGAAGTGGTTGAGAAAACGTCTTAACAAGTATTCCCTAGCCAGCTTAATTTCTGCTTTTAGTACACTCAGATGGTTCAAAACAAGTATCATCTATTAGCAACCTACATAATTCACCTCCCATTAAAAGAAGTAAACTCTTTAAAAAGTTATTATCATAAAAAAGGGAAAAATAACAAAAATATATTCCAAACAGTTCAGACTTAAAATGGCAATAAAAAAAAGTACCGGTTGAGAAAACTTCTTGATAAGTATTCCGTAACCAGATTAATTGGCACTCAAATAGTTTAGAACAAACACCATCTATTAGCAAGTTAGCCTATTCAACACTTGTGTTCTATAATCTACCATCCATCAATGAGATAGATAGGAAAACAACAATAAATAAGTCGAAACCATCTATGCTAAAATTAATCTCCAGAAAACTGTGGCTCCACTTAACATGCTTCAATAACTTAGTCCAACAATACTAACTACGATTATAAGTAATTTCTAGACATCAGAGACCACTCAGTCGCATTCCGAAATGCAGTCAATTATAACTATGATTATAAGTAATTTCTAGACATCAGAGACCCCTCAGTTGCATTCCAAAATGGAATCAGTTATAACTACGATTTTAAGTAATTTCTAGACATCAGAGACCATCAATCACATTACAAAGGTCAAACAGCAACAACACAATAGACTCACTAAAATTGAATGCAAGCCAGTTGTCTTATCTTGCCACTACATGTTTTTGATCACTCATTGTCTTGGACATTATAATGGAAAAATTCACCCTAAAGCTCGGATCAACTTTGTAATGGTTGTCAATAAACAAACAGCATAACAAAACAAGTTTAAAAGAACAAAGAGCACTCAACCAAAAATGAAAGAGATCTAAAGGCATACCACCATCATTGCCATCATCAGAGTCCCAGTAAAGCAGCGAGGTTGAAGGTGTTCCATTTTCTACCTGCTCAGAAGACTGCCATTCAGCCAACGCTTCCCCTGTTTGGCAATGCTGCCCGCTTGAAATCCCTTCAGCATACCTTCCTACACCACAGTCCTCACTTGCAATGCCGGCCATCTTCACGCTTCAAACTCCTTCTCATACACGCTTTCAGCTCCCCTTGCTACACAACAGAAAAACCCAGTTAAGAAACCACTGACACACCATTGCCATATAGGCATATGCATATACATTTTCAGCACAGAATCCAATACCCAATAGTAGAACTACAATTACATAAAAACTTCCACGGTCCTTTACGAATAAAATTACAAACATTATCACCCAAAAACCATACAAGCTTTCAAAGATAATCACTAATTTAATTAGTCGAATTCAGCTACTACAACCACTCAAAACGGAGAAAAAAAACGACCATTAAAATACAATAAAATCTTCTTCAGAAAACATTAATAAAATCAATACTCTACCTTAAAAAAGAATCAAACAGAAACTTATGACACAACTCACATAACACCCAAATTAACAATATATCGAATTAAAACCCAATAGCATGAATCGAAATCCAAGTTAAACCCCTAAATAGATAATAACGATCACTAGATTTAAAACCTAGATTAAAATCAAACCCTAACAAAACAAATTTGAAATAATAATAATAATAATAATAATAATAAAGGGCCTAATTAATTAAAGAAAAATCAATAAGACTCTGACTACATAGCATAGATCGAATGGAGATAACGAACCTGAAAATAAAAAGAGTCAACGGAGGGTATTTTTTTTCCTTTATTTTTTTTGGTTTCAAATGGGGGCTTTGGCAGCTCTCTTGAGATTCTAGAGAGAGAAAGAAAGAGATACAAAGGAGAAAAAGGGGAAGCAGCAAAAGAGGAACAAGAAAACCCAGCAAAATTTTAATTTTCTTTTTTATAATAAAATTCTGTAAATTCAAAATTTTTTTCAATTTACTATTTATTCGTATATTTTGGAAGGTCAAAATATGTCACTACTATCTGTACTTTAGCGAAGTTTGACATTTAGTCCCTATATTTAAAATATACTTCAAATTAGTATACTCTTTGTATTAGTTTTTTAGGTTTGAAAACGTAAGTCAGATTACAAACATTTTTGTTACATGGTTACTAAGTAATCAATGTATTTAATAAAATGGCTACAAGTGAGCAATAAATTTAAAAAAAAAAGTTGGTGTTATTGAAAAATAGAAAGACTAAAAGTAAATTAATCAAAATTTATATGTACAAAGAATACAGGAACTTGAATAGATTTTAATCATTTAAAAGTTCTAGTACAATTGTACACTCAAATCTTGAGCCGAAATAAGACCTAGAAAAAATTGGAACAAATAAAAGAATTTTTATTTATGAAATTAAGAATTACAATCTTTAGATAAATTAATTGATTCTTTTCTTTGATGTAGTTTTAATCCAAATGTTGTCTAGATTTAATCTTGGATGGAAACATGTAGTTTCAAACGCCATTGAGACTTGGAGATGTTTACTTTGAGAATTTAATTTGATATGTATTCAATAGTTTTCGAGGGTTGACCTCAAATCAATGAATTCTACTTTAAGGGTTATCAAAACTTATATCCAAAATGGGTTTGGATAGTTTTTTTCTTTAAATTATTTGAGATTGATCTAAGGATCATTTAGATTTGATCTTGGATCAACATTGTTTGCTTTAAAAGTTATTAAGATTTAATCTGACAAACAAGTTTTATCCCATTGGATTTAAAAATGTAAGTAATAACAATTATTGAAAAGTGATGACGAATTTAATAGAAGGAATTTAACAAAGTTATTGAAAAGCAAAGAAACTAATATATTTTAACCATTTAACGACTTTGAACATAAAAATAGAATAATTAAATTTCAAATGTATAAATAATACAAAGACTTTGAACATATTTTAACCATTTAATGATTCTAGTACAATTGTACACTCAAATTTGAAGTTGAAATAAGATTTGGATTTTTTTCTTTGCAACCCCCCCCCCCAAAAGATAGAAAGAAATAAGACCCTCAAAAATTGGAATAAATAAAGGAAATTTTATTTATGAAATTTTAAGTTATAATATTTGGATAAATCATTTTATTATTTTTCTCAATAAAGCTTTGATCTAATGATCGTCTAAACTTGATCTTAGATAAATGTGAGTCGATTGGATAAATCATTTTATTTTTCTCCTTGGTAAAGCTTTGATCTAATGATTGTCTAAACTTGATCTTAGATAAATATGGGCTGATTGGATAAATCATTTTATTTTTCTCCTTGATAAAGCTTTGATCAAATGGTCGTATAAACTTGATATTGGATAGACGTGGGTTGATTAAAAGATTATCCATATTTGAAGGTGTTTGTTTGATAATTTAATTTAATTTAATAATATTTGTGAAATGGTACGTGATATCATTATTTTTAATAACTTTCGTCAAATACTGACAATTTGACATATTTATTAACCAGTGTTAAGTTAAGTAGGCCATCGATGTTAAGCTTATACTAGTTTATTGGGGGCAGATTCCAACTTCCAAGTAACTGAAATAAAAGAAGGCAAATCTCTCTTATTCACTCGTGGAGAAAAGGCAAAGAATTCTCCAGTCGCTAATATCACCCTATCCAAGAAGTGCTCTTTAGGGTGGGCATGACCAATGACTAGAGCATTGCAAGTAAGGCATACCTTCCATAAGGTGAAAGTAAACAGTATATTTCAAGGGATTTTCGATTTGATTGCCCATAGTTTCGATGAAAGATTTGCAATGAGCTAATCCTTCCACTCAGTACCAGAAATGGAGGAGACTTGGGCAGTAGTGTGGATGTAACGCTAAAAGCTACATGTAGTTCAGCAATCATTGAATAGATGTTGTACATTTTATTGAGAGCTAAAACATAACAAACATAAATCCTCCAACTGGAAGTGTCTTGGCCGAGTGAAAGATTTTGTGGGAACGGCCTTAAACCCACATTTCCAAAGGAATATTTTCAATTTAGGAAGTAATCTAGACTTCCAAATATATTTCTACAGTTGTGAGTTTGATCTAGGGACAAATGCACTCATATCCAAAGCCAAAGGATATACACTCGTAAGTGTGAAACAACCATTGTTTGATGGTCCCTAGCACACAATATCACACCCTTAGAGGAGGAACCAAATACTAGAGTGCAATTACTTTTCCGAATTGGTTGAACGTCCAATTACATTTCTCTCAATGAAGCGATCACTGGATGAATTTCATCATTGATCTTAATCTTGACCAATTATCTAATAAAGAATTAATCGTCATCTAAGTGTATTAAGGATTCCTATGTTATTGAATGGAAATTAAGAAAATAAAAATATTAATTATTGAATAGAAATTTCAAATCATAAGCATGAAAATCTAATTTTTATTTTTTTAAATACAAATATAAAATATAAACTTTTAACAGATATTTTACCGAAGAATATACAGAGGACAGCACAACCTCACATATTATACAAATAAATAACTAAAATATAATACCAAATATAATATAAATACGTAAATGTTTATAATAATATTAAACTTTATAAAAATGAAAACATATATTTATTCTCATGGTTTTTACGATTTTATTCCCCATTGTTATTTATATATTTTTATTGCTTTGAGTACTTGTATTGGATTGAAACGTCTAACAAAATTTATTATAAAAAAAACTATTTATGTGTAATCGAAATGTTTAACAAAATCTAAATTGAGAGGTAAAAATTATACGAATATCATCGAGTGACGAAGCTAGGGGTGGCAGGCTCGATCCCCTAAAATATTTCTGAAGTAACTTTTATTTATTAAAAAAACTCACTCATCACATAATTTTCATTTTATTTGTTTCGGTACCTTTTTTTTTTCTATTCAAAATAAATTAATCAGGGTGAGAAACAAAAATCATATAATAAAAAAATATAAAATTATTTTGAAGGGTAAAAAGGAGAAAACAAATTAAAGAAAAAGAGATTTTTTTTGGCCACAAAAGATGTATAAATAAGGAGATTGTATTTACTATTTACTTACAAATATATATCTAGGGTTAGTTGTGAGATCTACTTTTTCTGTAATTTATTTTTCCGAGTTAATTGCAACAACATCCCTAAATTATGACTTTCATTTTAAATTGATCCTCATATTTTAAAGCATTTTAATTACATCTTCAAACTATCGAGGTTATATCAAATTTTGAGATTTTTGAAGCTTTTATAGAAGCTTTATTGAACACCAATTTTTTTCTATTTTACTTTATTTTTAGTTTTTATTTTTAAAAGTTATGCAGTAACATTTTACTTTTCTTTAAATTTTCATTTTAAATTATGTCACGTAAGATTTAATGTATCATTTAATAGTTTTAATAATTGAAGAACCTAATTGATATAACATTGATAATTTAGGGATGTTATTAAAATATTTTAAAGTTTAGAGACCAAATTTTTTATTTTTTTAGTTCCCTTTGATTTTTTGGGCCAATTTTAGAGTTGGGCTTGAAAGGAGTAAAAGTGGGTTTGGGCATGTTTTGAATGGCCTTTTTAGCTTTGTCTTTGGGTTAATAATAACGGATTGCTCTATTCTTATTATTTTGTTACTTGCTCTATTATTTTTATTTATGTTTTTATAGAGATAATTTTAGCATTTTGGTTAATTTTATTACATTTTATAATTGTTTCAGCTTAATTATATTATATTATATTTTATTTTATTTTATTTGCTTGGTTCTAATTTTTACTTCCATTTTATTGTCATTTTTATTATTTCTAGATAATAATGACTTTATCGTCTGTAAAAATAAGATACATATTGAAAAAATTTGAGAGAGAATTAGTCTAATTCGTTGGAACAAAATTTTTAGCGAAAAGTGCATTTGGAATAGAAAGCAGATCGATGGAGTGGAACATGTTCGATGGAGCAGATTAAATTTTAATTTTGGTTTAATTTTCACATTTTACTAGTACTGTTATTTATGTGGTATAATTTTTCGTTAAATTATGTGTAAATTATTACATAATATTTTATTAAATTAAAAAGTAAACAAATTTAAATTATTTCCATTCAGATTAAAAAAATCATACTTCTTGTGGAAAAGATGAAACCCTTTTCATGAGTATGTTTAATTTTTTAGTCTAGGTGGGAATAATTTAAATTTATTTTTTTAACCCAATAAAATGTCATGTCAGTAAGTTACATATTAGTTAATGGAAAGTTGTGCCACATAAATAATGGGATTAGTGGAATGTGAAAATTGAACCAAAAATAAAGTCTGCTGTATACAAATGTACCAAATTAAGATTGATGTTTACATTAAAAATTATATTAAAGTTCATGTATAATTATGATATTTATCACATTATAAATGGACTAAACTTAAAACAATCAATACACTTCAATAATTTAAAGCTCTCACTTTCATGTCAAATGTAAAATCTAATAAATTACATTATAATAGTGTTTGGAAAGACACCTAATAATTGAATTTGGGTGTAATTGCGTGTAATTACACAATGTGACATATTTAGGTAACCATTGTAATTGATGGGTCCCACTGAATTGGGTATGATTGGAACACCTCAATTACACTTTCCAATTCTTAGGAGGGAGGGTGAGTATTGGAGTAATTACATAGATAATTACACCTAAGTCTAATTTTAATAAAATATTTTTTTATACAAATTCTAAAAAGTATTTTATAAGTATGAACACGTATGATTGTTTGGGATGGTTATGGAAATAAATTTTCTTATATTATAAAAATAATTTGTGTATTTTATAAAATTATAACAAAAAATTATAAAATTTAAATCCTAAAATGTTTCTAAAGTTATGGCTAAAAAATGTATTATAAAAAAATAATTTACATGTTGTAAAAGTGTTATAATATATTTATTTGTAAAAAGTTATGGCCAAGTATGGACATAACTTATTTATGTGTCCATGCTATATGTTATACAAACTAATATACTTATTCATAAAAAAATGTTATACTTTCTTTTTTATCATAACTTATTTATAAAAAATATATTATTTATAAGGAGTGTTATGAAAGTTTTGAACAATTTATAAAAACCTTTTTTTTATAATATTATATTATTTTTTACTTAATTTACATATTATAAAAAAGGATTTAACCTAATTTTTATAATTAAAGATATAGACTATTTGGACTATGAAATCAAATATTATAAGGTCAATGTTAAATATGTAAATAAAGAAAAGTATCTTGCAACATATGTAGGTATGAGACCGTTTGAGAGAATGGTGATAAACATAAGCACCATAGACAGCTCGTGAACTCTTTAATGTGAGACATTCAAAGCTTTAAAATATAGATGAGAAAACATTTGTTTTTCTAAAAAAAACATTTCTCATATTAACAACATCACTTCAGTATAGCATAAAAATCAAGGTTAATTAGATTATAGTAGCATATTGTATATTTCATAATTTCAATAATAGGGAGAACTAAGAAGGCCCATAATTTATAGAATACATGAAAGAAAAAGATCTTGATAATTTTAATAATGCATGTCCAAATTCATATGATGACGAACTCAGTCAATGATCAACATATGATGATAAGTAACATATGTTAAATATTAAAGAGAAAATAACCCAACAAATATGTGCTAAAATAATTAAATAAAATTACATATAATATTAATTTATCCTGCTATTTTTATTAATAATCATATTATCGATTAATTATAGAAATTATACTGATATATCTTAAAGATTTTGAAAGTGCTCAGGCACATAATGTTAATTAGATAAAGATTTAAAAAAATCTAAAAGGGAAAGAAAATTTCATGAATTGCATGTTATTTTGTGGATGAAGTTTCAGTTCAGTGGCATAGTGAAAAAGATTGGATTGTTGTGTTGAGTAATAACTTTTGCTTGAGACGTATGGAAATTTTGTTTCCTATTTTGTATTGGAATGAGTTTAAGAGACGTATGGATCTCATCTTTGAATGTTACATGATGCTCACATTTAATTCATTAATGGTAAATCTTTAATGGAATGCAACTATTCTGAATGTCATAATCATAAATGTAATATTATAATAATTTGGTATATTAGAAACACATTAATTAAAATTTAAAAAATTATATTTATTAAAAATATAATAATGAATTTTAAAAAATATAACCACCAAAATTAGTTCAATGGATATTTCAATTTTTATCTATATAGGATACAGAAGCTGTGTTAGCAAAATCATTGTCATGTATTCTCTATTTATTTAAGTCTTGAGCTTGAATCATTTAATAAATTTCAAGCAATCCTGGAGCTATCAACCATGGAGAAATCTGCCCCTCTCCATGCATGCCATGTAAACAAAATCACCATCATCATCAACAGAGCCCATGCGTTCCTCCATTCCATAGCCATACTGTTCGTGATTCATTACAAGCTTTCCTTGCAACAATACACCTGACTAACACCAAAATGAAAGCATAAAGCACCTTTCAGCACAAGGCACATATCAAACCCAACAAGGAAAACTAAATTACCTTATCTCTTTCTTACCTGTAGCCATGTAACAGCCCGTTTTCAGTGAAATCAGAACAGTGATTTCGGGGCTACAAATCCGAGGTCAGAAGAAAATTATTTTAATATTATTTTATGGCCTATAGTATGATAGAAATATCATATGAAAATTTCGTTAAGAAATTTTATCGTTTACATGTCTAATTTGATGAAAATAATTAAATTGCACAAAGTGTAAAAGTTGAATTCTAGTAGCTTAAGGTATTAAATAGCTATGAAATTTAAAATTAGAGGTCCTTATATGGAAAATAGACCATTTTGAGGAGTTAGTAGATAAGGATGATTATTCATCATTGGAAATTAAGAAATTATTAAGGTTAATTTTGGAAAGACGATACAATAATGATGATAAATAAAATAAATAATTAAAATATAATCATTTTCATCATCTTTCCTAAAACAAAATACATGGAAACCCTAGCCATGGATGTTGAGTTCAAGTAAGCTATTTTTGCTTAATTAGGTATGTATTCTTGTTTCGTTTTTAATGATTTTTATGTTTCCGAGATAGTAATAGCTTAATCTAGCTATATTGGGGATTCATTTGCAAAACTATTAAAGTGTTAGGGTTTTACCATGGATGAGTATAGTTGAATTATGAAATTTTATGGTAAAAAATGAAAGGTTATTAATAGATAAACAACTTTTGTAAAGAGAATTTTGATGAAATTATGATTTAGGGACTAAATTGAAAAGATGGAAAATTCATGGAAAAATTTTGAATTTTATGAAATTCATGGGCTTTTATTGATATATATGAAAATTGGCTAGGCTTGAAATAAGGATTAAATTGTATGAATTTCATTTTCTGAGTTTAGGGATAAAATCGTAATTAACAAAAAATATAGGGGCAAAATAGTAATTTTTCCAAAGATGTGTATTGGACTGAATTGAATATGAATTGTATTAAATTGAACTAAATTCATTCGTATAGATCCGGATAGACCTAGTACGGAATTGGATCAAGAAAAATAAAAAGTATCGGATTAGTAGCTTACAAATCTACGTATATTTGTCGAGGTAAGTTCGTGTAACTAAATTGTATATTTGTATGATTTGAATTGAATATTTTTGTGTGTGTGATTTGTATATTATTGATCACATATCCGACAAGTACTAAGTCTCGTTTGAACATTGAAAATTTGATGGATACAAACTACATGTCATTAAGGATTCTCGAATTAGTTGTGGTCCTGCATGTGTTGCAGACACACCACAGCTCCCAAGAGCGTCCTGTTATTTAGCTATTATGAGCATCTCATTATATGGTTATCATGATTTTCCCGATATTTGGCTATATTGAGCTTCCCGATTAATGGCTCTCTTGAGCTTCCCGTTTATGGCTAGTATGAGCTTTCCGACAATTGGCTCGCAAGAGCTTCCCGTTATATAGCTCTCATGAGCTTCCTGCTACATGACTCGAAAGAGCTTCCTGATTACATGCTCGTATGGGCATAATTGTATATGAATTGACGGATTACAAATTTGTACACTTCGTATGTACTATCAGTATATCCAACGATATTTTAAATGGTTCAACGGGCAAAGTTTTGATATGAGACAATATGAATTCGAGACGAATTATTATGGTTATGTACTTGAAATACATGGATATGATTTGTACATGTTATATGGACACATGATGTGGAAAGTATATGTATATGGAAATTTGATTATTGTTGAGCTCATACATGTTTCTTGATATTCATATGAAATACATGACTAACATGGTTGATGAGGATAAGTGTTTAGGCTATTGACCAAATTGCTTTGGATATATCTTGTTTGCTTACTTTAAATATGAATAAATGGTAAGTTAAATTCCATGTTATACGAACTTACTAAGCTTAAATGCTTACTCTGTTTTATTTCCCCTGTTTTATAGTAACTCGAAAGCTGGTCGGAGCTACATCACACTATCCATCGGCCCGTTTCGGTATATATAGTAAATTGATTTTGGTTATAATGGCATGTATAAGTTCATTTGGCCAATGATGACATACAATTGTTTTGTTGTGATTAGTCATTTGAATGGCTTGAATTTGATGTATATATATGGCATTATCATGTTTAATGTGTGCTTGGTATGGTTGAATGATGGATAATTCATAAGCATATTGATGGTTGGATTAGATTGGTATATTAGGTATAAATATGTTTATATGTGTATTTGGTTAATTTGGTAAGTATGGATTCTTGGATATATGTGATGATATGTTATGTTTAAGACTTGAGTTTGGCTTGTTTTAAGTAGTTTTATATGGCTTGATGATGTGCAAAAAGTGTTGATGTAGGTTGAAGACAAATTGGGTGAGAAATGTGGCTAGAAAAATGGCCTATTTTGTCCACAAGAGCAGAGACACGGGCGTGTGTCTCAGTCGTGTGTGACACACGGCCAAGTGACACGGTTGTGTGTCCCCTGTATCTTTTAATTAGTGCAAAACAAAATGCTCACACGGCCTAGCACATAGGCGTGTGGCTTGGCTGTGTGACTTAAGTCAGAGAGCTCATAATTTTGGACACGGGCTGGGACACGACCGTTTGTCCTTATTTCGAATGTCCACACGGCCTGGCCACACGAGCGTGTGTCCTTTGCAGCTTTGAAAATTTTTAATGTTTTCTGAAAAATTCTCTGAGTACCCAGTTTAGTCCCGACTTATTTCTAACATGTATTTTGGGCCTCGAGGGCTCACATAAGGGACAATGTGATGGATTTGGATTAGTTTCTGATATGAGTGCTAGATGATATGAAATGTCTGTTATTTGATCTGTAAATTTTGGTAATGCTCCGCAATCCTATTTCAACGACGGATTCGGGTTAGGGGTGTTACAAGCCACCTCCTCCATGAGACAATTGTTGTTTATCACCTCCGAGGGTTCCACTTGTATCTGAAGAATCCTTTGATACCTCCGGAGCCTTTTTAGTATTTGATTTACGCCAATAAGAACTTATACCATTGAAGTGTGCAAAGTTGACCTATATTTTATATCCAAATAAACGGAAACCGTTCAGACGAAGCGTCACCCTTCTTGTATCAGTATAGTTTGCGAGTCTCACAAAACCAAATCTTTCTCCATTTTTCACTTCTCTTTTTTGGAATGAAGACATCCACAACCATGCTGTGATACTTTCATCCTCCAAAGACCTCTCCATTGCATGCATGGAGGAAGGTTCAATACAAAAACAGTAACACAAATCTGTCCACTACACCTGATCATGGCTTGTGCTACCTCAAGCCTGAATTTTTTTTTTTCAACAAAATTATAGGCCCAAAAATATACTTAGGATAAACATGCTCGTTTTTAGCCCGCCTTGACTTGAATAAGTTTTTTTATTGTTGTTTTCTTATCATTTTGTTATTATATTACTACTATTTTGTTGTTATTGCTTGAATATTATATAACTATTGTTTTATTGACAGTTTTGTTATTATTTTAGAGACATTTGCTAAGTTGGAATTATCTTAATGTTATTTAATTATAAATATTATTTTAATGTAATTTCATTTTGTTGGAAAATATTTATTTTAATGTTTTTACTATATTTGATGTATTATGTTTTTTAATTTGTTTTCATATAAAAAATAAACTAATATATATATATGGGTGGGCTAAGTCAGACTTGAGTATAGCACTTTTAATCTGGGACGAGCTTTGACAGGATTTTAGTCCCATTTTTTAGGTCAAGCTGGACCCAGACTAGAAAACAGGCCTAAAATTTTGTATCGGCCCAACTTGTGACATCCCTATACTTGGTCCGACCATATGGACCGGGAATAAGACTATTACATTTAGTGCCAAAGTGGTTTTGGCCAGAAATTGTATAATTTAAACATTTACCCATAGTGTATTAATTTAATTAACCAAAAACTTATTAATATAAATATCCAGGGTCATTAATGGATGATCAATTGCATTTGAAAATGATTTAAAAAGTGTTTTTACTCAAAACAAGGGCAAAGTATCGATACTTAAACAAAAGGTATCGATATATTTTTTCTATACCATTGTACAAAATCAATACCAAAATAGCATTCTGGAACTCCAAAAATTCAAATGTTGATGAAGGTATCGATACCTAGCCTTCAATATCGATACCAACACAAAAAAACTATACCAAAATTACATTCTGTTTTAGAAATTTTGAGTTTCAAAGCCTAGGTACTAATACCTATACTCTTGGTATCGATACCTTGGGTAAATCTTTGTAAAACTAAGTTAAAAAGTTCACTAAACCTCCTGCAATATATTGGATTCATCTCAACACTTAGAAACCAATTTAAGATGCATTAAAACGACTTAAAACAACTTCAATTCAATCATAATTGTCACATTAACAAACCACATTTGCAAACATACTTAAAACTTCAATAATTAATTTCATATAGAACCAAAATACTTCAAATAAAAACCAAAATAGATAGAGTTTCAAGAGTTTACATTTTAGTCCCTAACACTTGAGAACACATTTGGTCTACCTATGTACATGCCATTTTAACTCAAAATATAGTACCTATATTCTTGGAGATTTTGGGGATGTGATGAGATGAGATGAGAGATCTCCTAGCTCGACTCTAGCTCTTCAAGTCTAACTGTACCTATGCGTTAAAATAAATGCGTTAAGCCGGTGAAGGCTTAGTAAGCATTATAAGGTAACTAATAGGTAAATAAATCATATTATAATGTTTAAACTTATTAAATTTAAAACATATCACGCACAAGCAAAATTTCTACTATTATATCTTACTTTAACAAAAATTCAAGTTACTTTTCATAGCTACTAAACTTACCACAACACTTTGTGGAAATCATTTGCTCACCATTCACAACCTTAGCCCATAGTAGACTTTTATAGAACGTACTGGATATACTGAACAATTACAGAGGTGCATTATTATGCACTAATGAACAAAGAGCACTGAGGTGCTATACAAAGAGCACAAATGTGCTAAACGGAAAGCACTAATGTGCTAATAATCGGAGAGCACACTAAGGTCCCTTACTGACATGCCACGAATATCCTAGTAGTTCTACATTCTGTCTACTCGGGCATTAAATCCAAATTTAATACAATTTCTCATAATAAACATATGTCTTGAAAAATATTCTATATTTTTCCTATTTCACAATTTAGTCCTTAATAAATAAGTTATATGTATAGTATATTTTTCACACATATATTTCTTTCACAACATCATTACTTAGTATTCAAACAATTATATAATTTCATATTCTTCACCTATACTTTTCTTTACATATTTCATAATTTCACAATTTAATCATTTGTTTAATATTTATATATATTAATTTTACATTTCTATCATAAATAATTTATATATTAAAATCATAAATATTTAAAGAAAATAAATTCAAATCCTTGTAGTACTTATGAAATATCCTCTTCTTCATTTACTCTTCAACCTTCTCTTTTCCTTTTCCTTCAATTAGGTCCCCTCTTTTCTTTTCTTTCTCTTCAATTTTCATAACAAGCATATAACATTTGTATATTAAAAACTAAAATCAAATGACTTGCCTAGATTATTTAATATAAATAAACAAATATGACATGATAATTTTATCATTTCTTACCTTAACTCATTGAAAACAAAAAACTTAACTCTTGCTTTTTCCTTTCTTTAACATATTTACGGGGGACTCTCTAATGAAACTAAGATGCTCACTAGCCTTTAATATAGTTTTTACTAAAGAAATTCCAAAGAAAATGAAGGTTTTGAGCTTAGAGTGTTCAATAATGGAGAGAATAAAAACAAAAGATGGGTGATGGTAGAGATGAAAGTGATGATTTGACAACTTTATATCTTTTCTCCAATTTTCTACACCATTCCACTAAAATGTCTCAATATTTTTAAGTAAAATGATAAAATTGTCAGTAAGTCTTTGACCATCCATCTTTTCACTATAGCTGTAATCATTATGTCTAATAAATATTTATTTGGCTAATTACCACTTTATCCTTTGTTGACGCCATTTTTTGGATGAAAAACGGGGTCGACTTGGGTTTTGAAAAATAAAAACAAAAACGGGAGTCGCCACCAATCCTTTTTGATAAGGTGTGATCGGGTCACCTTGAAAAGTGGTTGTTTTTAATAAACAATTTGATTTTATTAAAACAACAGTTTTGGTCCACGAAATTCAGAAAAACAGGTTCGGGAGTCGGTTACGCACGAGGAAGGATTAGCACCCTCGATACGCCCAAAATTGGTACCTAGTTGATTACTTAATGTCTTAGTGTCGAAAAACTGAAAACTTTAGAAATATTTAAAATACGATCCTAAAAAAAACTCGGATAACATGGATTGAAATTCAAGAGGATATTTGGCTATTCGGTCAATCGAGAAATCGAAACCCAGTACATTAGGGCACGTTCCTCGAATTTCCAAACGCAAAACATTGCCTTATTTTGAAATTTTTTTTAAAAATATATTTAGCCGTTTGGTTGAATGAGAAAAATCGATACCCAGCACCTTAGGGCATGTTTTCTCTAATTTCCAAACGCTAAATATTGCCTTATTTAGAAAAATCCTCATCTCGAGAAAACGACATGTCATATCCAATGCGTTAGGACATAACGTATCAAATTCTCGATGCGAGAATACATGCCAAAAAAAATTTACTTATTTAAAAAGACATTTAATTATCTCGGGTTTAGAAAAGGGATTATGCCTAGTAAGTTAGGACACGATCTTTTCTTAATTCTCGAGATCGTTTAAAAACTTGAATTTGAAAAGATTCGTGTATTTAGATTTATTGCGAAAATCGAAACCCAGTAAGTTAGGGTACGACTTTCTCAAATCTAAACACGAAATTTTGCTTATTCAAAGATCATGATTCATCGAATTAATCTAACTCGAAATGGTAGAAATGAAACTCGACGTTAATATGCGTACAAAATAATATTGAATATGATAGCATAAAAAATAATACAAGCAACAATGATAAGAATGAATAAAATAGACAGATTAATAATATGCAAAATAACAAGTATAAGCAAATAAAATTAAAACATCCTCTTTAAAGAATAATAAAACATAAATAAATAATAATAAAAATTAACAAAATTATAAAAAAATATAAAGTATGTATATATATGTGTATTAAAATTACAAAGTATAAAAATATATACGTGGATATATATATATATGAATTATAAAATATATGAAAAAATATGTATGTACATATAAAGTATATAAAAAATAAGTAAGTATATATATATCAAAGATGTATACGTATAGGTATATGATAATAATAATAATAATACAAGGTTAAAAGTCATTTAAACTTAGATAAATAAATAGAATAGAAATATAATAATACTAATAATATTAATACTAAAATAATGCTAAAAACAATATTAATAAATAAAAGGGTGATAATAATATCAATAATGATAACCCCAGAAATAAGATTGATAATATGAAAAATATGATAATACAAACAAGAATCATGCCATCAAACGATGTTAATAAACAATAGAAATAATAGTAGTAGCCACAATAATGCAAAATATAATATTAAGATTAAACCAAAAAAGAAAAGAAATAACGATATCAAGTTAACCGATATGACGATAACAATAGCAGAAATCTAAAAAAGGACTAGATCGGGGTTCAAGCGAAATTAAAGGTAAAAAGCCTAATAAAATAAATAATAAAACGTGAATAAGGATTTAAGTGGAATGCGCATAAAAGGATAGGGGACTGAAAGTGAGATTATTCCCGATTTTAAAATGCACAACTTTAACAGAGATTAAAGTGAAGCAAGAAACAAAATCATTGGGTAAATTAAAAAAAAAGAATAAAACGAAATAGGGACCAAATTGAAGACATTAAAAATGCGGAAGGACCAATTTCGAAAATATCCCTTCAAGTGAAAAACACGCGGATCCTCCTGGTAACGGGTCGGGTCGCGCACGGGTCGCACAAAACGGCGCCGTTTTGGCGCTAAAACCCCTCAGTGAAACAGTGCCGTTTAGAAAATTCTATTTAAATTAATTTTAAAAAAAATATCTTTGCAACTGCAGATAGAAAAGAAAAAAAAAAAGGCCTCCCATTTCATTTTCTCTGTTAGGGTTTTAAAACCCTTTTTAGCCGCCATCGCAGCTCCACCGCTAATGGTGGTCGGAGACGCGCCATTTTAGGCTCTTAGCCTCTTTCAAGCGGATCCGAAGGCAAAGGTAACCCTTTTTTTATCTTCTTGTTGAAAGGGAAACAAAACAGAATAAAAAAATAAAAAAAAAAGAAAGAGGAAAGATTGAAATAAAAAACAGGAAATCACCTTAGTTTTTTTTTTGCTTTTTATTTATTTTCTTCTTAATGTTTTCTTTCTTTTTTTACAAAAAAATCGGGACTCCCGAGTACAGTGATGAAGTCCCCCTGATTACATTTCTTCATGGCTTTTATAGCCTAAAAATCTATTCTATTCTATTTTATTTTTCATTTCTGTCCAACATTGCTACTGTTGCTATTGTTGTTTTCATCTTTTCTTGCAGGTATCCTTTTCAGCCTTCTTTTGCAGTCGATGGCGGTCAATGGAGGCAAGTATTTGCCGTTTTGGTGCAAGGCGCGCAGACCTCGGGCGTGGTGCGCGCTGAAGGCGCACATGGGTAGCAGCGGCGCGAGGCAAGGGCAGGGAACCCTAGGGTTCCCTGTGCTGTTTAGTTTTTGGGCCCCAATGGGCCGTTCAAGGTTTTAAAGATTTGGGCCGTTTTGGCCTGTTGTACATGGATCGTTTTGGGCCCGGGCAAATTGGGTTGTACATCCTTCCTCATCTTTCATAATTCCTAAGATGGCTCATACTTTACTTTGGTTAAATTTCTTCTTAATCCTTCCTTCCTTTTCACTACTATTATGTATCTCCTAACTTATTATTTTTCCTATCTTGGCCACAACAAATTCTCTATTCTTTCAATTAAGTCAATGCATCTATTTAAAATTTCCTATCTAAGGAGTATTCTCTAATTTTTTATCGGGTCTAAATACTTTCTAATTTAATACTCAATTCCTATTTGTTATATTTTAAGAATTTTGCACTAATTCTTGACCTGATCCATCACTGTACCTAACTCCGAGTTAAAACGCAGATGTTACACAACTCGAACCTGACCCAAGCCATGATCAAGTTTATTGTCCACAACCATTTTTACCCTCCAATAATATAATTTATTTTAAATACAAAAAATCATTTAAATAAACTTTTTGGATTGATGCTCGATTGATTCCTGATATTAGGCTCCGTTTGTTTCACTGAAAATGGCTTCCGGAAAATGATTTCTGGAAAATGACCTACTTTTCTGGAAAAGCTAATAAAAGTCGTTTTCAATTAAGCAAACATACATTTGAGATTTTTTTATTTTTTTATTTTTTCATTGTTTAATTGAGTTTATTTTATATCTATAATTTTATATTTTACATTTTTTTTACATATATTAAAAATATTTTGTTAAATTTAGGTCCATTGCAATGATCATTTTTTAGTTATATGACTACCGACTGAGTATTTTTTTATTTAAAAATGTGACATTAACAAAATTGACAAAAAAATCAACAATACGTCTGCAGTTGGACTTGATTTTCAAATCTAGAAAGTAGAGGGGCTAAATTCTTGAAAATAAAAGTACAGAAACTAAATTGCAAATTTGTGAAGAGTATATAGACTTATGATATATTTTAACATTTATACTACAAAACATTTATTATTAATATATTTATAATTGTAATAAATATTTAGTATTAAAATATTAATATTGATATTTTCAATAATATGTGAATAATATTTTTTAAAATTTACTATTAAAATAAAATTTAAATATTAAATAATTTATTAAAAACAACAAATTATGTTAATTATATTAATAATTTATTATATGACTAAATATAAATAATTAAATACGTATGTTTAATAATATTAAAAAATATAATATTTTATATTAATATTTTAATAATTTTAAATATTTTTAAAAATAAAAATAAAATTTATTATCAATATAATAATATTAAACTTGATTTAAGTTAATTTTTATATAAAAAATAAAATTATCTATTGAGAGTTCTTTACCGGAAAATGACTGACGCTTTTGAAAAGGGTAAGTCATTTTATAAGGAAAAATGCTTATTTTCCATTGACCTGTAAGTCATTTTCCGTTGACCAAGCTGTTTTCTGTGAAACAAACATAGGAAAATGCAGAAAATATTTTCTATAAAATCTTTTACATGTAACGGACCTTAGTTTAATGGGATGTTTAAAATAAATAATAATGGAAAAAATTATATTGAGATGTTTAAAAATAAATAATAATATAGATCAAAATATATTATACGAATAAAAAGATATCCATCGACATCCTATGCATAATATGTGGTGGATAATTACACTTCAAATTTATTAAAGGTTTTGGAGTTCGTGCAGGCAAAATCGCAATCGACAATCATCCATGGAGAACTATGTACATATGCAGGAATGCCATGGACACAAAATCTCCATCATCATCAACAGAACCCATGCTATCCTCCATTCCATAGCCATACTGTTCTTGATTCATTACAGGCTTTCCTTCTTTTTCCAACATCCCCCAAACATCACCATCCCCACTCTTCCATGGCTTCTAATCTTCGTCTCCGAGTTGCTTCTCTATTTAGCATGGCTCCTTGCACAATCCCATCGTTGGCGCCCTGTTTACCGGACCGTATTCCCCGAGAGATTGCCAGGTGATGATAAGCTTCCGGCCATTGATATTTTCATTTGCACTGCGGATCCTAACAAGGAGCCGAGTGTGGAAGTTATGAATACTGTGATATCGGCTATGGCGTTGGATTATCCACCGGAAAAGCTTCATGTTTATGTTTCCGACGACGCTGGCTCCGATGCAACGTTGCGTTGTATGAAGGAGGCTTGGAACTTTGCCAGGTATTGGGTTCCTTTTTGTAGGAAATATGGCCTCGTGACTGCTTGTCCGGACGTTTATTTTTCCAGCTCCGAAGATGGCTTTAAGGGTTCTTCTGAGTTCAAGGCAGAGAGGAAAAAGATGGAAGTAATATACTGCAAATTTATACATTATTCATATACATTATATACTCATTGCAAACTTTGCTTTGCTAATTAAAGACCACTACCAGTGGATTATGAAATTTTTTATACCAAAATTAAATTATATATTTTTATCGAGAATTAAAATATAATTTTATTAAAAATATATGACCAAAGGCACAGGTATCCAGAAGTGATAAATTAAAGTTTATTTATTTTTTCGGTTAAGGAAAAATACGAGATTTTGAAGCAACGGATAAGGCGAATTGTGCAAGAATATCATAGGGATGTCACCGTCAACAATAAACTTGACCACTCATCAATAATCGAGGTATATCCCCTAATTTCAATTCATTTTAATTCTTTTTTTTATATTTAAAACAATATGATGTTATTAGAAAAATAATTGATGATAAAAAGTCACAAATTATTTTGCAGGTTATAAACGAGTATCACAAAGAGAAAGACGAAGTTAAAATACCTATACTTGTTTATGTTTCTCGTGAGAAAAGACCTTCTCGTCGTCATAATTTTAAAGCCGGAGCCCTTAATGTCCTTGTATGTCACTTTAGATTTATGAGTAATTGTTTAATTTGATTGGTTTGATTGATTTTCTTTAACTATAATTAAATCGATAAATTAATATAAGCTTAATTGATCTGACTAAACTGATTTGATACTTTTCAGTTCAATTGGTTTTTGTCGATTAATCAATTATTTTTTTACTATAGTCTCTTTTAAAAAAAAGTTGGGTTTCATTGGAAGATTGGGTTAATATAATCGGCCTGGTTAAGCATAAAAAAAAAGGTGCCCTCATGATCCTCTTTAGGGAAGGGGAATAAAATATTAACAATACATTCCCGTAAGCCCCCTGGGCAAGGGCAAGTACAGGGAATACAATACTAAACATGTTTGATATTTCACACATCAACAAGGTTAGTTAATTGGGTTATGAAATTTAATCCGATCAACTTAATCATTTTAATCAAGACCTTAACTAACTTAACCGAATCGATCAATTAGCTTGGTTATCATCGATTCTCACTCACTCCTACTCTACTTTAAGTCACATTTTTTTCTTGTTAGCTAACGTATTAATAACTTATGTTTATGTTGTTTTCTTTTTACTGTTAGCTTCGAGTCTCAGCGACGATAAGCAATTCTCCATATATTCTAGTTCTTGACTGTGACATGCATTGCAATGATCCAACTTCAGCTAGGCAAGCAATGTGTTACTATTGTGATCCTCAAACATCTCAATCTATAGCATTCGTGCAATTCCCTCAAACATTTCGAAATATTAGTGAAGACGACATCTATGACAGCCAACTTCGATTTGTATTCAAGGTTGATAACTAAGATCTTGTGTGTGTATATATTAAAATTGATCTTTTAATTTGATGAGAAGTAGTGGTGGTCGATTGTTTTATTCATTTTTCTCCTTTGAATTCAGATACAATGGCATGGTTTCGATGGTGCCGGAGGACCAACAATATCGGGTACAAACTTTTATATAAAGAGGGAAGCATTATTAGGCAGTTTTAGTAAGCAACAAGGTGAGTCAAATTGTTGTTACTACTTTAAACCAGAAAAAAAAAGAGTTATTACTACTGAATTAAAGGTTTTTATATTGATAAGAAAATATAATAAATTATTAATTATTATTTTGCTTAAGTTTGAAGTGAGGGAGGCTTGCCTTGACCCAAAAATTCATTTCAGTATTAAAATAAAAATAATTTTTAAAAAAATATTTTATTTTAATATTTCTATATATTTAATAAAAGATTAATTTTATTATTAAATATGAATTATTGTATATGAGTAGGGTTAGGCAAGGTGACTCTCAACATATATATATTTAATTATGTAGAGATGCCAATAAGGTGGGTGATTTTTTGCCCGCCTCAATCTCGATCAAGTTTTTTATCTCTAATCAAGTGTAGCATAAATTGTTAACAAATTTTTTTTAGGACGTAAGAAATTGATAAATTGCAAATGTTATAACTAATGACACGTTAATATAGATCTTATGGCACTCAAAAGATCATTTGGTCCATCCAATGACTTCATTAAAACCCTAGTCGAAGACTATAAGCCATGTTTCATAGAAGATGGAGAATCTTCAAGGATGTTGCTAGAACATGCCAATGTTTTAGCCTCTTGCTCGTATGAAGATCAAACAACATGGGGTACAAAGGTAAGTATACATTAGCTTCTTTCTCTTAAATTTTAATAATATTGTATAATTTTTTAAACATATTAAATCTAAACTATTTGTATGATTGATACACATATGTTTACAAATTAATTATTGTGTTTTAGTTACACATGTATTTACAATTTGATGGTTAGACTGATAGAAGAATTTGACTGATGCAATATTGATACTTTGAGGATTCGATTAGAATAGTTTAAAATTTAGGGACTAATTTATGCTATAGACAATAGTTTGGATATGTTTGGTGTAATGAACCCTTTTATATATGTTTATGCAGGTGGGTTTTTTGTACTTTTGTGTGTTGGAAGATTACTTCACTGGATTTACTTTACATCGTAAAGGTTGGAAATCAGTGTATCTTTATCCCAAACGGCCACAATTCTTAGGGACAGCCACCACAAATTTTAATGAAGCATCAATTCAATGGACAAGATGGGTATCTGGGCTTACTAGTGTTGCTATTTCTAGGTTTTGCCCTCTCATTTGTGGGCCTCTAAAGATGTCTTTGGTTCATCTTATGTGCTATTTAGAAGTTGCATGTATGCCTCTTCTTTATTGTCTCTCTATTTGGGGTTTTGCTCTTATACCTCAACTTTGTCTCTTCAATGGCATCCCTTTGTACCCGAAGGTAAAAAGCATTCATATTTGACATCATATTAGTTATTCTCGATTAGGACAGACCTTTTACTTCTTTTTTGTGCCACAGATTTCGGACTCGAACTTCAACATATTTTCGATAATTTTCATATCAGCTATTTCAAAAAGCTTATATGAAGTTGTTACAACCGGTGATCAATTTAGGGTATGGACAAATGAATGGAGAATATGGATGGTGAGATGCGTAACATGTTATACTTACGGAAGCTTGGATGCTATTTTGAATAAGCTTGGCATAAAGGAAGCTAGCTTTTTGCCAACCAATAAAGCAACAGATGATGAACAAGTTAAGCTATACGAGATGGGTATTTTTGATTTTCGTGCAGCCACCATGTTTCTTGCTCCATTGGTTACAGTTATTCTCGTAAACTTTGCAGCATTTGTTGGAGCTGTTTTCAAAGCTTTGGTTGTGGATGATAATGGAGATCGGTACTGGGAAAAGATGTTCGGCCAAATGTTTCTTTCGTTTTACATATTGGTTTCGAATTATGCAATTATTGAAGGGATGATTATAAGGAAAGACAAGGCTAGTATTCCATTATCTGCTACTTTGTGGTCTGTTGTGTTTTCGGTATTTATCTTGTTGATTGGCTCTGTCATTTTGTGTTAAATTCTGACATTGGAAAAACAAAAAACCTTTATTAAGATTTCTAAGTTATTTCATGTTTTTATTGTATGTTGAATTATTGAAGGGATGATATTATATATGTTGATCATTTATGTTTGTGCATTTTTTTTCTCAACAAAAAATAATTTATTTCATAGAAAAACCTCATTAGAGGCAATGCCTTTGGCCTCTTGAAGGTGATTCCTCTTCTCTTGTGTCTTTTGCATTTTATGGTTTGGAAATTAAGTTGATGGGTATTTATGAATTAGGTCTGTCTTTTTGTTGCTTTTGGATTTTGATTGTCGCACCGTGAGGGTGATTGTCTTCTCTGTGTTATGCTCATAATGTTCGAGGTATGGTTGAACGAGCTTGTGTTGATTGTTCCATAGGAGTTTTGGGATGGAAGAACATCGTTGACTTGGGTCAAGATGGTTGTTTCATTGGTTAATTTGAGCACTTTTTCATATTTACTGTTGACACTATTTTTTTGATAAAAAGGGGTTAACTTGGGTTTTGAAAAATAAAAACAAAAATAGGAGTCGCCACCAATCTTTTTTGATGAGTTGTGATCGAGCCACTTGGAAAAATGGTTGTTTTAATAAACAATTTGGTTTTATCAAAACAGCGATTTTGGTCCACGAAAATCAAAAAACGGGTTCGGAAGTCGGTTACGTACGAGGAAGGATTAATACCCTCGTATCGCCCAAAATTGGTACCTAGTTGATTAATTAGTGTCTTTAGTGTCGAAGATTGAAAATTTAAAAAAGATTCAAAACATTATCCTTTGTTGAAATGCTAAAAATTTCGAGAAAAGAGCATATTTTACGTTAATCGAGAAAGAGAATTATATCCCGTAAGTTGGGATACAATGTCTTGAATTCTCGATACGTGAATAAATGCCAAAAAAAATTATTTATTTTGAAAGATATTTGATGATCTAGGGTTTAGAAAAGAAATCATGTCCTGTAAGTTAGAATACGATCTTTTAATAATTTCCGAGATTTTTTTAAAAAAACTTAAGTTTGAAAAGAGTCGTATATTTGAATTCGTCGAGAAAGTCGAAACCCCGTAAGTTAGGACACGATCTTTTCGAATCTCAAAACACGAAATTTTGCTTATTTTAAAGCCATGATTTACATTAAATAAAATTAATTTAACATAAAATGGTAGGAATAAACACAATATTAATATGTGTAACAAAATGATAATGATAATACAAGCATAACTAATATGAGCAACAATCAAAAAAAATAAAATACATAAAAAAAACAAATCAAGTATATATGAAATAATAAGTAAATAAAAAGGGAACTAAAGCAATTCCTAAAAATAATGACAAACACACAAATAAATAAATAAATAAATAAATAAATGTCAAATAGAACTACAATAACAATACGAATAATAAAATATAAATATTTATGTATGTATATCAATATATTTAAGTTATAAATTATAAAATGTGTGTGTATATATATATAAACGAATATGCATATCTATGTATATATATAAATTATAAAGCGTAAAAAACATGAGTATGTATATATCTAAAAATATGTAGGTATATGTATAAATTATATGAAAATATAAAAAACATATAAGTATGTGTATGTATTCATGAAAATAAAAAATATGTATATATATATTTTAAATATTATGCAATATAAAAATATATGTAAGTATGCATATAAACATATATGTGTATGTAAATTAAAATATGTATATATGTATATAGATATATATAATTAAGAATTATGAAATATATGTAAATATATATACATACATGTTTATAAAAATTAGAAATATGTGCGTATGTATATACCATAAAATGTAAGCATACATATATTTGAAGTTATAAAATATAAAAGACATATATGTGTATGGATGTGTACGGATTGTAAAATATGTGCATGTATATATTATAAAAGATATGTATATATATAATAAAACTTGGGATTAAAAAGTATACATAAATATTTGGTAATAATAATAATACAATATTGGTGATATTATATAATAATAGTATTAAAATAAATAATTTAGTAATAAAATAATTAAAATAACATACGGATAGAGGTGTCCATGGGCCGGGCCGAGTTCGGGCCAGGCCCAGAAAAAATTTCGGCCCGGCTCCTAGGCCTGGGCCCAGCCCGACCCGAAATATGGGCATAGAATTTTGTCCAGGCCCGGCCAGGGAATAAAATCCTAAGCCCGAGCTGTAACACCCCTTACTAGTATTCCGGCTCGGAACAGAGTATGAGGTATTACTAAGTTTTTTTAAAAAAATTTCGACAGCATTTCTGCTTAATTTTGCTTAAACCTCCTGCAAATTTAAATCACAATCCAATATATATATATCAACCAAACTCATTTATAATAATACTCACAATTTAACTATTAATGAACACCACATTTTAAATCAAACCATAACATATATTTACATGATGATTCCATATTTCATAGGTCGTCTATACATGCCATAATTTTCCGGAACGATAGTAGCAAAATACCCCAAGTGTGAAGGATAGTGTGGATGATTGTCTGACTTCGTTCCAAATTTCCGAGTTGTCGGAAGTCACTATAATCAAGGGAAAAATAAAATCGAGTAAGCATATAGCTTAGTAAGTAAACACATGATAAATAAGTAATTACTCACATAACTACACCAAAATATAAACTTATTCATGAATAACTTCATTGTTTAGGCAATTTCCAGCAAACTGTTTTTCTGCGTCATAGTCGCTAATTTATTTTTATCCGGAGCTACAGGGCTCCAAATTGAGTTTCGTAAATTTTCCCTGAAACTAGACTCATATACCATTTCACCATAAAAATTTCAGAATTTTTTACCCAGCAAATTAGTACAGTTTATTCATTAAAACTTCCCCTGTTTCACTGCCCAACGGTTCTGACCCTTCCTCAAAAAAAATTCACTTAACTCTCTGTACAAAATTTTAAAAATGGTTTCGCTTGTTTCTATTAAAAATAGAGTCAATAAGGAATCCAGGAATATAAATTTCACACCATAATTATTTTTGTACAATTTTTGGTGATTTTCCAAAGTTAGAACAGGGGATCCCGAAATCAATCCAGCCCTGTTTCAGTAAAATTCAGATATCTCCAAAAATACAACTCTTTTGCTTATTCTATTTATTTCATATGAAAATAGACACATTCAGCTTCAATTTCATATATTATTCAGCTTCCCATTCATTTTCCACCATTTATGGTGATTTTTCAAAGTTACCCATCTGCTGTTGTTCAACACAGTTTATAACTAAATCGTTCCTTTTTTCGTTTTTGATATTTTCTCCCATCTCATACATGGATCGATTTAGTATCCAACTCAATATTTGCCCCATAAAAATTTCCACCATATGGAAATATTCACCTTCCACACTTTTTCGTTGAGCACTCGGAATGTTAACCATTATTGGTGGATCTCGCACTTAGCACCACCACTTAATCGGGGAATCAGCACTTAGCAACCCCTTGGGGGAATCAGCACATAGCAACCCCCTTTTTATTTCAGAGATATGGTGGATATCGCACTTAGCACCACCAATGAACTGGGGAATCAGCACTTAGCAACCCCTCGGGGGAATCAGCACATAGCAACCCCCTTTCACATTTCAAAGATACGGTGGATATCGCACATAGCACCACCAATGAATCGGGGAATCAGCACACAGCAACCCCTTTATGTACAACATACTTCGGCTTATTCCGAGTGTTCAACCCATAAATCATATATTGCAACCCTTTACCACCTTTCCCGATTTAACAACATTTTTAGGATATGGCCAAACATTTATTTTAATTCCAAATAAATCTCAACATATATCAATTAATGTCAAAATAATACATCAAGTCACATGTTTACTTACCTCGGTGCAAAATATCGTAATATTGCACTTCACTCCACTATCTTTTCTTTTCCTCGTTTGAGATAATCTTCACGTCTTTCTTGATCTATAATAGCAAATTTAACTCATTTAATGTTCACATTCATTAAAATAATCCACCACCCAACTTTTTGAAAAATTACAATTTTGCCCCCAAACTTTTGCATAATTACACTTTTGTCCCCAAGCTCGGAAATTAAACTTCATCACTTATTCTTAGGTTTTATGACATGCTGAACATTTTTCCCTTCTATGGCAACATCAAATTCTCACTCTAACATACACTTATGAACAATAATTATTTTTACCGATTATGCCTATTTACCCGTTTTCGCTTAAAATCGCTTAGCAAAAGTTGTTTAACATAATTTATAGCTTCATATTCCACCATAAAACAGCAAAATAAACACATTTCACCTATGGGTATTTTTCCAAATATGAGCCCTAACACGAATTATTGCTAGAATAAGCTAAACCGAGTTACGAGGATTCCAAAAATGCGAAGAACATTAAAAACGGGGCTAGGATGCACTTACTATGAGCTTGAGAAAGCAAAGAAACCTTAGCTATGGCTTCCTTCAAATTTCGGCAGCAACTAATGAGGAAGATGATGATTTTTGTCATCTTTTTCCCATTTTATTTTTTTTATTACCAAATGACTAATATGCCCCCACTTAAAAAAAATCTATTTCTCTCATTTCTTATGTCTATTTTTGTCCATCAACTAACTAATGGTCTAATTACCACATAAAGACCTCCAATTTAAAATTTCATATCAATTAGATACTTCTACATATAGAACTCAACTTTTGCACTATTTACAATTTAGTCCTTTTGACTAAATTGAGTGCCCAAACGTCGAAATTTTCGAACGAAATTTTTACAAAAATTTTCCGTGAAATTGTAGACCATAAAAATATAATAATAACCATATTTTCCCTCGTCGGATTTGTGGTCCCGAAACCACTATTCCGACTAGGCCCAAAATCGGGCTATTACACGAGCCCGGCCCGGCCCGACCCATTTTTTAATAAACACCAAAAAATAATTTTAAAAATAAAAAAAAAGTATTTTAAAAATAATTTAAAATTAAAAAATATATTTTATTAAATTCGGGCCAGGCCGGGCTCGGGCCAAAAAAGTGGTGCCCGAGGCCCGACCCATTTTCCAAACGGGCCTCGTTTTTTGTCCAAACTCATATTTCGGGCTTATATTTTTACCCGAACTCTCCCATATTTCGGGCGGGCCGTCGGGCCGGGTCGGGCTGCCAGGCCCATGGACACCTCTACATACGGAGGATTAAAATGAAACTAGACAGAATTTTAGGGCAAATTAGTAACACATAGAAGAGAAAGGACCAAAACGATATGCGTGATAACTAGCGAGGCCCAAATAGGCAATAAAACCCAAGTATCTCATGCGTCATTCCCTGGGGGGTCAGCATACGAAGGACTAAATTGAAAGAGAATTAAAATTATGTGGTAAAATGAAAAAATAAAAAAAGGACGGGATCGAAAAACACGAGAGAAACGAAAGGACTCGCCAAGCAAATATCCCATTAGTATGGAAACACGCGGATCCTTGGGTACGGGTCGGGTCGCCCGCAGGTCGCACCAAACGGTGCCGTTTTAGCACTAAAACACCCCGAGTGAAACGACGTCGTTTTAAGTGCGCTATAAAAGCCAAATTTTATTCAAAATTTTTCATTTCTCTCTTCTTTCAAAAAAAAAAAAACAGAAAAACCTCCCTAACCCCCCATTCACTCCCCAAGCCCGGCCAAAGGTACGGCCATCGTCGGCTGCCGGCCATCGGCGATGGCGGGGAAAATTTTAGATCTAGCTTTATCTAACCCCTAAGCCCGAATTTGTGTTTAAAATCCCCCAAAAAATTAACCAAAAGGCCCCAAAAGCTCGAGAAACCTTTCGGTTTCCAGCCGCCTATCTTCGGAGGCGACTTCCTCAGCCGTCCATGGCATCGGAGACCCGAATATAGGTCCGCTCGTATCTTTTTTTTATCTAGTATATATGAAAAAAATAAAAGGTAAAGTAAAAGAAATAAAATAGAAATAGATTAAAACGTAAAATAGAAGTAAACCTTCTTGAAGATTTCTCTGTTTTTATTGATATTTTTTTTCTTTTTTGTTGATTTTTCGACCCCCCGTTTACAATCAGTTGTTATGGCTTTATAGCCATTTTTACAATATTTTTATCTATCATTTTTTACTTGTCATTTCTTTCTCTGATTTTGCAAGCAAGTGGCGGTAACTTAAGCAAAACAGTACTAACTTTAGGGCATATGATAATTGTGGAATGAAAACGATATTATTATGGTTCATAATAGAAGATTCTTCTTGTCTCCATGTACCTTAACTATACAAGGATTAAGTTGGGCAGCAAGTAAGACAAATGGAAGATCTTAAAATCCACAAATCTCTATTGAATTGATTGAGTCTTCTTCTTTTGCTTTATTTTCATTTTTTCAGATTTTTTTTTATTTTAAATTTTGGACATGTTTACATTGTGCACATTTTCTTACCCGCATTTTACTCAGATATAATTATATTATTTTTTGGTGAAAATTATAATTATAGTGTTTTAATAATTAATGCAAATTCTAAACAAAGCATTGATGGTTAATTTGCTTAATTATATTCTAAGTAAATTGAATTAAGGGAATTGTGTTAAGATAAACTACAGCTTACTTGTTGATTGTTTGGTTTGGTTCAAAAAATTAGGAAAGAGAGATTATTGAGACAAATTTTTGAAATCAATGGAAGTGACTATTGTGAAATTATTCAAGTAGTCAATTTTGAAATTCTTATGAATATGATGGTAATTGTTTGTCGCTTCATGCACACGTAAGCAATCACATGAATTATTTTGTTTTTGGGTAATGAACTGTTATCACAAATGATGCCATCGATGATACTCGTGACCACCTTCAATAATTGAGGTAGTTTGTATTTATTGTGGTTTATTTATCTATTATTAAATTTTGTTTTTCTTAAAAGAATTAGAATATTTGTCTTGTTGATACACCCTGTCAACCGAAATTAAGAAGGAGAAAGACGGTCTTCTCGTTCAGAAAATAGAGTGGAAATCCCCTCTCAAATGAACTGCCTAAAGTTACTTAAACTATGAGTATGCTGAGTTGAATCCCGAATCCAACTATTACATATTTTTTAAAGTTGTATAACATGTCTCAATAATTACTACTATTTTCATAGATTCATATTTTAAGTATATATAAGTTTATATTATATACCATCATATTTATATTAACGGAGTCAGAATTTTTTTACATATAAAAATAATTATAAATTTTTGGAGTACTTTTAAACGCAATTTTATCATTTTTAATGGATAAATTGATAAATTAATATTTAGTCGCAAATTTTTGGTAATATTTCTCAATTTAGTATCTAAATTTTTTTGTCTACATTATTCTCAAAATTTGATAATTTTTCTTAATTTTTCTCGTTGAAATTTTTAAAAATATATTACAAAGTATAAAAATTATTTCTTTTTATAAAAAAAAAGTGATTTACATATTAAATTATACATCTTATTCAAATAAAAGTATTTGAAAATAAAAAAATAATATTTTTCACAACTTGTAAAATAGATATGAATTCCAAAAGGAAAAGAATTTAAGTTTGGGATGATAATATTTAAAAAAAAGTAGTCACGAACTGTGTAAAAATTAATTTTCATGAATCGTAAAATAAATATTAGAAAGATTTGAAGCGAATAGTTCTATAAATTAAAAAACTGTAAAAACTTAAAATTTATTAATCAAAATATTTAACTTTTGTATCCATATTTTTATGTTTTTAAAAATTTTAAATTTTTTTTTTAATATTTGAATCCATCGTATTATTTAATTAATAACACCAAATTCAAATAACTATTTTATAACTACACATATTAAAAATTGCAATGATTGAGATGAACTTTCATGGTTTCTCTGTGTGTGAATGAATTGCAATGATTGAGATGAAAGATTGAATTGTTGTTTTAGTGATAGTTACTATTTTATTAATTTAATTTATACCTATTTGTATATAATCTCAAAATTTTAAATTAAAGAATAATAGGTTTGAATTTAAATTTTTTTAAACTTAAAATTTTCGTAAATAGAAGAAATAGTTATCTGTATTTTCTTATTAATGTAATGTCACTAGTAAGGGTATTGGATTGTTTTAAAGAGATGGAGAAATTAAAAATTGTTTTTTACTTTCCTAAATAAAGGTTAAACGTATGCATCGAATCTGATAGGAAAGCTCTATTTGATTTTTTTTAACAAATAAAATTCTCGAAAATATTAAAGAAAAGCAATTAATTTATTTTCTGCTGTTGACATTTTCAGCTCCATCTTTTTGTAATAAATTTCCTTTAAACTTAATGGAATATCTTTGCGTGCATGAGCTGCTCATCAACCATATCTTAATTTTATCATTCTAAATCACGTTGCTGTAATTATTTATTTATTGGAAAAATAATCATTTGAAGCATTATTAAACCTAACACCACCCAATGAGAGATCCCTTCGAGCATAGTAATCTGTTTGTTTCCATGTTTATGTTTATCTATCGATTTAAATAAGAAAACAAACGTTTTTTATACTCATAATAATATCCATATCATTCAAATAATTTTAAATATAAAAGTTATTACTCAGGAGATTATTGAGACCTATTATTCTATGAATTTATTATCGCATGTGAAAAATATTTCCCGTATTTTATTGACAAATAAATGTGAGCAAAATCATTGCCATGTATTATCTATTTATTCATTGCTTGAGCTAAATCAATTAATAAAATTCAAGCAATCATCCATGGAGAAATCTGTCCCTTTGCATGTATACCATGTAAACAAAACTTCCATCATCATCAACAGAGCCCATGCATTCCTCCATTCCATAGCCTTACTGTTCTTGATTCATTACAGGCTTTCTTTCTTTTTTCAACACCCCAAAAACACCACCATACCCACTCTTCCATGGCTTCTAATCTTCGTCTCCGAGTTGCTTCTCTCTTTAGCATGGCTCTTTACACAATCCTATCGTTGGCGTCCGGTTACACGGACCGTATTCCCCGAGAGACTACCGGCCGATGATAAGCTTCCTGCCATTGATGTGTTCATTTGCACCGCCGATCCTAACAAGGAGCCGAGTGTGGAAGTTATGAACACTGTGATATCAGCCATGGCGTTGGATTATCCACCGGAAAAGCTTCATGTTTATGTTTCCGACGATGCTGGCTCCGATGCGACGTTGCGTTGTACGAAGGAGGCTTGGAACTTTGCGAGGTATTGGGTTCCGTTTTGTAGGAAATATGATCTTGTGACTGCCTGTCCGGACGTTTATTTTTCAAGCTCCGAAGTTGACAGTGGAAACTTTGAGGGTTCCGAGTTTAAGGCTGCGAGGACGAAGATGGAGGTAATTTGATGATACGTATAAATTGGTACCAAACTTCAAAAACATTATAATTATTATCAACTATGCATTTATGTCAGGGTGGGTTTGGATGAGCGATTGGGTGCGATGCGGTGCGGTGTGTTTAACTTACTTTTTGTCTCACGCTACCGCATCTAAACTCACCGCCACCGCTATTTTTACACTAACCGCAGATAAACGCACCGCCCATCTAAACTCACTATTAGTTTAAAAAATTAAAACACACTGATAAAATATTAAATATGTATATATTTATATTATAAGTTTCTTTGGATAAAACATATTAAATAAAATAAATAATTCTCTTACACTTGAATGAAACTATCCATTCTTTTTAACAAGCCGAATCTAAGTTATCTATATGATATAGATATATATATTTAAAATTTCATCCTTTTATACGAATTAACATTTAACGGTTAAGTTCATAGATAAATTGATGGAAGGACCTAATTGATAGGACAATACTATTTTAAAAATATGACATTTAAATCAACAATTTGAGGACGCCGAGTAAAATTAGCTCTTTGATGAAAATATATAATTATAAAGATTTAATTATGGTTCTAGTAGCTCAATTATGCTAAAACTTGAAATTTAATCTTTTTAATTTAGTTTGACATGATTTTTGTTTTTTTTTTAAAAACTTTTATGATATTATTAATAGGTTTAAAATTATAACACTATTAGTTTGTGCCATTAAAGTGGTGACATGGTTTTTAAAAAATAAAATTATGACATGTAAATTTACTATTACTTTGATATAATTTATTTGATTTTTATGTTGCATTGATTTTGTAATACTATCTATACTATATATAAGATGATTAGTTGAGTTGGTACCACGAGTCAACTCAATATAAATTTAGTTATGAAATTACTAAAATACTCATACTTTAAAGTGTAATTTATATTATTATAAGGGTTTTTTTTGTCTTTTAATACTTTTAAATAATATTTTAAATAAAATTAGAAAATATTATTTAAAAAATGAACACAATACTAGCAAATTCGAATAGATTTCTCCCACCATTTCACCAAACATAATTTGTTGAAATAATTTTATAAATATATATTTTTAATACAAAATATTTTAGTTCATCTGTGATAAAATCTAATAAAAATAAAATCCATATCATCACTTTAATAGCAGAAACCAGTAAGATATTACCATTTTGGACATACGTATAATATTATAATATGGATAATTGTTTGATATATAAACGGTGGAAAGTTTTTATTTCATAAGTGAGATCAAGATTTTGCCACATGTCCTATTTATTTTTTAATTTTTAAAATTAAACTTAAGAACACACGGTAAAATCTCAACTCGATTGTAAGTTGAAACTTTTCAAGACTAGTGTACCAAATAATAATCCTTATAATATTATAAACATAAAAAATTCAATTATACAAATTTAATTCTGATTATAATTATTAAATTAAATTTATGTTATATTTAAAGGGCTGAATGAGTCGGTATTACCCATAAACCAGAATCCAACTCAGTTGATCAATTACTGAAAACCCTTTTATTTATAAAATAATAAACATATGAAGTATTTTTGTGAATATAAATGATGTAAAATCTAAAAAAAAAATTAAATTGATAAATTTAAAGAAAAATTATTATTTCAATTAAATTTTATTTATTTTTAATATTAATTTTTATAAATATATTTCTTACCTTATTTTTTTACTCACATTGTTCAACATAAATTTATTTTGTGTTGAAAGGAAAAGTACGAGGTTTTGAAGCAAGAAATAAGGAGAATTGTTCAACAACATTCCACGACGGGTGACGCCCTACACAGTGCTCGTAACCATCCTTCAACTCTTGAGGTACCCCTTAATTTCAATTAATTAAGTAATTAATTATTATTAAATTAGTTATGTCACTAAAAATAAAATTATAACTTTTAGGTCAAGATTCCTATGCCGCCGTTAATTTATATTATAATTTCAGTAAATTTTATTTTATTAGACAATAAAAGGTATGGTATGAAACAACAAAATTCCTCAACTACGTACAAAGCATAAAATCACCTCAAAATATGTGTTCCAGCTAATGCCTACAAAACTCATCATCCAAATCCCGAAACAAGACGACACCAAATGATAATTGGATAGCTCAAAAACAAATACAACACTGCAATGCAATGCAATGCCGATAAAAATTAGCAATAAAGTGCAAGCTAAACAAATAGCATCATACAACATCAGACAGTAATCAGCATCGTCAAGTCAGAAACAACCACAATAGAACCAGCTTAAGTGCCATCACACATGAAAGATATCATCACCGAAATCCTTCAAAGACGACCTAAATAGCCACCCGATTAGCACCCTCTATTGTTAACAAAATTTCAGCTGGACTACCACTTAACTGAAAGGTCTTCAAAGCAAAAGTAACTACAAAGCAAAATGTCATATTGATTGTTGATTATCACCCCTTATTCATGGGAGCGAATTGTACCAACACATCACCAATACATTGCCCATTCGATATCAAAGATGAGAACAATCAAAATTTAGGAACGACAATATCACAATGCCATTACACCTCGCCACTCAAACCACATGAAACACTACGCTCAATCCACCAAATCCTAAAGAATTTTTCTCATATATCTCACCACCATCCAGGTAAGGGAGAAGAGAACAATCCGGAACCAACCTAGCTTTAGCAAAAACAAAATGAGTTTAATGGTAACCAAACACAATTCAAAACCACAATACCATCTCAATCAACATATTTTAACTCTAAAAAACCATCAAAATAACAGTTTCAATGAGTTAGGATTGAGTCAGATTTATTTATAATATTAATACACTTTCTATTTGTCTAAGTTTGATTTGATTTGATGAATTTCAAATAGTGCCAAACTTTACCATTTTTAGTAAATAACTAATCCAATTTTTTAAAAAATATTCATACCATTTTAAATTTAAATATTTAATATATCTTTTAATGTTTATATTATTGTATTGTATATTATAAATTTAATTTTTATGTATTATAAATTACATAATATATACAAAAATAACATAATATATTACAAAAAAACTTAGAAAATGAGTCGAGTTAGGCTTGGGCCTTTATTGTGTCTGGACTATATTTTAAATGCGCCTATTTTTTTTGTCCAATCCCACTTTTTGAATTTAATATTTTTGTCCAAACCCTCTCAAATTTTGGATGGGTCTTCGGGTTTGGATAAATAACTCAACCCTTGAATAAGTCTATTAAGTAATTCAATGAATAAATTTTGTTCGGATTATTTTAATTCTTCATCCATTTCTGCATTATAATAGTTTAATTCTATTTCGTAATTGGCCCAACATTTGGTTGTACTATACTTATGTTTATTTGTACTTATAAACTCTTAAAAATAGATGTTGGATTCCATCAAAACATGATATACAAATGCAAAACAATTGATGATAAAAACTATAGTTTAATTGAAAAGTTGTCTTATATTATTTTTCAGGTTATAAATGAACATTCCAAAGAGGAAGATGAAGTTAAAATACCTCTACTTGTTTATGTTTCTCGTGAGAAAAGGCCTTCTCATCATCATAATTTCAAGGCTGGAGCCCTCAACGTCCTTGTATGCCATCTCTTCACACTCCGTGTCACATTTAAAAATTTTTTTTTCTTCTTTGCTAGCTAATACATTAATATTTCACATCGTGTTTATGTCGTGTTGCTACCAGCTTCGAGTCTCAGCGATAATAAGCAATTCTCCATATATTCTAATGCTTGACTGCGACATGTACTGCAATGACCCAACTTCAGTTAGGCAAGCAATGTGTTATTATTGCGATCCCCAAACACCTTCTTCTATAGCATTTGTGCAATTCCCTCAAACATTTCGAAATATATGTCAAGATGACATCTACGACAGCCAAATTCGACATTTATTCAAGGTCAATAATTGACATCTTCTACAAATTATATATGCATATATATATATTGGTCTAAGATGAGTCCGACTAAATCCAGAGACTAGTTAGGTGGGACTTTTAAATGGAACTCTATTTGCTTGAGAGATATCGAATTTTTTACCATTAGACCCGTCAGTTACTAATAAATTTATATTTAAATTTGATGGGAATGGGTGGTGGTTGACTATTTTATTAAATTTTTTCACCTCGAATTCAGATACTTTGGCACGGTTTTGATGGCGTCGGAGGACCAACGATATCAGGTTCGAACTTATATATAAAGAGGGAGGCTTTATTGGGTAGTTTCAGCAAGCAACAAGGTTAGTTAAATTGTTACTACAGAACTTTAGGGATAAAATTTTTTGCTCACCCTTATACCATCTGAGCTTGAAAATTATTTTATCCTTTGTCCCTAACTTCGAAAATATTTGCTCGATCTTTCCTTGACTCATTTTAGATTGTTACTATGATTTTGTTATATTGTGAAGTTGAAAAATTAAGCCAAATTAATGTTCAAATTAAAAAATAATTCAATTAAAATATATGAAAATATTCATAAACTTAAATGTAAGTTATGACTTTCTTTTTCCTTTAGTACATAAAAAGTAGACAAGTTGAATATCTAATAACCATCAACTTGTTAATATAGAACTCATGGCACTTAAGAGATCATTTGGTCCATCCAATGATTTCATTAAAACCCTAGTCGAAGAGTATAAGCCTGGTTTCATAAACGATGGGGAATCTTCGAGAATGTTGCTGGAAAAGGCCAACGTTTTAGCTTCCTGCAGTTATGAACATCAGACATCATGGGGTTCGACGGTAAGTATACACTAACAATAAAAGTTGGTTTTGGATTATAATTGTCATACATGAATATTAATTAACCATCCTTTTATGTAGGTGGGTTTCTTGTACTTTTGTGTGGTGGAAGATTACTTCACTGGATTTTCTTTACATCGTAAAGGTTGGAAATCAGTGTATCTTTATCCCAAAAAGCCACAGTTCTTAGGGACAGCCACCACAAATTTTAATGAAGTATCAATTCAATGGACAAGATGGGCATCCGGGCTTACTAGTGTTGCAATTTCTAAGTTTTGCCCTCTCATTTATGGTCCTTTAAAGATGTCTTGGGTACAATTTATGTGCTATTCAGAACTTGCATTCATGCCACTTCTTAATTGTCTCTCTCTTTGGGGTTTCGCTTTTATACCTCAACTTTGTCTTTTCAATGACATCCCTTTGTATCCGAAGGTAAAAAGTATTCACATTTGGTATCGTGTTAATTAATCTTGATTAGTACAAGCCTTTTACCTTTTGAATGTCACAGGTTTGGGATTCGAGTTTCAACATATTTTTTATCATTTTTGTATCGGCTATTTTGAAAAGCTTATATGAAGTTGTTACAACCGGAGGACAAGTACGGACATGGAGAAATGATTGGAGAATATGGATGATGAGATCGATAACATCTTACTTCTATGGAAGCTTGGATGTTGTTTTAAATAAGCTTGGCATGAAGGAAGCTAGCTTTTTGCCAACTAATAAAGTAATCGATGATGAACAAGTTAAGCTATATGAGATGGGTATTTTTGATTTTCGAACAGCCACCACGTTTCTTGCTCCATTGGTTACGGTGATTCTTGTAAACATTGCAGCATTTGTCAGAGCTTTGGTCGTGAATGTTGTTGATAATGATAGAGACGGATATTGGGAAAAAATGTTTGGGCAAATGTTTCTTTCGTTTTACATATTGGTTTCGAATTACGCAGTTATTGAAGGGATGATAATCAGGAGAGATAAGGCCAGCATTCCATTATATGTTACTTTGTTGTCGGGTGTGTTTTCATTGTGTATCTTGTTGATTGGCTCTGCCATTTTGTCTTAAAGACTGGCATTTGGAAAACAAAAAAAAGAACCTCGATTAAGTTTATAAGTAATTTCATGTCTTTTATTGTATGTTCAACTTTGAAGGGTTGATATTATATATGTCCATTGCTTCTGTCGTCGTTTGAATTATGGTTTTAGTTTATCAATGTGTAATTTGACGGTTATTTTTATATCTTAATTTGGTATTATCATTATTATTATCCCTTTGTCTAATTTCTTTTCTCAGCCAAGTAAAATTTTATTAAATAATAAGCCTCAACAATCATACAACACTAATCAAGCATCACCTTCGTCTAAATTGTTGGAAGGAGGAGAAAAAACTAGAACAATTTTGGAAAAGATTGTTGTCAACTGCCTTTATTGTTTTGCTTACTTTACCCTTTCTTGATAAATCACACTTAATTTTATTAATTATACAAAGAGCAAATAGCTTTATAGTTTAGACAACAAAAACATAATCAACTACACTAAAGGTATATAGCCTATGCTAGTCTTTGGCACTGCTAAATTTTATAACTTGTCATTTACGGTGCTGATAAATTTTGCTAACCAAATCCTTGGACTCCAATTATCAAGTTATTTTTTATTATTGTGGAGCTCTTCATCATATCAAACTTAGATACTTTAAAATATTGAGAGAGACGTATGGTGGGAATTCCCTCACCACATTTGTCTACTCTTGATAAGATTATTTGGACTCGGATTTCAATTGATTTTTTTTCTCTCAAAAGTGCTTATTGGAAGTTACGGGAAAGGTTGTGGAACCCGAGCGATGTGAAATGGAACATATCGTGGAAATTTTAGGAACCTAAGAGAGTTAGATTTTTCATTTGGCTTGTTTTAAAATAGCATCTGCTTACCAATGTGGAGCGAGTTAAGCGATAGGGCATGATAGTTCTTGCGGTTTGTGTGGACATATTAATTTGAAGACATCTTGCACGTTATCAGGGATTGCCCTCCAGCTAAAGAAACTTGGTTGCAGGTCATTTTGGTTAAAAATTGTGGGTGTTTCTTTGCTGGGAATCTTTATGAGTGGATAGAGTCTAATTTGCACAATCTTTCTAAATCAATTATTGGCAAGGTGGTTTGGTCGAGTTTGTTTGGGTTGCTTGCCTAGCGAATATGGAGAATTGGAACATTTTCCTCTTTCAGGGGGTTCCTTAAATAGAGTGTAGGTGAGATAGTTAGAATCTCATACACTTGGGGAAAACAATTGTTTCCTTTCTTAGGAGGGACCTGCCTAGTCAGCAGGAACCAAGGTTAACGACCCTAATGTCGGACAGATGGATCCAGTTATGTACCGATGGTGCGATTCAAGTAGACTCGGGAATTGTTGTAGCTGGGTGAGTCCTAGGCATGGGAACAGGGTGTGGATTTTGGGATACAAAAGATTCTTAGGTGAATGCTCAGACTTTGATGCTAAACTATGGGGTATTATTGACAAGTTAGATCTCATCCAAAATAGACAATATGTCGAAGTGATGATTCAAGTGGACAGTTTGGAGACCGTAAAGGCCATACAGAACCCTTCTTTGACAGCTTCAAACTCTACCTTAATTAGGCGAATTCATCAACTATTGGTGATCAACGTCATCTCTTCTTTTCGTGCAAGAGCGTATGGATAAGGTGCTTTCAATTTTAAACTTGTCAAGAAATTAAATTAAACTTATCTAGAATAACTAATGCAGAGATGGAGACGTGAGGGAAAAAAAGTAGCTTTTATCTAATATATTGTTTAAATTTGAAATATATGTTTGAAATTTTATCTAGGTCGGTCTAAATTTGCAAATAGTTAATCTAAATTCATTTTAGGTTTTTATCTTTTTGTTATATATTTTTATAGATTTAATTTTTATATGTTAGAAATTACATATCATATAAAAGTAATATAATATAATATATTGCAAATTAGAAAATGGGTCGAGTTGGAGATTTAAATATTTGAGCTCGAGTTAAGTCTATATTTTAAATAGGTTTAACTTTTTGCACAGAAAGAATTCTTCATAATTTGTAAAAGAGATGAATTCGGAAAGGAAAAGAATTTAATTTTAAGGATGATATTATTAAAAGAAATAGTCATAAATTACGTAAAAATTAATTTATATGAACTGTAGAATAAATATTAAATATATCTTAATCTTAAAAAAATAAAAATGAAAAAGAGAGTTGAAGTTGCAGGTGAATATATATATATATATATATATATATATAAAGTGAAGCGAATGGTTGTATAAATTAAAAAACTGTAAAAAAAAATTGAAATTTATTAATAAAAGTATGTAACTTTTATATCCATTTTCAAAATTAAAGAAAGTATTTTTTTTATATTTAAATCCATCGTAATACACCAAATTCAATTAATCATTTTATTTTTAATTTTTTTTACCTATTTATACATCCTCTCAAATTTTAAATTAAAGAATAATACGTGTATAAATATTTAAATTTAGATTCTTTTAATTGTTGTAATAATAATGCCAATTAAATTAAACTTCAGTTGAATAATGATACTTGAGATACATAAACTTAATTTTTTTTATAAATAGAATAACTAGTTATCTGTAATTTTTATTTAAAAAAATAGTATTTATTTATTAATGGAATGAGGGTATTTGATTGTTTTAAAGGGATGGAGAAATTAAATGATTTAAGGGTGAAATGGGAGTGGGGTAAACTTAAATCTATATCCCAAGATATGAATAATTTTTGTTTACTTTATTAAATAAAAGGTTAAACGAATGCATCGAATCTGATACGACAGCTCTATTTGATTTTTTAAAACAAATAATATTAAAGAAAAGCAATTAATTTCTTTTCTGCTGTTGCCATCTTTTTGTAATATATTTTCTTCCAACTTTACTCATAAATTTTTACTTTTCCTTAAAAACATTTTTTGAAACATTACTAAACTAAGCCTAAAAGTAATAGTTTATTAAAGTAAAATAGAGTTATTACTTAATTAGAATTCTAAGTATCTTAATTATCACTTAACTAATATTAGATTTAATTAAAAAAATTAATAGAAATACCAGGCATGCCTTATTGAAAAACTAGAAGTAATAATAAAACTAATCACCCACAAATGTAACCCAAATAGAAAAAATAAATTATAATTATAAACTATTCTCATCAAATTTAGTAATTTTTTTATTTAATAAACTATTCTCATCAAATTATCAAAATAATACATAAAATGCGAATTAGTTTATTCTTTTTTAAATAGCTTTACTTTAGGTAAAATATATTTACTTTAATAATAAAATAAATGGCTTTTATGAGTAAAAATCATAGATTAAGAGCTTATTTAACTACAAAAATAGGTTGAGGGCTTGTTTATTAAATAAAAAAGTGAGTTGAAGGGGAATAAAAAGAAAATAAGAAATAAGGAGGGCTTAGAAGGCAATTATCCACATTTCAATTTTAATGCACCTCTCACGGCGGCAACAATTCACTTCCAAAATTTAAAATGGTAAATTTCCACGTCAGGTCCTTGAAACTGCAGAGAGTTATATTTTAGTCCGGTCAGGCCAATCTCTTTGGCACATTTGGTGCCGCCAATGTAATTGGCCTGATCAGATTGTTGTCAAGTTTTTTTTTGCAGGTTTTTGTTTTCTTTTTTGGTACATTTTGGTTATTTTTTTATTTTTTATAATAATTTTGTAAAAAACCCTAAAATTTGTCTTGATGAGCAAAAAAAAAGGCATGCATGTACTTTTCAATAATTAGATAGTTTAAATGATTTGCATTTTAATATTTTTAGTTTATCACTCAAAATTTTATTTTTAATGTTTTTATATTTTAATAATATTGTTGATTGAAATGGTGTTATAAATTAATTCAACACTAGTTTAGGAATAATGACAATATAATGATAAATAATTATATTTATTCAGTAATTTTAATATGATGTAATTATGTATTTAAATTTTATTTTGCTTATAATTTAATCTAATTTATTTACTTTAATATCGTACATATTTTTATTACATTTCATTATTTATTGTATGTTATTTTTAAACACGAATCAGTATTCTAAACATCAATTGAGTCTCAACTCGATTTTTGAAATTACCAAAAACCCCTTACTTATATAATATAATAAATATTAATATAAATCTATTTTTGTCTTTTCATTTTTCAATAAAAATAATACTATAACTTGGAACGCATAATATTTAAATTTTTAACTTAATCATTTCAACCAAAACCTCAATTGATTTAAAATAAATTGTTTATAAATATATAATATTTTTCCACGTATAATATAATCGGATGGATGATTAAGACACTGAAAATGAAAAAAACAGGGACAGATCTAATTTAGAAATAAATTTGAGCTTTGACTCCCAGTTTTATTTTCAAACACCTCTTAAATCCTTTAGATAAAGTATGTCATCTCCTAAATGTAAAATTTTAAATTGGTAGTATTGACAAAAACTCCTAAAAACAACAATACACTCCTATGCAAATTACTCTACTATATCAACTCTATCCATATAATTGCCTTCTTCCCAAATCAAGTAAATATACACACTCTAAGCAGTCCTCAATATAATTGCAATGAGAGCCTTGCCTCCATTGTAAATCCCTTTGCCAATCACGATCTCTCTGTCAGTCCTGCATAGTCCAAGAATATATTTTTATATGCCTTTTGAATATCAGCATTCAAAGAAACGATGATTCTTGGCCTCTAACTTGCACTACCCATCATTCATAATACCCAACTGAATAAGCTTGTCTTTTTTCTGAATTCTTCCCAAAATGACCATCCAGGTAACGATTGCATGTTTTGGGATATGTAATGGGAACCAAATCAGTTTATGCCACTGTGCTTTGCACCTTTTCTCTCTAACCTCATTCCCAATTTACTTACTGAAGCCTTATTTGGATCAGAAAACATGCTCTGAAATTGAGTTGCCTCATCTCTTATGTTGAAAAGCTTCCTCAAACACCAACTCATATTACGTCCGCATTCAAGTTGCCAAAAATATGCACCTTTAATGAGGTAAGCTCTTATCCAAACAACCCATAAAGAGCCTTCACCAGCAAGAATATTTCTGATCAATGCAAGAATGCAAACCTTGTTCAAACTATAGAGATCTTTCCTCTTATTTCAAAGAACATATCCGATTCCAACTTATATTTTAGCTTCTACAAGAATCTGATACACATCCCATTCATCTTATATATTGTAGCTGTTGGAAGAATAAATTGTCTGCACCAATAATTAGAAATATTGAATAGCATAGCTTGAATCAACTGCAGTCTCCCAGTATAACTAAGTTGTCTAGAGGACCAATGGCCAATCCTTGCTCTAATGTTTGCAATAAGTGGTAGAGAATCCTTTTCAGTTAACTTCCTAGTTACTAAAGAGACCCCAAATATCTAATAGGCAACTTCCTTAACTTAAACTTAGAGATTCCCTAAATATGTTTCAACTCCATGGGCTAAATACAAGTGGAAAATAGTTCACTCTCTGATGCATTCAACTTCAAACCAAAAAATAAATATAACTGTGATAACATACTTTGAATTCTAATCGGTTTCTTCTAGTTTTTTATTTTAAATTAAATCGGTGTCACTTGACGTACCAATGGTACCAATAAAAATTATTTTTTTATTTTATTTTCTTTCTCACAATTTATACTTGTATTTTTATAAATATTTTTAAAAATACATATCAATACCATCTGACATAATAGTGACAGCAAAAAGAATTATTTTTATAAAACCATAATGATTGATCAAAAAGTAAGATGGTACGTCAATATGTCAGACAGCACCAACAAACACGACGACGACAAGAAACAACTCAAATTCGTAATTAATATTTTTATAAAAAATCCTTGAGTCCTACCATTCCACAAACTTGATAAATTTTATTTCTGTAAAGAGAAAGTTACCAAATCAACACCGAAGATGAAGATATTTTTGTCAAATACCCACAAACTAATTAATGACCAATCACTTTTTATCTCACCCAATCATTTTTTGCCACCTGTATTAAAAATAAAAATGATTTAATTTCCTCTTTCACGTGATTCTTTATATTATAATTTTCTATTTCTTTTGCGGTTTCTCATGTCGCTTTCCGCCTGCAAAATTAAGTGGCTCTCCACACTTTTCCTCTTTTATTTTTCTGACAAGCTTTTGTCTCTTTAATATATTTGTTTTTCTTATAAACTACCATAAGTTTTCATTTTAAAATTATAAATTCAGAACAATCATTTCCATTCAATTTTCATTTTATTCAATAATATTATACAATTATTTTAATCACCTCATTTCAATAAATTTTTATTTTACCTTCTAAAAATTAATTTACTTTTTCTAGAAAGTTTAAATTTTTACAGAAATTTAAATTATTCAGCTGCGAAAATGAGAGAATTTTTTTCCTTTAAACCAATTATTTGTAAAAATAAAAAAAATTAGCTTTTTTTCCCTATAAATCTCATTAAAAAATAGGTCTGCGTGATAAAGCTTTTCTTTTTTTTAAGACTTTTGCATATTTCCAAAAGGCTATAGGGACTACCAAAAAATGCAAAGCCTATAAGCCAAATGAGCTAGCTCTATGTCACCATCATCATACACATGCGACCGGCCTATTAATAAATAAAGAGATAATTGCATCAAATAATTTTCATTCTAAAATTATTTTAAAATTTTAAAATATTTTAATTATATTTTTAAATTATAGATGTTGAATTGATAAAGCTCTTTTTATTATTAAAATTGTTACTTTAATTGTTAAATGGAATATCAGTTTTGAAGTTTTTGATGCTTTATCATTCATTCTCTCTCTTTTTTTTTTTTTGACTTTTTCATTTTTAAATTTTACTTATGAAAATTATGAGACATCATTTTACTTTTTTTTTTAATTTTCATTTTGAATTGTTTGTATTACATAGGATTTATTATGTCATTTACTAATTCAATAAATAATTTTAATAATAAAAGGACTTGATTGTTATACATCGATAGTTTAGAGATGCAATAGAATATTTTGAAGTTTGAGACCAATTTAAAATGAGAGTGATAATTAGAGGTTGTTTGGTGCAATTAGATTATAAAAAAAAATTGTGGTTTTTTATCTAATACTTTTAGTTGTTATACTTTAATTACAATTATAAATGTAATAACTCAAGTATTTTTTCCAAACCATTATCAATATTTTTATTATTAAGGGTATTAGAAATATAATGCATATAACCTATCTATACCTATGGTCACATTTCCTTCTACTAAATATATATTATTTGCATCCACTATAATATATATGTTTATTTGATTGATTTTGATCTTGTAAAAAAGCCCATTAAAAAGACTTCAAATTTATCTCAAAATTTGATGATCTGAGGCTGTCTGCTTTGAGAATTTGACTCCATATTTTTCATCTCTTTTTGACCTATCCAGTGATAAAGACAAGAAGCTCTGTTTGCAAGGATTCGATTATGAGTGCTTCGGATATTTTCAATGCTCACGATGAAAGTGATAACAACGATGGAAGTGGTTTAGGTATTGAATGGTAGGTGCACGTGATGGAGTTGCTGCTGGGATGAAAATTTAAATAGGAAAGAGAAAATCGAAAAAGTTAATTGATTAGTTGGATTTTTTTTATTAATAAAAATTAAAAGAAAATTAAATATTTTTAATACATGTCACACAATATTATTGGTTTTTTAATATGAAGCGTAAAATGAGTGTTTAGTGGTTAGAAAAAGAGTTGACAAGTATTCTCTATTTATTTAAGTCTTGAGCTTCAATCATCTACAAGCAATCATCCATGGAGAAGTCTTTTCCTCTGCATGAATGCCATGTAAACAAAGTCACCATCATCATCAACAGAACCCATGCAATCCTCCATTCCATAGCCATACTCTTGTTGATTCATTACAGGCTTTCTTTCTTTTTCCAACACCCCCAAAACATCACCATCCCCACTCTTCCATGGCTTCTAATCTTCGTCTCCGAGTTGATTCTCTCTTTTGCATGGTTCCTTCAACAAGCCTGCCGTTGGCGCCCGGTTTATCGGACCGTATTCCCCGAGAGGTTGCCGGCTGATGATAAGCTTCCGGCCATTGACGTGTTCATTTGCACTGCGGATCCAAACAAGGAGCCGAGTGTGGAAGTTATGAACACTGTGATATCAGCCATGGCGTTGGATTATCCACCGGAAAAGCTTCATGTTTATATATCCGACGATGCCGGCTCCAATGCGACGTTGCGTTGTACGAAGGAGGCTTGGAACTTTGCCAAGTATTGGGTTCCTTTTCGTAGGAAATATGGTCTCGTGACTGCTTGTCCGGACGTTTATTTTTCAAGCTCCGAAAATGATAATGGAGACTATAAGGGTTCCGAATTTAAGGCAGAGAGGAAAAAGATGGAGGTAATTTGATGAGAGGGTTAATTCACCAAACATAAACTAAATTATTCCTAAGCTTCAAAAGTTATAATTAAATCCTCCAATATTAATTTAATTGTTAGTTATAATTTTAAACTACTAATATTATATATAAGCTTTCTTAAATATCAAATATATTACTATTTGTAGACATTATATTAAACTTGAGGTTTTGAAAATTTGAGATTTATTATACATAAATATTACATGATAACTTTATTAGGATATATCATAATTAGTATTGTATTTGTACACACTTTAAAAAAATTAAATTTATTTTGTGTCAAGGAAAAATATGAGGTTCTGAAGCAACGGCTAAGGAAAATTGTTGAAGGACACTTTCCCACAAATGTTGCCATCAACAATACTCGGGACCATCCTTCAGTAATTGAGGTACCACACAACTTGTAGTTTATATTTATTGTAATTTATTTATCTATTATTAAATTTTTTTTAATTCATAAAAGAATTCAAACAATACCAATATTTTGGAATCGATCAAAACGAGGGTAAAATAAAAATAAATTATTTTACAGGTCATAAATAAAGAGGAAGATGAAGTTAAAATACCCCAACTTATTTATGTTTCTCGTGAGAAAAGACCTTCTCATAATCATAATTTCAAAGCTGGAGCCCTCAACGTCCTTGTATGTCCTCTCTCTACACTCTTTGTCACATGTTTTTTTCTCTACAAACTAATATATTGATAGTTCGTGTTGTGTTTACGTCGTGCTGCTGCTAGCTTCGGGTCTCAGCGATGATAAGCAATTCTCCGTATATCCTAGCCCTTGACTGCGACATGTACTGCAATGACCCAACTTCAGCTAGGAAAGCAATGTGTTTTTACTGTGATTCTCAAACACCTTCTTCTTTAGCATTCGTGCAGTTTCCTCAAACATTTCGAAATATAAGTCAAGATGACATCTACGACAACCAAGTCCGATTTGCATTTAAGGTTGATAACTGGATCTTTTGCAAGGTTCTATATGCAAAATGTGGGTGGGTGTGTTTTAATTTGAGATCTTCTGGTGTTAGGTAATTGCATCGGGTTGTTCCAACTAAATCCAAAGTCAAGTTAGATCGAACCTCTAAATGGGAGTCTATTTAGGGACATCAAACCTAAGGCATTGCTTAAGGAATTTCAAACTCTTTACCACTAGACCCACTGATAGACATTTCATGGATTGGGCAAGGTTCGTGTTTGGCGTGTGTATGATATTGATAGACTTATATTTGCTCAAGCCCAGCCGAACCATAATATATACCTAAAAATTTTGCTAGGCCAATCTATATTTGTTAATAACTAACCCAAGCTCGTTTCAAACCTATTTGTATTATGTTTTAAAGATATATTATTTTTTTAAAATTAATATTTTAGATGATTTTAAAAATATATATATAAGCTTGGTTCAAGGTCTGGACTCAAATTTTGAATGTTGAAGACTAAGCTTAACTCATATTTTAAACAAGTTTGTTTTTGTTCAAACTCATTTTTCAAGCTTTGTATTTTAGTCCAAAATCCTTCCGTATTTCAAATAAATTTTCATGCTGAGACAAATAACCTAATCTATGAATAAGTCTACCTACTACTTGATATATATATATTTATAATTGATGAGAATGAGTTGTGATTGACTGTTTTATTCATATTTTTCTATCGAATTCAGGTACATTGGTATGGTTTTGATGGCGTCGGAGGACCAATAATATCAGGTTCAAACTTTTGTATAAAGAGAGAGGCTTTATTGGGTAGTTTTAACAAGCAACAAGGTTAGTTAAATTGTTCGCTGCTAGATTAATTAAAGGTGTTAATAATTGTAGTTGTGATTTGAATATATATTTTTGTTGCGCGAGGTTGAAATATTTAAGATTTATTTTATCATTTAAAAAATTGAAAGTCTCAATAATTATTTTATTTTAATAAAAGATAATTTTTTATTATTAAATATTGTATAGGATTGCATTAATTTATATTGAATTTTGTAGGGGTGTCAATAAGACTATGTGAATTTTTGCCCACTCTTCAATCTTAAAAATATTTACTCGTCCGAATTTATTTTGTACTATATTTATTACAAATTACTTGTATCATAGTACTCTTTTTCATTTGGATGTGTATTTTTTTTTTTGTTTATAGTACATAACTAGACAAGTTGAATATGTCATAACCAATGACTTGTTAATATAGATTATATGGCACTCAAGAGATTATTTGGTCCATCCAATGACTTCATTAAAACCCTAGTTGAAGATTATAAGCCTTGTTTCATAAAGGATGGGGAATCTTCAAGGATGTCGCTCGAAAATGCCAACATTTTAGCCTCTTGCTCCTACGAAAATCAGACAGTATGGGGTTCAAAGGCAAGTATATATATGTCCAAATAAAAGCTTAATTTGGATATAAATTATCATATTATATATATATGAGTATTGATTAACCATCCTTTCAAATATATATAGGTGGGTTTTCTATATTTTTCTGTTGCAGAAGATTACTTTACTGGACTTAATTTACATCGTAAAGGCTGGAAATCAGTGTATCTTAATCCTGAAAGGTTACAATTCTTGGGGACAAGCACCACAAATTTCAATGACTCGTTAATTCAATGGACAAGATGGACATCTGGGCCTGTTACCGTTGCTCTTTCTAGGTTTTGCCCTCTCATTTATGGTCCTCTAAAGATGTCTTTGGTTCAGCTTTTGTGCTATTCAGAACTTGCATTCATGCCTCTTCTTAATTGCCTTTCTCTTTGGGGCTTCGCTGTTATACCTCAACTTTGTCTCTTCAATGGCATCCCTTTGTACCCGAAGGTAACAAGTATTCATATTTGATACCGTATTAATTAATCTTGATTAGTACAGAACGTTTACCTTTTGTGTCTCACAGGTTTCAGATCCGAATTTCAACATATTTTCGATAATTCTAGTATCGTCTATTTCGAAAAGCTTATACGAAGTTGTTACAACTGGTGAACAATTCAAAGTATGGAGAAATGAATGGAGAATATGGATGATGAGATCGGTAACATCCTACACCTATGGATGCTTGGATGTTATTTTAAATAAGCTTGGCATGAAGGAAGCTACCTTTTTGCCGACCAATAAAGTAACCGATGATGAACAAGTTAAGCTATATGAGATGGGCGTTTTTGATTTTCGAACAGCCACCATGTTTCTTGCTCCTTTGGTTACAGTAATTCTCATAAACATTGCAGCATTTGTTGGAGCTGTTGTCAAAGCTTTGGTTGTAGATGATGATGGAGATCAATATTGGGAAAAGATGTTTGGGCAAATGTTTCTTTCGTTTTTCATATTGATTTCAAATTTTGCAGTTATTGAAGGGATGATCATCAGGAGAGACAAGGCTAAGATTCCATTGTCTTCTACTTTGTGGTCTGTTGTGTTTTCAATGTTTATCTTGTTGATCGGCTCTGTCATTTTGTGTTAAATTATGGCATTGGAAGAATAAAGAAGACTTTAATCTCATGCTTGTTATTATACGTCCAATTATTGAAGGGTTCATCTATTATATTATAGGTTCAAATTATTCTTTTTCGTGGTAAAGGTATATAACAGTCCATAAACCTTTTGCAACATAACTCAGGAAATGCACCAGATTAAACTAGAAACAAAACATGCATCCATGAGACTACAACCAACTAAATCCTAGTTGCATCATTAATCTAAATAGGTATCAAATGAACAAACCATAGATATCAACCAACTACTTAACAACCTAATTTTATTTTTTTCAAAAAATCTAACTTTTTACAGGAAATTAAAATTTTCAATTGTAGAGATAAATTTTTTTCTTTTAAATCATTTCTCTGTAAAAACTTAAATTTATTCAGATTTTTCCTTAAAAACTTAAGTTTTTCCTTTTTTTAAGAAAAAAAACTAAAAAATAATTTTCAAAAAAAATAAAGGAAATTAGAAAAAGAAAATGGTTTTTCCCTAAAAACCCAAACAATCTTAAGAGATAAATCGATAAAGTAACATTTATTTATTACAAATTAATTAAAGGGTAAAATATAAAAATAGTCATTTTTTATTACCTCAGAATACATTTTAGTCACTTATGTTTGAAATGTTATGTTTTAGTCACTTACGTTTTCGTTTTGTTACGAAGTGGTCACTCTACCGTTAAGCTCCGTTACCTTCCTAACGGCGACCTTCCGTGGCAATCCAAATTGAATTTATTTAATTAAAAACCTATTTTCATCCTAGCAACTAAACATCCAAGTTGGCATTTAAAACCCATTTAGCCCACAAGAACTGGTTCAATTCCAAGAACTGTTAGAGAAGCCTATCAGATTGAAGCTTGGTTAGCCCGATAATGAAGATATGACAACTTAGGCTATTTTTAGTAAGTAGGGGAATCATATCTTGTAGATTTGATATGATATGATATGATGTAATCTTGTAAATCCAGAAAATTAAGGGATAGGTTAATCTCGTCTGTCGATGTAATTTAATTTTTACCGTCGGTTTTGGGGGAGCTCAACTATAAATAGAGAGACTCTCCATCACTTGTAAATCATCCATTGTAAGTTGAATAGAGCAATAGAATTCTTTGAGCATTTACTCAAACACTTTAAGCTCGTTCTTTCTGTGGCTTTCTGTTGTTCTTTTGAAGCTTCTTTTGGCACAATTGCTTCCGCTATACAAATTGGTGCCTTACAGGAATTCTAAATGAATCCTCACCTTTGGGAGTAAAGGCTGACTTAGGCGAGTTTGGAGCGAACAGACTGCCTAAAGCCGCACAGATCGCAAGACGAAAGATCTAGCCCCGTGACAAGTGGTATCCGAGCTATTGGTTCGAAGACACCATTGGGGTGTCAAAAGAAGTTGTTGATCAAAATGAGCCAATGCAGACCCGTGGGAAAGCCAGAAAAGCAAGTCTCTCGGGGACATGCTGACAGCTTTGGAAAATCGAGTGGGTAATCTCGAGGAGTCCGTAGGGAACATGAAAGAGATGCTTGAGTTGGTCAAGGGACGCACAGATAGGTTTGTGATACATGCACGAATAGGGCGAAATTTATTATATTCCCATCATCAAAACTACCAATTTTTAGGCTTAGGAAATCAGCAGACTTGCGATGAATTTTTGGATGGGATCCTAGCATTTCTCGGTTGAGATGTCTCATGGTGTTTGAAGATCTATCTCTTAGCTTCGAAACGCATTTTGAATCACTCGATTTTGAGTTCAGGAGCTTAAATTATGACCGTTTTAGTGAAGACTGCGCGAGCAGAATCTCTGAACGGGATTATGACGGGAATTACGAATTTTAATATTTTAATTCGAGTTTAAATCATATTGGGTTCAGGTTTTAGACTTAATTTTTATTATATATGAGCGCAATATTATATTTTTCAGATCTTATTCTTTTTTATTATTTTATTCTGAATTTTTTATAATTATTAAGTATTTTAAGTTATTTAGGAGTTTTATGTTAACAAGAAATTTTAGTTTAAAACTACTTCTTGTTTAGATTAAATTAAAGTTCTAATATACTTAAGAGTTTTATTTAGATTTATTTAGCTAGCCTATATATAGGCCTTCGCATTGTACATAATTCATTCAATCGATTATTATTCTATTTCTCTTTTGAGTTAATAAATTCTCTCTGGGTTTTTCTTTTCAAGAATTTCTCTTTAGTTTCTTTTAAAAGAGTTTTAACAATCTTTTTAGATTGTGAGGATCATCTTCAAACTTTTTCTTACCAAGGTTTCTATCTTGGAGGGGAAATTAGAGCTGCTTGAAAGGGGTTGTGGATTCTTCGTGTTTCCAAGGCTTCTTAGGACTGCTACTCGCCACGTTCTATCTTTCCATTTATCTTCTTTATTCGCTTATTTAATCTTTGATTTATTATTTTATTTTAGTTATTTATTTTAATTGTTTTATCTTACTTGGATTCAATTTCGTTTCAGGTTGTGTCAAAATTCATGTTTCTTTCCGAACGTTTAGAGCCCTAAGTTAAATCAGCGACTTTGACAAACTTTACGATCCGCTTTCACATTCATCCTTCTCAACCTTTATTATTTTGACTCAATGGAAGAGCATCTTAGAGAATTTGTGTTGGATTCTCTCGGCGCCAATGCAGAAAAGATGAATGAAATAGTCAATTCCATTACGAAAAAGCTGGCAGAGAGGGATGAGACTCTCGAGGATATGGTGTTAGCCATGAAGAAGGAAATTGAAGAGCTTAAGGGGGAGCTCACGATTTACAAAGCTACTTTGAGTAATGGGATGTTGTCTTCAAGGTCAAAGCAGCAAGCAATGGATGTTCCCAAATCGGAGAAGTTCAAGGGTGCTAGGTCTGCAAGGGATGTGGACAAGTTCTTGTAAAAAATGGAGCAATACTTTCTAGCGATGGGCATCGAGGATGATGCCATTAAGGTAAACACTGCTTCAATCTATTTTACTGATGTGGCTCTCTTGTGATAGCGTCGTAGGTCCACGGATGAGAAACGTGGTGGGAATGCAATTGGGACTTGGGAGGAGTTTAAAAGAGAGTTGAAGAAGTTTTACCCACAATATGCCGAGAATGAGGCTCGGGCTAAGTTCTATCGTCTCACGTAATAAGGCACTATTCGGGAGTATGTTCGGGCATTTAGCAAGTTGATGCTTCAAATCTCCGACTTGAGTGAGAAAGAAACGTTTTATTTGTTCGAGGGTGGGTTAAAGTCGTAGGCAAAGCATGAGTTGCGTAGGTAAGGAATCATCAAACTTATTGTAGCCATGGCTAAAGCAGAGTCCTTTGTTGAGCTTTGGTCCAATGAAAAACGAGTTTGAGTCGTCTAAGCCCAACGGAAAGGGCAATGGTAAGAGAAACCATGAGGACGATAAAGACGTACATAGTGAAAATGACAACAGTACTGATAGCACAAGTGGCAATAAGAAACCACGAGATGCGAAGCAGGGATCCAACAACCCAAGGGACAAGGGGAAGAAGATGAAATGCTTCCTTTGTCAATGACCACACATGGCGCGAAAATGTCCAAAGAAATCGATGATTTCAATTATCAAAAAGAAAGATAAGCCAAAGGAAGAGGCGAAGCCTATTGAGAAAAAGACATCGAGTGTCAATTCGATGGTGCTCATTCCTAAGAAAAAGAATGGTAGAGAAGGATTGATGTTTGTAGATATCAACATTGCAGGTTAGAAGCGGAGTGCTCTTATTGATACAAGAGCACCGGACTTGTTTATATCGAAAAAGACTGCAAAGAAGCTTGGTTTTTCGATTAGGAAATCGAATAGAAAGATCAAGACGATAATTTTTTATGAGGCCCAAACTGTTAGAGTAGTTTGTAATGTGGAGTTACAAATCGGTGAATGGAAGGGCAAAGAAGACTTTGAGGTAATCCAATTAGATGATTACGATTATATACTTGGCTTCAACTTCCTTGACAGGATCCAGACAGTTTTGTATCCATGGGTCGACAAATTCATATTGTCACTGGGCCGTTATCAAAGATTATTGTGTCGGTGCATTGGGATATGAAGGTTGGGCCCAAAATGTTGTCGTCAATCCAACTAGTCGAAGATGTTTCGTATGGGAGAAACATTAACTCGATAGAACGAAATGCTACGAAAGCCCCTTCGAAAAAGTTACTGGAACATGAGACCAATATAAGGCATGTGCAGTCGACTGTGAAGCCGCGACCTTTGGGAAAGGTGGGTTGTGTACAGACTTCGAGGGGAAAGAAGCGATGCAAAAGCAGTCGAAACGAGTAAATGCTGCGAGTAAGGTACATTGCGAACACTCTGATAGTGTTTTAAATTCTGACTTGTTGTCTTGGCAAGGTCGTACGAAGCCAAGATGCGAGAATTAAGGGGATTCCATTGGGAACAAGTCAAAATTAGGGAAAGTTAGAGTTGAGACTTCTTGCCAACAAGATGTACCAACGAGTGAAACGGTTCAAGTTAAGAGGCGACGAAAGCTGAGGCAAAGGTTTCGAAGGAAGAGACAATCTGATCGCAAGACAAGTTGGGAAGAAGCCAAGGTAACGAGAGAGTTCCAAGGTGAATCAAGTCGGTGTCATTCAGAAGTTGCAACGAGGGCGTTGCGAGAATGGGTGGGGGAGAATGTCACGGGCAAAAGTTTAAAACCCGTGACCATAGCACAGGATACGCCCCATGGAGGTCTATCGATTAGATAGGGATCATTTAGCCCGCGAGAACTGGCCCAATTCCAAGAACTGTGAGAGAAGCCTGTCAGATTGAAGCTTGGTTAGCCCGATAATGCAGATATGGCAACTTAGGCTATTTTTAGTAAGTAAGGGAATCATATCTTGTAGATTTGATATGATATGATGTAATCTTGTAAATCCCTAAAATTAAGGGATAGGCTAATCTCGTCTGTTAATGTAATTTAATCTTTACCGTAGGTTTTGGGGGAGCTTAACTATAAATAGAGAGCCTTCCCCTTACTTGTAAATCATCCATTGTAAGTTGAATTCTTAAGAGCAATAGAACTCTTTTAGCATTTACTCAAACACTTTGTTTGCGTTCTTTCTGTGGCTTTTTGTTGTTCTTTTGAAGCTTCTTTTGGCACAATTGCTTCCGCTATACAAATTGGTGCCTTAGAGGAATTCTAAAGGAATCCTCACTTTTGGGAGTAAAGGCTTACTTAGGCTAGTTTGGAGTAAACGAACCACCTAAGCTCGCACGGATCGCGAGACGAAAGATCTAGCCCTGTGACACTTACACAAGTATAAACTAAAGTAGTTTTCTCCCCTTTCGTACGTATTTGTACCATTAATATTTTTAACTATCTTACTATCACATATTATATTTCATTCATATAGATCATGTATGTCAAATTTGATGTAAATTTAAAAAAGTTTAACTATTTTTTATGTAAAATAAATTTTTAACAGTTCATTAAATATTAATATATATAGTATTTTAGATAAATATGATCAATATATTGGACTGATTAAAAAACTTACATGCATAACAAGTACAATTATATCGATATATTCAACGGTTGGAGCATTAAAATATTAATGGCACAAAGAGATATGAAAGGGTGTAAAACTACTTTATTGTTACACCGGTGTAATGAATCCCTCCCCAATTTATAATATATCTATATTATTATGTAAAGGTTTGATTAAGTTTGCGACAACCATTAACCGAATCTCAACTCAGTTGTGAAATTACCAAAAACTCATTTCTTTTGTAAAATAACAAATATTATTGAGGATATTTATGATTTTTTTACCAAAAATGCATTTTGATAATAAAAAATACAGAAGTTTAAATACATTATACTTTTTACTAATCTAACTTTACCATTTCAACGTTTGATTTTTATATCAATATTTATAAATTTGTTATTTAAATTTTTCGGGTACACATTGAGTTTTCTGTAATCTATTAAGTTACTAATTAACTCTTAAATTTATAAAAACAAATTAGAAAACCATTTTCGTTAGTTCTTTTAGGATCTTAGGCGTCAAGATTCGAGTTTCATTCGTGTAAATAGTTTAATGTAAGATGTGTTTTATGTTAGAAAAAAGAAGAAGCTAATAACGGTTGCCATTAGTCTAGATCTGTCAATTTTGAACCAAACAACTCAAATCCAAATTTATTCAATCTAAAATTAATTTGACCTTAAAATAATATTAACTCAAAATGCTTGAAAGTTGAAACCCACAATGACTTGAATTAAACCCGAATAACCCAGAACCCCAAATAACCCAAACCGAAAATAATTGGACCCAAAATGGGTCTGAACCAAAATTAACCCAGCAATTCAATAACCGTAAAAACTGTACAAGCTGAGAATCATTAGTATTGCTTTTGGCCTTTGGCTCCTGAGTAGCTTTTTATCTTTAAACAGATGAAAGTGGTTGCAAATTCACATGTATCCATCCTCTCACATCAATATTCAACAATGGCTTCCTTTTTAAAACCTCACAAGATTACCGCTTAAAACCCCAGTCTTTTTCTCTCTCTTTTCCATCATCCTTGTTCTTCAAGAACCCTCCGGGAAAAAACCCGATCTCAAACAACCAAAAACAAGATTATGAAACCATTAATGGCGTATGAACAAGAAGGTCATCATCATCACCCCAAGGTTCAGTTCCCATTAGACTCGGATTCTTACAAGATCGTTGATGAAATCGGTATTGGTGTTAGTGCAATAGTTTACAAAGCCGAATGCATTCCCTTGAATTCAACTACCGTCGCCATCAAATCCATCGACCTTGATCAGTTCAAGGTTGACTTCGACAACATCCGACGTGAAACCAAGATCATGACCCTCTTTTCTCACCCCAACATCCTTAACGCTCATTGTTCTTTCACCGTTGGCCGTCGTCTCTGGGTGGTTATGCCTTTTATGTCCGGTGGTTCTTTACAGTCCATCATCTCGTCTTCTTTTCCCGACGGTTTATCAGAGCAATGCATCGCAATTGTCCTCAAAGAAACCCTTAATGCATTATCGTATCTCCACAATCAAGGCCATTTGCATAGAGATATAAAGGCTGGGAACATCTTGATGGACTCAAACGGGTCTGTTAAGCTCGCGGATTTCGGGGTTTCGGCTTCGGTTTACGAGTCGAGTTCGGGTTACGGGTCCGGTTCATCGACGTCTTCGTCGCCGATGATGCTCACGGACATGACCGGAACCCCATATTGGATGGCCCCGGAGGTGATACACTCACATACAGGGTACAGTTTCAAGGCTGATATATGGTCTTTTGGTATAACGGCGCTTGAATTAGCCCATGGAAGACCACCATTATCCCATTTACCACCTTCAAAGTCTTTGATCATGAAGATAACCAAGCGGTTTCGGTTTTCCGATTACGAAGACAGCATCAACAAAGGTAAGAGCAAGAAGTTTTCAAAGGCTTTTAAAGATATGGTCGCTTCGTGCCTGGATCAAGATCCGTCGAAGCGACCTTCGACGGATAAGCTTTTGAGGCATCCATTTTTCAAGAGCAGCAAAGGCTCTGACTTCCTCGTCAAGCATGTGTTGCATGGATTGCCTAGCGTCGAAGAAAGGTTTAGAGTAAGCAAGATTCTAAGAAAGAACGACGTCGATGACGACGACGAAGATGATGTTGAGGGAGAATCAGGGTCTGAGCTAGTTAAACAAAGAAGAATCAGTGGGTGGAATTTCAACGAAGACGGATTCGAACTCGACCCGGTTTTCCCCACCGAGTCAAGAGACGATTCCGTGGTGAAACAAGTTCGTTTCGGTGGTGAAACCATCATTTTAGAAAAGGGAACTTCCGAATCAAGCTTGAATTTGAACTCTCCCGAAGCAGAGTCAAGCTTGGTTAGTAGTACTACAACTCCACCATGTGAAGAACAACAAACTGAGAACACTTTTAATGCAGCAACAATGGTGGGGGGTTGATGGCATTGAAGAAGAGTTTGGATGATCAAAGGCAAAAAGTGAGTGAGTTGATTAACTTGTTTGGAGGGGAAGTGATGAACAAAGAAGATCAAATGGTGCAATTGATTGAGAAGCTGAGGATGGAATTGGAAACTGAAAGGCAAAAGAACTTTGAATTAGAGATGGAATTGGAGTTTCTTAAATTCCAGATTTCTGGTGCATCCAACACTGATGAAAATGATTGAAGTTTTTTTCACCCCAAATTAGTACATTTTGCTGTGAAATTTCGAACTGGATTTATGTTGTTTTTTCTTGCTTATTGGAACATGTTCTTTGGTCCTGGGTCTACCGTATATCACATATTATCATGCATGAAATTGAAATGGAGAGATTATGAGGTGTTTTTTTTTTGTTCTCATTCTTTTATGCATAATCTTTGTTGTTTGATACCTAAATTGGCTCAAAGTTTTCATTTCTAGTATATAAATTGTGGGTAAAAAACTAGGTTGATCTTGATCCACCTTAGAAACTTTTTGGACTAAAGAAGCCTATTATTAGTCCTTTAGGTTAATTTGCAAACGACCCAAAACTTCAAAGGTGGTCATTGTTCCATAGGCCGCTCCGTGGGTTAAAACACTGGCAAGACTAATAGTTCCATTGGTTGGTTCTATTCATAGTTTTTCAAAAAAAAATTGATGTAGGTTGGACTTGGGCTGGTTGGTAACTGGTTTAGGGTTGGGCATTTTTCCCTAATTTGGATAAAGAATTTTGGCTTAAAAACATAAAAAATCAGTTCTACCGGTTCAACTATAGTTCAACCAACTTAATCCCTTTTCGAACAGGTATTTCAATCGTTTTTTAGTCTAATCTGCTTTAAATAATCATGATGAGTAGTTTAAAATTTAAACTTTATATTTAATAATTTTTGTATATATATCATACTTATTTTATAGTATATGTTTGAGATTGGAGCGACTACACATTCGATTGTCACATTATTATCTTATACTTTCACTGTAGATAAACCATGTAAAATAGCAACAACAGATACTGTACTTACAAAATGATTGCGATCTTCCTTCCCCGTTGGAAATTGGAATCTCCCATGAAACAAAGAGCTGTGACCGACGAATAGCAAGGCTTACCGTGATTCACAATACAAAACAACAAAGAAAAAGAGTTAAAACTTCAAACCAACACGCACGCACATCTCTCAATTCTCATCACATCTGTCAGCCTTTGATGTCTCAAAGTCTCACTCAATTCTTAATTTCAATGCATTCCACACTCTACTTTACTCTTTATACTTTCCATGTACTTTTCTTTTTACATCAATTCAACGTTGATGAGATATACAATCTAACTAAATAGATTCCCAGTCTTACTTGGAAGTAAGGTGTGAATGTCATTCATGATTCAATACTTTCATATCTTTGTACTAATATCCAAATTCAACCTAAAAGAAAAGGAAGAAAAATTAACACAAATTCCAATATTGATGAGACATGCAAGGTAAGTAATTAAATAGATTTCCATGTTTTATAGTGGAAGAATCAAAGCAAAACTAAAAAAGTTTAGAAGTTCAAAATGAAAATTTTACAATTATTAATTAAATTTATCAAAATTTAAAGATTAAAGAGTTAATTTTACCAAATTAAGTAGGGCCAAAACCCCTCGCTTGCCGTCTTTGCGCATGTCATTCGGAATTAAGTATGAATATCATATGAATATATCTTTGATTAGGTCCATTCAATTTTTTTTTAAGTAACATTCGAATATGTATCAGGCATGAATATTAAAACTAGACATTCAAGAACATTACAGACTACCTACATAATTATTGTATCTTAAATTATATGAGCGGAAGAGACGGTAACCTGTTAAATACACTGCGGGTAAACACTGCAATTTTGGGTTTAGAACCCTAACAAAATGTAGAAACTATAAATAGCAAGGCAAGGGAGCAGCTAATTGGCTGCTAGTCTTTCAATGAATATCAGCTAAATATGGCAGTATCTTTTGTTTAAACCGCTTCTCTGATGAAACTTCATCTCTTTTTTTCTCTCAATAGACAAAGGAAAAGGAAAGGAAATCGAGGGGTGCTCTGCACTGGCATTTCCCTTCCTTTGACATAAATCATAGCTTTTTTCTGAATGATATGAAATGCCATTAATCTTTTGCATGTGTCTTGTGCTTGAAATTATATGATGGATAATATTGATCAAATTTTGCTAGTAATCCTTGCAATATGCTTAATTTGCAAATTTAGTCGTATTTGTTAGTCATTTTCAATCTCGTATATTTTGAATTTTAAAATTTCGACCCCTAATCAATACTGTAGCAATTAAATATTTTAGTTCAATATATATAATAGTTGTATTTCTCTATGCATAATTTGTGGATTTAGTTCCTATTCTTTAATTTGGTTATCTGTAGTTTTTAATATTTTTTTTAAATTTTGAAATTTCGGTTTGGTAGCTGTTAAATACTTTAACTAAAATGATAGTGGCTTTTTGTGAGTATTATATGAAAATAACAAGTCCGCATGATATGACATGTGCAATAATGTGTTTGCCACATAAGATTTTAGAAATGTTAAAATGTGTACCAAGTTCTTATACTCTTCGTACATTTGGAATTTAGTCTCTCTACTTTTCACATTTCAAAATACAAGTACAATTGCTAACATTTTGTCAAAATTCTTCTATTAAATTCAGGTTCATTGCAACATCTCTTTTTCTTGCTATATGGCTACCAAGTACCAAGTGAGTATTTTGTTATTTCAAAATGTTATGCCGGCAAATTTAAAAAAAAATCTTAACGATGTTAACAATTAAACCTAAATTTGAAAAGTTTAAAGACTAAATCCTAAAAGTAAAAGCAAAAGAATTAAATTTCAAATGTATAAAGAGTAATGGACTTGAAGTATATTTTAACATTTTAGAAACTGCAAATTTTAACTTAATAGATTTAACAACTATCATTTGTATCAAGGCTGAAATCTCTAAATTCGAAAAGTATAGAAATTAAAAATAACCAAAATAGAGTTTGACTAAGTATAAAACTTAAATATTATGAACTTTAAAAAAATGTTAAATCATTTACTCAAAAAAATAAATCTAATTTTTGAAGACATTAATTCTATGGTATTTTTTTAATAATCTCATTATAGATTCTAATAATTCTTAGAACTACCCATAATCTCTTCCCAACCCATAACTCATAAATAGGATGATAATGCGCTTCAGCACACCCTAACGCCCATCCTCTTACATTGGCAACAATATTCATGCCAATTGAGCTAGGACTCAATCGACAATTCTATGGTATCTTTTAAACTAAGCTAAAAGAGGAAAAGCCAAGGGTAAGGTTAATTACTTAATTATAATTAGTAATTGTATTGAAGAATTAAGTTAACCTATACCACTAAACCAATAATTTATCAACGAATATCAATTCATGCTATTAACATATAATGGATTTTTGCTAAGGTCTACACTTAAAAATATTATTCAAGAACCTCGTGTGTTGGTCTGATGGTTAGGGTATTCACCGCCCCAAATGTAATCTGAATTTGAATCACACTAATCATATTATTGATAGAATTTTATCCACCTCTTGTAATTAAAAAAATACTCTTCAAATTTATTATTTATACAAACAGACTCCAAACAATAATCATTTAAATTACCAGTTTTTTTCTTCCTTTTTGCATTTAAACATGATTTTTACTAAATGAATTTCTATAAGAAAGTAAGCCAATATACATGTGTGATGAAGATGAAGATTTGAGCAAAATCTATGACTGGTACATGCATGAGGTCATGGATTCATTAATCAATTCATTTAATTTGGCATTGTGATAGTTTTTGGACATTCAACATTAAATGTATAGTTACAGTACTTATTGTCGATTGGTCCAGATATGGATGAGAAATCATAACTTGTACCCTTTCTCCATACATTTATTTTTTGCTCAGATTTTCTTTTTCTTTTTACCCAATGGCAACTGACTGAATTTAAAAAATATATATTTTCGTATCTAATAATCACATCGAAGTTCGAGCATAGTTTAAAAAAATTTAAAGTAGTAGAAGAGTGTGTTTTTATCATATGGAGAAAAAGGCATAGTGACCAAACGTAAAGAAGGATAGTTTTGCAGTGCGATTTTTCAGCTCCTGGCTTAGAATTTTCATGGCCTGTTTTCTCGCAACTTTAATCACTTAAAATTTCTTCTCTGAAATCGAGAAACCAAACTCCATTTCATTGCCTTTATGAAGTTGACATAATGTGAGAGCTTAGAGACTAAAAACCAAAAGGAATATCCATATGGAGAAGAAGAGCTTGAGAGTCGACCATAGCATCATTATAGGCAACAACAAGCTTAAGGGTTCCTCATGGAGAGAGTTTAGAGAAGAAGATTATGTGTATGGTGGGATTCCATGGCCGCCAAGATCTTACACTTGCAGCTTCTGCAAGAGGGAATTTAGGTCGGCTCAAGCTTTGGGTGTGTTGAATATTGGCAATATCCCACATTAGGAAAAGATAGAAAGGGAGGGGGTTTGGTTTGTTATATATAGAACCCCTCCCCCTTTGGTTGTATCATCCCAAAATCTTCTCCTTTGTAATATTTCTAGAAGAAATATTAATTTGGTAGTGTCCGAGGACGTAAGCTAAATTGGCCGAACCTCGTTAAATCTCTGGTATTTTATTTCTTATTTGTTTGCTTTTATTTAATAGCTTTATGTTGGTTATATTTATTTAGTTATTATTGCTATAAATATCTAAGTGAGTTCTGTCTAGTTGTTGGGTTTTAAGCGGGACCATTTGTGACCCCTCCAATTTAACTGGGAATTTTCTTAGTATAATTGTTGGCATAATAATTATCTAAATATTTCTGATAATATTGTTATTAATATTATCGTCGCTTCCGCAACAATTGGTATCAGAGCCAAGGTTTTGTAGTATGCTCTGTGTTTGCAGCTTAGTCTGATCTTACACATCAGAAACATTTCCTAAAGCTTGTGGGTATTCTGCATTTGGTGGCTATTAAGTAGAAGCTATGGCAAAAATGACAGAAGAAAAACCATCCATATCAACAACTTCCACTTCGTACATTTTGCCGAGGATTGGAACTGCAAATACGAGATTTGCAGTGGAAATTTTTGATGGAACAGGTCATTTCGGCATGTGGCAAAGCGAGCTTCTAGATGCCCTCTTTCAACAAGGTCTAGATATTGCCATTGAGGAAGAAAAACCAGAAGGGGTTGATGATAAAGAATGGAAGACCATCAACCGATTGGCATGTGGTACAATTCGATCATGTCTTTCCAGAGAGCAGAAGTATACATTCAGTAAAGAGACTTCTGCAAGTAAATTGTGGAAAGCATTGGAGGAGAAATTTCTAAAGAAGAACAGTCAAAATAAGTTACATATGAAGAAAAGACTGTTTCGTTTCAGTTATGTTCCTGGTACCACGATGAACGAGCACATTACCAATTTTAATCAGCTGGTGGCTGATTTGTTGAATTTGGATGTGACTTTTGAAGACGAAGACTTGGCGTTAATGTTGTTGGGATCGCTTCCTGAGGAGTTTGAGTACCTTGAAACTACTCTACTTCATGGAAAATCGGAAGTAACTTTCAATGAAGTAACTGCTGCATTGTATAGCTATGAACTACGCCGAAAGGATAAGTTGAAAGGTTCAGGTGAAGCAGCAGTGGAAGCATTGGTAACAAGAGGTCGTCAGCAAAGTCAGTCTAAGGGGAAGAGAAGAAAGTCCAAAGGTCGAGCTGTTGCCAAAGATGAATGTTCCTTTTGCAAAGAAAAAGGACATTGGAAGAAAGATTGTCCAAAATTGAAGAAAAAAGGGAAGACTCCGCAAGATGCAAATGTTGCAGAATGCAATAGTGAAGCAGAGTCAGACTTTTCTCTTAGTATGACATCTTCAACATTATATGCAGATGAGTGGATCATGGATTCTGGTTGTTCCTATCATATGTGTCCCATTCGGGAATGGTTCTTTGAATTTCAAAAACTAGATGAAGGGGTTGTTTACATGGGTAATGATAACACATGTAAAATAGCCGGGATAGGTTCAATTAAACTGAGGAGTCATGATGGATCTACTAGAATTTTGCGGGATGTACGATATGTCCCAAAGTTGAAGAAGAATCTCATCTCTTTGGGGTCGTTAGAATCTAAAGGCCTAGTTGTGACAATACGAGATGGAGTTCTTAAAGCAACTTCAGGAGCATTGGTGATGTTGAAAGGCATAAGAAAGAACAATCTGTATTACTACCAAGGTAGTACAGTGGTCGGGACAACAGCAGCAGCAATTACGAGTACCAAGAAGGACGCTGAGGCAACACAGCTGTGGCATATGCGTTTGGGCCATGCTGGTGAAAAATCCTTGCAAACTCTAGCCAAGCAAGGATTATTGAAAGGTACAAAGACTTGCAAACTTGAATTTTGCGAGCATTGTGTTCTGGGAAAACAACGAAGGGTGAAATTTGGCACTGGGATTCACAATACTAAAGGTATTCTGGATTATGTGCATTCTGATGTATGGGGACCGTCCAAGACTCCATCACTTGGAGGAAGACGTTATTTTGTCACCTTTATTGATGATTTTTCCAGACGAGTTTGGGTGTTTCCTATGAAGAACAAAGATGAGGTGCTTGAAGTTTTCCTTAAGTGGAAAACTAAAGTTGAAAATCAGACAGGAAGGAAGATTAAGGTTCTCCGATCAGACAACGGTGGAGAATATAAAAGCGATCCTTTCCTGAAGATATGCCAAGATTGTGGCATAGTAAGGCACTTCACCGTAGGTGGAACACCGCAACACAATGGGGTGGCAGAGCGTATGAATCGAACGCTTGTGGAGAAAGTTCGATGTATGTTATCTAATGCTAGATTAGATAGAAAGTTTTGGACTGAGGCTGTGACGTACGCTCAACATCTCATCAATCATTTGCCATCATCTGCTATAAATGGCAAGACTCCTTTGGAGAAATGGTATGGAAAACCTGCTACTGATTATGACACCTTGCGCATTTTTGGTTCTATTGCATATTATCATGTGAAAGAATCAAAGTTAGATCCAAGAGCAAAGAAGGCTCTATTCATGGGCTTCAATGCTGGTGTTAAGGGATATCGTTTGTGGTGTCTAGAGGCAAAGAAGACGATAATCAGTAGGGATGTTACCTTTCATGAATCTGCCATGTTGAATAAGGTAAATCCAGAAGGAGTGAGTAGTACTTCGCAGCAGGTGGAGTGTACTCCGCAGCAGGTGGAGTTTGAGCAGAGTGTGGTAATTCCAGCAGAAGGTACCACTAGTGATTCTTCATTGGCAGATGCAGAGTCAGATGAGGAAGAGGTTTCTACCCAAGAACCTCAACAGCAATCAGAGCCAATTGCAGTCAGAAGGCAGAGACGAGAAATTCAGAAACCAGCTCGTTTCACTGACATGGTAGCTTATGCACTTCCAGTTGTTGATAATATTCCATCCACTTACACCAAAGCCATTCAGAGTTTAGAGAATAATAGATGGTTAGGTGCAATGGAAGAGGAAATGCAATCTCTAGAGAAAAACAAGACGTGGAAGCTGGCACAACTACCAAAAGGGAAGAAGGCGATTGGTTGCAAATTTGAAGACACTATTGAAGTTAGTGTTATGAGAAGATGTTCGAAGATGTGGAATATCGCCAAGGTGGAGATTTGTTGAATATTGGCAATATCCCACATTAGGAAAAGATAGAAAGGGAGGGGGTTTGGTTTGTTATATATAGAACCCCTCCCCCTTTGGTTGTATCATCCCAAAATCTTCTCCTTTGTAATATTTCTAGAAGAAATATTAATTTGGTAGTGTCCGAGGACGTAAGCTAAATTGGCCGAACCTCGTTAAATCTCTGGTATTTTATTTCTTATTTGTTTGCTTTTATTTAATAGCTTTATGTTGGTTATATTTATTTAGTTATTATTGCTATAAATATCTAAGTGAGTTCTGTCTAGTTGTTGGGTTTTAAGCGGGACCATTTGTGACCCCTCCAATTTAACTGGGAATTTTCTTAGTATAATTGTTGGCATAATAATTATCTAAATATTTCTGATAATATTGTTATTAATATTATCGTCGCTTCCGCAACAGGGTGGTCACATGAATGTTCATAGGAGAGAGAGAGCTAGGTTATTAAGACAGTCATCTACTCCACCAGGAGACTACAAGGATCAGCCATCTTTTCTTAACCTTAACCCTAACCCTAACCCTAATTTCCGTTCTTCTTCTTCTTTGATTGCCCCTTCATTTTGTTCTACATTACCTCATCATCTTTCTTCTTCATCTTCTGGTTTCTCTAATGAAATGAAGAAATGGCGAAGGAAGGGTGCAAAATCAGTTTTTCAAGTCAAGGAATTCAAGGATTATGAATGTAATAATAATAATTTGTTGAAGATGAAGAAGAAGATTAATGAGAGTGTAAGGTTGGAGTTAGAGGTTGGTGTGGTTAGTGATTCCAAGGAAGATTTGGATTTGGAACTTCGATTGGGATAATGGGTTTGCTATTAATTATCATATGTAAGAATGACGAATTTAGTTAAATGTTTAATTATATTGAATGAAGTATATGCTTTTGATTCCATATATTTAGCTCTTTGTTTATTTTTTTTATTGAGTTGATTTCATGTTTAATCTGATTTTAATTCAATTGTAAAGTCTAATATTTTTATAAAATAAAAAATATTTTGAGGGAATTTTTATCTTTTTACCTACAATTTATGTGAAAAATACATCACGTGCTAAGATTTAAACTCAAAACCTCAAAATCTTCACTTACATTAGTTGGTCATAATCTACTTTATATTTATATCTATATTTATCTATACTATATTTAAGTGTATACGAGTCAATCAGATACTAAGAATGTGTTTGATAAACTATTGAAAATTTTTCTTTTTATTAAAAATAAAAAATTTTAATATTTAATTTTTAAATGTGTTTGATAACCAAATTAATTTTTTACTTAATATAAAATTTTCAAAAAAAAAAAGTTGAATATTTGATAAATAAATAGTTACTTATCATGTGGAAAATATTAAATTTATCTTATTTTTCAAAATCTTATTTTTAAATTAACTTATTTCCTCATTTTATTAAAAATAAAATATTTAAATTATATATAAATAAAATAAATAATGTCTTATTAATAAGACTACAATTATGAAATAATAATAATTACTATTGTCAAATAAAATATTTATATCCGCTGTTTAATTTTTACTTATATATCAAACAATTTTATAGTATAAATTCAATGCTTATAAAATTCATAGCTAAAAATTCAATTTGTCAAATACACTCAAACTTAGATAAAAATAATTAGAAGAAATTTATTTAAAAATAAAAAATATTATGATGGTGCTTTTTTATTTTATATTTTATAGAAAATTTGCAAAAACCAAAATAAATCTACAATAATAAGATTTGAACTTAAAACAGAAAAGATTTTATGTTTATCATTTTAACCAAAGTCTCATTTATTTTTATATAAATTCTTTATAAAATATATGTTTACAAAAAAAAAATTCATCTACATCATCATGGGTATGCAAAAATCTAGTACTATATTTAAGTGCAACTCAATTCGCAAACTAATCAAACACCAATTCATTTGGAAAATGATTAAATATTCTCTTCTTTCTTACAAAGCAACAAATATTACAATGATAACGTTTTGATCTTTTTGTTTTTTTATATAAAATCTATAAAAATCTAAAATAAATTAAAAAATACCCTCACAAATGATGAGACTTAAACCTGAGACACTAGATCCTTAAAACCTTAATTTTATCATTTCGATCAAAATTGAATTTGTTTTTAACATCATTTTTGTGCTCAATTCTACAATTCACATTAATTGTAGGTCCCATAACTTATAAAAAAAATTTGTAATTGATGAATTTTTTTTTTATAAAATACATATCAAACCGTTTTGTTTCTTCATCAAAATTTTCACATTGATATGCTTAAAAGAGGTGTTTGTATCATTAGAAAAGGAAAGCCTTTTAGCCACGAAAATATTTCGAAGGAATTATTAAATTAAAAATAAAACGTATTTTCCTTTCTTTTCTATATATAAAAGAAAATGTTGAGAAATATTTCCATAGACATTTTATTTATTTTGGGCCAGAAGAGAACTAAAGGGGGCCGAGATATTAGGTTGTTAGAGAAAATGGACCATAAAATTTCACTTCCTACAACATTAACAAATGTTGGTCCAATGTGACCCAACCAGTTCTGTCCCTTTTTATTATTATTTACTACGAAAAAAGTTGTCAACATCTTTTAGAACCCTGGCTGTTAGGTTGATGGCAACAAAGATAGCTTCCTGGGTGGGCTGCCCACTTAATTAGCTGCCTACCCTCAACATAGCCATACCTTAACAATGCAATAACTACATGTCTATTTCCCTACGAAATTTAAGCATCTGATTTCAAACTTCAAACCTCTCATCTAAGTTTTAGGGTTAGTAATTTATTTTTAAGAAAAATATAGTTTTGGTTAGGTTCATGTAAAATTAATTGAATTTGAAATTTTAAAATATTTGAATCATTTTGGTTAGAGTTTTTATAGTCCGATTCGTTTTGCTTTTGTATCATTTTAGATTTTGTTTTGGGTTCATTTGAATTTAAGGTTTGAGTTTTTTAGGCCAAGCCAAAATTAGTTCGGATCATTTAGTTTTCTTATCACTATTTTATCCCTACCCTTTTTATATTTTATCAAGGGATGAATATAAATTTATTGAAAAATAAATGAAACATTCCCACTACATTAAAACCAAAAATGCATTGCTACTCCCAAATTCGAAAATTTTCTCTGACAAATATTGGATCAAACATGTCCTGTTGGCATTGAAGATGGCCAAGCAAATTCTATCTCTCAAAAAAGAAATGTTTAAAACTCTCATATTTTTTGGACCATAACTTAAGATTTTGTTTGCTAATCAAATTAAGGCATCTAAATGTCTTAGCTTTACAACCAAAAAAGTAAAACAAAGTTATTAGCAGACAAGAATGCCTCCCCCCTACAACTGACTTTATATAAATCACATCCCTGAAAAGAGACTTTAATTCAAAGGTCTTGGCCTTAAAATTCCATGGACAATATGTCCTTGCCTTCACACTCTTAATTTCAAGTTATTGTAAGAAACAGTCATTTTGTTCATTGTATTTGCCAGAATTGCATCATTTTTTTGTACTGTGCATTAAAATAATTTTGCAATAAAAGTAACAGAGACAAGGACAAGGACCAAAATTTCCTCTCAAATCATGTTGTTTGTGGTTAAACTTATGGCTATCAATGCTTTAAGATTACATCAAATTAACAGGGTTGAAATGAATGCGTAATTCTAAGGTATTCACGCGAACTAACCTCAATTAGATTATCTGAAAATATAAAGTATCGAAATAATATGTTAGTGATTTGATATTAAAGTTTGGAGTCCTTATTATTGAGAAGACTTTATTTGAATATAGGGGCGTAATAGCATGCGGTGGCCTTGCCCCCTCCCAAATGGTAAAATTATCTTGTAGCTCCTTCAAATTTTAAAATTTTACTAGTATAATGATAAATTTGCACTTTGACTCTCCAAGTTTATGATGCATCTTTGGACCCTCTTAAAATAATTTTTTGACTATCGCCACCCGACTCATACAAAATTAATTTCAAATCGTAAAACAGATGATAACATCAATTGTTATACCTAAAAAAACAAAAATTTTGATAGTTTAGAATAAAGAGTAATAAGTCCACGCATTTAAATTCAAATCTCCAATCGATGGCATCTCTTAAGAATGATTATAAGAACCGATCAAAGTAAAATTCGAGTTCCGGCTTAAAGATTTTCAAAAGCAAAAAATATACATTCAAAAAGAAAAAATGATGCAACTGGGCATGTATAGGTATGGTAAGGGGGTGTGGGAGGGCAAGGATTTGACCCCTTTTGTCTGAGACACATGGGGTGTGTAATATATAAGGCATGTGGGCTATGTTTGGGCAAAGTTCTATTGTGCAGGGAACCCTCCACCATTAACTTTTGCTCAATAAGAACATGTACCATTCACATCATCACATGGAAGGTAATAGCATTATGTATATATAATTCCAATTTAATTAGTTTTTAACTATAATCTTTCATTAAAAGCGTGTTAAGCTAGACGTATTTTTATTCACGTGACACTCACTTCCTACAAAATTGATCTATAATTTTAAAAAAATAATCTGAAATCGAAATTTTCCCTTAATTTTACCCTATTTAATTTAAAAAATTGAAATAATAACAACAAAAATTTGAAAGCGGGTAGTTTTATTCCAGCCTTTTTCTTTTAGAGACCAAATTTCGTGTAACGAATTAAAGTCAACAATTCCCCATAAAGTGAGTGCCATATCTATTTTAAGAAAAAAATTTGTAATTTGTGTATTTATATAATTTTCGATATTTTAATATATATATTTATATATTCATATTTAATATTTAAACTTTTTTTCTTTTTTGTTTCGAAAATTTTCGAATAAGAACAGCATACGATTTAAAGTAAAAAATAAATATGAACAAAGCTTATATATTATTTACCCAATATAAGTTTGAACTTAGACACTAAAAAATTGAAAAATTAGTGTGACTCTAAATAATACCAATTGTTTTTTTAATATTAAAATATGTTATTAGTCTCTATATTTTAATTTTTAAAAGTTAAAAATTAAATCTGCATATTTTTTATTTAAAAATCTCAATTCAATAATTATAATTATTAAACTTTGTGAATTACTTTTAAAAGAAAAGAGAGTAAATTTTCATAAGATATTGATTGAATGATTCAAATAATAAAATAAAAAATTATCAATATTCTATTTTTAAAACCAATTTCTTCGAAGTTAATGATAATTATGGGAAACGGGGAGATGCTTTGAACAAAAATGTGATTTGATTGCCAAATATCAAAAAGTGATTTAACATTTCCACAGAAAAGAGGGACAGCATATTTAGCAATTTAATTTCTCTTTGAGGATTTTTATGTTCATGAACCTTCCATCATTAACTTTTTTTAATTTTCATTTTTGGTGTCTTCCGATAAATCATTAAAATTTCTCATTTTATTGAAAATAAAAATTTGATTTTTTAATTATATTTATAATTAAATTAACTTTTTATTTGATATATTTTTAAAAAATATTTAATAAGATAAATAAATAGATAGTTACTTTTTTAAATATTTTTTTCTATTTCATTAAAATATTCAAATATTCAAATTATTATCTTTAAATTTTATCTAAAACTATTCAAATTAAATAAATAATATCATATTGATAAGATTAATTTTTACTAATATATCAAACAGCTTTATAGTATAAATTTAATTCTTAATTTTTCATTTTATCATACACATCTTTTATCAAAATCTAATTTAACGCTAATTTTACAAGATAGATAACATTGAATTTTCCATTTACCGCCGAAAGTAATAGTTAACAAAATTAGTTTATTGTTAGTTTAAGAGTGTAAAAAGCCCTTAAAGTTTTTATTAAAAAAAATAATTCAGACTGTATTTTTTTTCACTCACTTGGGTACTTGTTTTTAAAAAAAACAATTAAACCTCTACTCTTTTTTTTTTTACACTTTGAGTACTTAAATTTTTAAAATGCATCAAAAATATTATCAAACTTTTTAGAAAAGCAATTAAACTTCTACTTATTTATCATGTTACGAATTTATTTTTAAATATTTTAAATAATATATCATAAAAAGAAGCCACCGAGGAAGCATATATATAGAACTTGATTGGATATTTGGATTAAGACAATGTTTTGAAAATAATAATAAAACCAATTTTGATTTTAAGATTAAATTATTATAGCAAAAGGGAATTGAACAAATGGGTGGTAGAAAAAGTGACGAGTAGAAAATAAAAAACGAGGCTGCTATAAGCCTAATGGGGGGAAGGAAGGAATTAAATGACAAACCCATGATTTGAAAGACCAAGTCAAATGAGGAATTTTCAATTTTTAGATTATATTATCTCACTTATGATTATTTTATTAATTTATATTTAATCTTTTATTTAAATAATTAAAATAGATAATCATATTATAATTATATATTTTTATTATTCATTAATTCAATTGATATTTGATTACTTAGTGACACCAAATTCAATCAAAATATTTATACAAGTATAAATTTTATGATGTTAAAATATGTTATTTTTCTATGTACTTTGTCAAGTGGAAGATTTAAGGTGGATTTAAATGGGCGATTGGGTGCGGTGCGGTACATTTAGCTTACTTTTTATCTCACGCTACAGTGTCACTATAGCATCTAATCTTACCGCCATTACTATTTTTACACTAATCATAGGTAAACGTATCGCCCATCCAAACTCACCCTTATTCACTATACTTTAAATATTTCTCTCTCTCTCTTTTTCAAATTATTAACATAATTGGTATTTTCTTTTTAAAAGTTTCAACTTAACATATTTGACATGATGATAAATACTATTTATTTTAATTATGTGACTTGATTTTTTCAAATAAAATGTAAGTAAACTTATTTTTTAAAATATAAGGATTAAATCTCAAAATTTATTAAACTAAAAATCTAAAATCAAATTTTGTTCACATCATTTTACGTTACTTTTTTTTGAAAAGATGATTTTACTTTTCTTAAATCATCTTAGAATAAATAGTGAATTTCTTCCCCTTTAAAAAACAAAAATGCCCAACTCAAATATAAAAGCGAAAGCATAATCCATGTAAAATAATTTCACTTATGGATTAATTGCACCAAAGTCCTCAAACCATGGTCCAAATTTTAACTGGTCGCTAAATTTTAAAACGCTTTAATTGAATTTTCTGAGTAACAGTTTTGTATCAATCAAATCTTTTGGTGAGCCCAACCATTAGCTCGGTCGTGCATATTTAAAACACATCGATTAGATTATAAACATGCATGTACATGTTGCATAAGTTGTTTGGATCTAACAAGTTAGAAAGGAAAAAAAATAGTTCTCCTAAATTCTAAAGACATTGTTTATTATTTTTATTGCAATAAATCTCGTTGTTCAAACAATAGGTAACATGTGTTTACCATTTGGTCCTAAATTCTAAACACTTGCTGGTTGTTTGGTTGGGGGGAATAGGAATGCATTCCCCTTATTCTGTGGGCCCACCACCAAACGGGTGTTTGGTTGCTCGTAATGCTATTACGTCCCGAATCTATTCCGTCCCTAATACGCCCACATCCCGTAATAGGCATTCCCCCCATTTAGCGCCGATTAGGGATTCCTTACCCGTTTTTTATTTTCGTTTCCTTTTTCTGCCCTCATTGATTTTTGCTTCTTCTTCCATCGATATTGCAAAGGTAATTTCTGCTTCTTCTTCCATCGATTTCTGCTTCTTCTTCCATCGTTTTCTTATTTGGTGGCCCGTACGGGTCGTCTTCAGCAAAGGTACAAGGCTGGTTTTCGCCTTGTCGCTAGGTATGTTTTTTGTTATGATTATTTGCTTAATCTTTGTAATGCAGATGTGGAAGATATGTTTGCATGTGGCTTTTGAGAATTTTGATTGATCAATTTTTGGTTCTTTTTATCTTTTTTGAATGGTGTTGTTTCTATTATTGGAATGTTTATTAGAGCATCGGGTTTGAGTTATTTATTTATTTTGATCGATCAATTAGAATGTTCCTTTTTAAAAGAATCTGGAGAATGGGTTTGTTTTATTTTTTGTGTTTTTGAATTCTAATGGTGCACTTTAATTTTTGAATGGTTTGTATCGTCTTTGGGATTGTGTTGGCAAATGAGTGTATTTTGTTTTTGCTGTGTATCTTGTATATGTGCGTTGGTATATGCAGTTTTTTAATGGGTTATTTGAAGGTTGGAGTGGATGTTTATTAAGGACATTGTTTACATGAATATCAAATGGCTTTTAATTTTTGGTATATTATCTATCTGTTTGTTTAGATATGAGTAGTTTTACAGTTCAAATGATTCACTACATTCTTATATGAGGGCTTGTTCATTTTTCTTTTCTTTTGGTGTGTGTTGAGATAGTTCATTTAAGGTTCGAATTGTTGTTTATTACATTTTTTAGATGAAGATTGAAAATGGGTACTTCCTGTTTTTGTTTTTAGGATTGGTTCATTTTGAGGTTTCTATGGATTTTTTTTTTACAGTTTTTAGATGAATATGAAAAATGGGTCTTTTCTGTTTATGGTTCATTTAAGGTTTCAATGATTTTTTTTTCATTTTTGGCATGAACATAGAAAATGGATATATTACTTTGGTGTGTATAAATTGATTATGTTTTGTTTTTAATGGCATAAAAGTGCATATTTTAATTCTGAAATGTTTTGTTACATTTTTTACATGAAAATTGCAAGTGGGTGTTATTGTTATTGTTTTACTTTAGTTCAAAAGTTTGGGATTAGTTGGTGGATTTTGTTTTTGTTTGTTTGTTTCTATGAAAAATGTCAATAGTGTCTGCTTAATGGATAACGATTATTGCTTTGGAAGGAGGGTACATGTTCTCAATGATGATGCGAACGATATTTGTTGAATTTTCTTCTCTACATTGCCTTATGAGCTTTTGGAACTAAAATTAATAATATGGTATGATGGTGATAGATTTTGTTTCCTCGGCAGGCAAACAAAGAAAAACTAGGAAAGATAGTGAACGATCTTAGAAATCTCCTAACATATCCTTTATTACTGGTTGATCAAGCAGTTTAATCTATATAGTTATGATTGACAGTTGAAGTTATGCTGACTTTATTGGTGGAACTAAATAAAAAATTTTGTTTTGGGGATAGGACATCCTTCAATTTGTTATTTGGACTTGGATGTGAGCTTCAGATATAAATGCATATTAATGAGGAAGATGTTATTGAATGGGGCTCCTCTCTATTTTTGGCCTGTTTTTTTACCGTCTGACGGTAAACTATGCCCGTATTTTTATACATACCATGTTGGGAGAATGTTAGGTATTCAATCTGTTCTCTTATTTTTCCCTTGTTGCTTGCTATTTTGGATTGAGATTGGATTGTTTCATTCTGAATGCAATTGTATAAATATAATTTTAGTTTTAATTCAATATATAGATGAATTTATGCAAATTGCTGTAGACTATTTTCAAAATTTGTTCACCTCACAAGGATAGTCTATTTCTACATAAGGTTTTGGTTAATAGACTAGGCATGCCATCTGTGATTGTATTATCGAGGCCTAAAGTGCTTTTATATCATGACAACTAATTTGATAAAGAAATGAATTTCAAGTTGCAAAGATAATTTTAATTTCTATTTTTGCTTTGTAAAGATTCTAAATTTGTATTGTTCATTTTTTATAGTGTGTTATTGCAACTTGAATTCTTTGGCTTGTTTGATTGCTTCCTCCACCCACAGTTGAACGTTTTCTATTCACACAATCATTGTAAGTTCTTTGGCAATTAAATTATTTAATTTTATTTTACTGTTATTGAAATTATGATTGGAGAAATGTGACCCTTTTATTATGATCTCAAGCAATATAACACTTTAATATCTTGCAGTAATGGCTCATCTGTCTTTAATTGCACAAAGTGTGAGGCATAAAATAATTGGTATTACGTTGACAATATGGTTGCAAATCTGTAGAACTGCGAGTTGGTTCTTACTTACATTGGGTGCCAGCCATAGCCTACATACTTATAGACTAATGATTAGGTCCTATATTTTAGATTTTTATGCAAAACGGGATTATGTGAAAAGGCTTATATATGTTAGTGATGAGACCTGTATTGAACAAGTTAGGATGAATAGATTTGCCTTTTTTAAACTATGTGAGATGTTACAAACGTTAGGGGGATTGAAGTCGTCAAGGAACATGCTTGTTGATGAGCAAGTGGCAATGTTTTTACATATCATTTCCCATCACCTTAAAAATCGAGTTATCAAGCATCACTTTAATAGGTCCGGGGAAACTGTTAGCAGATCATTTCATAGTGTTTTAAATGCTGTCATACGTTTACAAGATGTGTTATTTAAAAAGGCAGAGCCAATTACAGCTAATTCTTCAGACACAAGGTGGAAATGGTTTAAGGTATTAGATTGAGTTTTATATATAGCTTGTACATAATTTAGTTGATTTAGATTTAAGTTTAGTATCCTAACTCAATTTTTTATAACATGTGATATAGAATTGCTTAGGTGCTCTTGATGGAACCCACATCAAGATTAGGGTTCCAACAGTTGATAAACCTAGATATTGAACGCGAAAAGGTGACATAGCAACAAATATGCTAGGTGTTTGTACACCTGATATGCAATTTGTTTATGTTCTTCCTGGTTGGGAAGGTTCTGTTGCTGATGGACGGGTTCTTCGAGATGCCATTAGTAGGAGACATAGACTAAAAGTTTCTCATGGTAAACTGGATAGTTAGAGGACTTTGAATTATTCATTAAGATCAAACTTTTTTTAGGGAATTAATCATTTAAAAAAATTTATAGGTTGTTATTATCTAGTTGATACTGGATACACAAATTGTGAGGGATTTCTTACACCTTTTAGAGGACAACGATATCATTTGACTGAGTGGCGTCAGGGTTATCAGCCAAGTACTCCGCAAGAATTTTTTAATATGAAATATACCTCAGCACGTAATGTTATTGAAAGATACTTTGGGTTATTAAAACTTAGATGGGGAATACTTAGGAGTCCATCATTCTATCCTATAAGGGTGCATAATTGAATCATTATTGCATGTTGTTTGCTCCATAATTTTATTCAAACCCATATGAGTATTGATCCTATTGAATCGAAGGTGATAGAAGGATTACCTAGTAATGTGGTAGATTGCGATGAACCGAATATCATAATTATTCATCCATCAGATGCATGGGCTACTTGGAGGATGGAACTAGCCAACCAAATGTTGGATGAATGGCAAGCATCTAGAAATTACTTAGGTTTAGAGACAAAATGAGTTTGAGTTAATTTGTTTATGTTATTTTATGTATCTAGTTTGTGAAACTTTGGTGGTGTTTGAATTGTTTTTTGTATTGTACTAAACTTGTTGAATTATAATTTAACTTCTTTTCATTCATCATGTGTTATAATTTTATTAAGTGTTGAGCTTTTGATTCATGATATTGAACTCAATTTTAATTTTATAAAGTGTTCACCTTTTGATTCATGATATTAAACTTAATTTTAATTTGTTTTTTTTTTGTTAATATAATTATGTCAAGTGTTTCAGAATCAAATGTTTCTTCCCAAGCTTCTCGAGGAACCAAAAGGAAATGGGTTCCAGAAGAAGATGCAGCATTAGTTTCTTGCATGGTGGACTTGCACAATGTTGGAACCTTTAATGCTGATACGGGGTTCAAAGCCGGTTATTTAAACGAGTTGGAAAAAATGTTAGAAAAGGATTTACCTAATGCAATGTTGAAGGCTAGACTTAATATTGAATCGAGGATTAGGTTACTAAAAAGGGATTGGTCAATCGTGTATGACATGCTTAATGGCCAAAACAATAGCGGTTTTGGTTGGGATGAGCATAGGCAGATCGTTGTTGCTGAAGATGCGGTTTGGAACTCTTATTTAAATGTAAGAATTATTTCAAGTCTTTATTATCTTATTTTTACCAAACTTATAATTAATATGATTTCCTCATTTTTATAGAGTCATAAAGAAGCCGGTTAATTCAGACATCGTAGTTTCCCTTACTACGACCAACTTACTGCTATCTACGCAAGAGATCGAGTGATTGGGAGAGATGCTCAAACAGTCGCTGGTGTTATTGAAGAAATAAATGTTCAGGATGTACCTACTACAGATATTAATGAAGAAAGAAACGAATTCTATGACTGCGAAGCTGATGTCTCTTTGGATGACATGGATGTTTCTGCTACGGAACCACAACCAGATAGAAACCAAGGGGGTTCCACATCTTCAAAGAAGAAAAAAAAGAATTCTGATGCAAGTGATCATATTTCTTCTTCATTTCATGATGCTGCCACTTTATTAGCGGAAAACATGCGGGCCATTGGCGAACAAATCAGTAGGAGTATTGCCTCCGATGTGGTAGTTCAACAAAAGTCAAAAGAATTCCAGATCATCTAAGAAAAAGCTACAAATTGATATCTAACCTTATGTGAAATAGAAGGTTTAACTGTGGATGAGCGCTATCGAGCATTGAGCAAAATTCCAGATCATCCAACTCAAATGCTCGTTTTCTTTAGTTTACCTTCTTATGTGCGGTTGGAATGGGTCAGAAGATTTCTTGTTGACCATTAAAAATCATGGTTCTGTTGATGATATTTTCGTAACTTTTTCTGTTTGTAATATTTGGGATGGTATGTCATTACAATGTTCTAACTTTTTGATGTTGTAAAACTGTATAACATATGGATTATGACATAGAATTTTATGAATTTCATGTAACATTTTGTTAATATATGAATATTATGTTTATGAAAAATATAATTCTCAAGTTATTTATTACTTCTAATTTTATTATTGTAGAATAATTAAATTATTTGTTTCACTAATGATATTTTAGCACATTAAATATGTATTGCAGTTTAAAAATAATAAAGTAGATTATAAATTATATTTTATAGTATTATATATTATGATTTTAGTAAATTCATATGAGAATATTTAATATTAAAAATTATATTAAATTATATATTTTTATTAAATTATATTTTATTATTATTATTTTAGGTTATATTTTATAGTATTGTTTATTATGATTATAGTAAATTCATATAAGAATATTTAATATTAAGAATTTTATTGAATTATATATTTTTAATAAATTATATTAATAATAATTATTTTAAATTATATTTTATAGTGTTATATATTATGATTTTAGTAAATTCATATAAGAATATTTAATATTAAGAATTTTATTAAATTATATATTTTTATTAAATTATATTTAATTATTATTATTTTAGATTATATTTTATACTATTATTTATTACGATTATAGTAAATTCATATAAGAATATTTAATATTAAGAATTTTATTAAATTATATATTTTATTAAATTATATTTTATAATATTATATATTATGATTTTAGTAAATTCTAAGAATATTTAATATTAAGAATTTTATTAAATTATATATTTTTATTAAATTATATTTAAAAATAATTAATTTAAATTAATATTTTATAGTATTATATTATGATTTTAGTAAATTCTAAGAATATTTAATATTAAGAATTTTATTAAATTATATATTTTTACTAAATTATATTTTTAATAATAATTATTTTAAATTATATTTTATAGTATTATATATTATGATTTTAGTAAATTCATTTAAGAATATTTAATATTAAGAATTTTATTAAATTATATATTGTTATTAAATTATATTTAATAATAATTATTTTAAATTATATTTTATAGTATTATATATTATGATTTTATTAAATTTGTATAAGAATATTTAATATTAAGAATTTTATTAAATTATATATTTGTATTAAATTATATTTAATAATAATTATGTTAAATTATATTTTATAGTATTTTATATTATGATTTTAGAAAATTCATATAAGAATATTTAATATTAAGAATTTTATTAAATTATATATTTTTATTAAATTGTATTTAATAATAATTATGTTAAAATATGATTAAATTATTTATTATTTATATTAATAATCTTATTAAAATTTAATAACAATAACAATAATAATCTACCTAAAAAATTCTGCTAAGGGTATTCTAGTAATTTTAGTTTTTTTTTTCTTTATGCTATTACAACATCATTCCATTCAACCAAACATAAGAATACTATTACGCCTCTATTCCATTACATTCAACCAAACAATTGAATTACTATTACGCCTCTATTCCATTACAGCTCTATTCCATTACAGCGAACCAAACGTGCCCTTGGTACCTTTTTTTTTATATTTGATACTTGAGTTTTTTTTGTTCCATTTAAGTACCTAAATCCGGATTTAATGTTCAATTTGGTATTTAACATATTTTTTTCCAATTAAACACCTATATTTTCTCACTAGAGCACACGTATCAAATATTCATTGGGTCATGTGATATCATTTGGTCTGGGTAACAAGCTTTAAACTTAAATACCAAATTAAGACAAAAAAAAAAACTCAGGTGTAAGATGGAATGTTAACCCATGTTAAAATTTTACCATTTGGTCTGGGTAACAAGCTTTAAACTTAAATACCAAATTAAGACAAAAAAAAACTCAGGTGTAAGATGGAATGTTAACCCATGTTAAAATTTTACAAGATTAAATAAATGAAAAGGTGTGATGGAAGTCAAAATAGCAGCATAAAAGGTAACCAAGCAATGGCGGGTATTGGAAGTAAAAAACAAGGGATTGTTTTTGTAGAGTGAGACAGAAGACAAGAAGAAGTTCGATCTTGGACCATAAATCAATTCCATTTATTTTGTTATTTTATTATTCTTTTCCCCAAATATCAGTGTCTCATGTAGGAGTTGAAAATGAAATTTCACCATCACTTCCATCAACAATAAAAATGATTGGATGGTTTCACAGTTTAACAGTCACACCTTTTTTATCACTAATTTTATTAAACTAGATTACGAAATTTTTAGTGAAAAAAAATATGTTCTTGATTTCAAGTCATATTTTTTTAAAATTTATTTTGGGTTTAAATTAGAAAAAAATTATCTTCATACTTATATTTAATATTTTGTAAAAAATAATCATTTAATTATTTCTAATTAAATTTATACCCAATAAATTTTTAATCTAAATACAATTTAGGGAATAATAAATCTTTATTAAAAAGAAGATTGAGGCAGTGAAAACTATGTCCAATTAGTGGATGTGTCATGGATGACTACCAACAACAGAGAGAAGACAGAAATTCAATGAAAAACACATTGTAGTTTGATTGGTCAGAGTAATTTCCAAGAAAAGAAAGAAAAAGAATATTAAGACAAAATGTGATTAAGTGCATGAGTTGTCTTTCTTAAGCATATTAAAGTGATTTAAATCCCTTGTTTTTATAGGTTGTAAAGAGACATAATTATATTTTATGCTTTGAAATTTTGTGTAACCTAACCTTAACTTTTACCCCTTATGGTGCCAAATTTGTTGTTTATGTTATATTTTTGGATTTTACTATTTCAACTTAGGGAAAGCATTTTAAGGGTTTACAAAAATTCAATGCTAATGCGGTTGGGTTCATTGTATTTTATCCCTCCTTTAGTTTGGGGTTCCCCCAAACGTTTAATTATCTTACTTTGACTTTCTTTCTAATAAAGAAAAAGTATAATTATTACTTATTTTCGATATTTAAAAAGACGAATATAAATTTTAACTTGTATGAAATGGTATTTAAATTTTTCGTTAGACACCTATTTTATACGAATTTATTTGTGTGGCTCTCATCTCTCTCTTTTGATATCATATAAAAATGAATATGAAATTTAATATTTAAGAGCAGAAGTATTCCTCAGTCGCAACTAAATTTTATAAAATTTTCTAGAACCAGGTTCAATTTAACTCACCTAAAAATTTGTTTTATTGTTTAAATTATATAAATTTTATATTTATATTAATATATTTTTTATAGTTAGTTTAAATATTTTTTAAAACATATATTTAAATTTGAATCCAACCAATCCAAAAACAATATTTTTTATTTAAATCCAAATTAAACTAATCAGATCGAATAAACCACTTAAATTTATTCGATAACTTTATTGAAAAAATAGATTACATCAAACCTTCGGCTTTCAAATTCCAAAATAATTTCAATGTTAATATTATCAATCCTTCTAGCATCAAAAATACAAAAGTGAGAATCGTTATACTCAAACTCAAGTAATACATCATTAACAATAAATATTAGTTATCATTTAAAAAAAGATAAATAAGTCTTTTCCAATTGAGTTAGCATCCGGTTAACCCGTGACACCAACCCAATAATATAGATATATTAATGGTTAAAATGTTCCATAAGTCATTATATTCTTTGTAAATTTGAAATTTAATCTCTTTATTTTTATTTTTAAGAATTTAATTCCTATACTTTTTCAAATTTCAAGTCGAATATTGAAATTATTAACCATACTTTAAGCATAGATAAAATGAATCCAATTGAACTATTTTTCAAAAATTACAATAATTCGGAGCTTGGCGTGACGTAAAAGAAAAAGACTGGCAATTAAATTCAAAGCTGCCTTTGTCTTTCAACATCTGATCATTTCGACTCTGTTTTTACTTCATTCGATTTAGAATTATGTGAAAAATTCCAATTTAATTATATTTTTTTGAGAAAAGAGTATTAATTATTAACTTTTGACTTATCGTAGTTACGTAATCTAACAATTCGAATAATCCATTCTAGGAAATGTAGTGGAAGGCTGTCGATGGTAATTTATTATATTATGAATCCGGTCAAATTATTGTAAGTATTAATTCTATGCTTAGTTACACTAATTCGATTTAGCTCGAGATATCATCGTTAAATTTTATTTATGTTCATTTCATATTTATAAAAGGTTAATCGAAATCTATTTAGATTTATTTTTTTATTTCTATAAATATAATTTTTTATTCAATATTTAGTGACCATGTATATTGCATGCCATCATTATATAATGTTCATTTTACTAAATTTATTTATTTTATATAATATCGTATCGGACGGATGTCTAATGAGAGTTTTAATTTTCATTTTATATAAGTCAATACCTTTTTTTTATTAAATTTACAAACATATACAAGTTATCATATTTTTATCCATATACATTAGAGTAAATATATTTATTTTTCGCGTGATATAAATTATATGATATATAAATAAAAAATAACATAATATAAAAATAAAAATGGATTAAATTGAATTTCATTCGGATTTTGAATATTAAAATCTAAACCTGCCCATACTTTTTTTTTTCAAGTTCGTTTTTTAAATTAAAAAAAATCGCTATTGCGTTGAATTTAATGGACTTTGAAATAAAACAAAATAAAATAAAAGATTGATAAAAATACATTATTTAACGTGCAATGTTTCACCTTAATTTTCTTTTTCTAATTTGTCGATGCTTCTCTTATTACTTTTCGTATTTCTTTTTCTTTGATAAAACATATTGGAAGATAATTAGGTGTCATATGAGAACACGTTATCCTTTTTAGACTTAACATATATTTTTGAAGGGATTTCTCGAAAAACTATCCTTATGGATATACGAATAAAGAAATGGCGAGTTATGGACATCAAGTAGATAAGGGGATGAGAAGCCATGGACGTGAGAGAATACGAGCTATAGACATTATACTAACAAGGGGATGGCAAGCCATGGAAGCGAGAGAAAGCAAGTTATTTAAATTTCTCTAGTCAAATCCTCTTTAATCGTGTCCCCATCCAAACTAGGTAATTAACAAAATTAACCTAAATATTAGATTAAAAGAATGCATAAAATATTAAATCTATAAAATAAAATAAAAGATTTAAAATCACGAATCGCGAGATCTACTGCAAATTAAAAACCACATTGAAAAGAAAAATTCGTTCTCTTTTTCCCTTCTTAATCTAATTTATAGTTTACTACTTCAAGTAATAGAAGGGCGGTCAAAATCTCTTTGGATCATGAGTTTTTCCTTATATAGAACGGTCGGATCATGCTGGACCATCACCATCCCGTGTGGCTCACCGTTTTTAAAATACTACCCCAAAAAGAAAAGCATATGCTAAATTGTAATAAAATAATTACTTAATTAAAACTGAATCCACGCGCGCGTAAATAAAACGCGTCGTCTTCCTTCTTTGGGTCGGTGAATCACGTGCTTCACGTTAGTGTTAATTTTAGCTGCTTATTCGAAAGAGAGTTAGGATATTTTCCCACCAATCTCGACCGTTGAATGCCGTGGAAAATAGATTGCCCTTGACTTCCTTCGTATCCGTACGATTAGGTATGGAATTTTAAATACGAATAAATATAAATTAATACCGATTTTAATATTTGCCAATAACTTTTTTAGTTAATACATACGATGATTGAAAAAAAAATCTAAAAATGTGTTAATTTTTTAATTTTGGCAAATATTTTTACTAAGACTTTTTTTTTGGCAAATAAAATAAGATAAACAACTAGTTACATGGATACATTTTGAAATAAAATACTTTTAGTTCTATTCGCTTCTAGGATGTTTTGAATCTCCCTAGTAAGAAAATCAAGTATTTGCAAGTCTTTATTTATCCCAAAAAGCCAATTTGGCTAAAGCATCCGCAACATGGTTGTGTTCCCTATATATATGTCTTAAGAGCCACTAACCTTCATGAGACAAAAGGCGTTGGATCCTCCTGATTAGAACATAATTCAAAATAATCGATACACTATCTTGAATCGCTCTAACTGCCTCCAAACTCCCCCAAATGTTGGTTATACCCAAAAATCCAAACCCCATTTTCATCCTGTACAACATCCCTAGCAACAGTAAAACCAGAACCCATCAAAATAGTTCCATCAGTATTTCGGATAACCCAATTCCCTGTTGTCGATTGCCCAACGATAAACTCATGACAGCAGGCTAAATCATCTTTAAACACTGTGGAATACTATTTAGCCTAATTATCTGAGACTTTGGCAATCTCATTCAAATTCCAAGTTATATCTTGAAAAACGAAGAGATTGCGATTCTTTTAAATATGTCAAGCAAGGAGTCTAAATAAGCAGGCCCAATTAGCTCCTCCCCCATGCATTTTTCAAAAGGGCCTTCAAATTAGAAACTAGTCAGTTATGTAAATTATCCGAAAAGAAACTCCTTTGTTGGTTTACCGATATAACATTTAGCCAAACATGTTTTTCTATTGAGCAATCTCTAAGAACATGTAAGACATCTTCCAAGCCATGGCCTCAAACAGGACATGAAGAGTCAACCCCAATTCCCTACTTAACTCTTTTCACATTCGTATACGCACTTTTGACAGAAAAATCACATGTAGCAGTGTGACACAAGGAAATTATATCTGGTCCCCCGAAAGGGTGTGGGGGAGGAATACCCACAATACATCTTAAAATGTCATTTGATAACTAAACACAAAAAAGTTCAAGATTCCACGCACCTTCCTCTGTAATCATTTCATTGAGAGAGCAATTTGAAACAATATTAGCAGAAGCAAGAATTTAATTTATCAGAGGTCCAATCCAAGGATCCTTCCAGCACCAAATGTTATTTCCGTCGCACACTAACCAGATTAAGTTTTTATGAAGTATAGACCAAACTTTTGAGAATGACTTCCAAAGATACAAACCCCTACCTGAGCAATACACTTCGGCATACTCCCCTTCATTCATCCCATACTTTGAACGGAGTACACGAACCCATAAGGCATCAATATTTCACACAAGATTATACCTAAGCTTCAACAGAAAAGTGATATTTTAGTCACGTAATTATCTCATCCCAAACCCTCCACACGCATACTTTTCATTTTAATCTAAATATATCACTTCATTGATTTTAATTTCACTGTTAACATTTAGACTAATATTCACTTGACAATTAAAGTATTCCACCACAAAATTTAATTGCCATAATGTCTGCATTTAAGTTGGAATTCATGTTAAATTGATATATTCATAATTTTTTTTGTTAAACGAATAAATTATTTTAACATTTAAATGTTAATTAATGAATACGTAGGTAAATATATTTTTAGAGATAAATATCAAGTTTATAAATAAAGTTTGGTTTAGTGTAATTTGATACATAATTATATGCATAAACTTTAAATTAGTGTAATTATATACATGGAATATTTATGTTGATTTAATGTGCATATAACATTTTTACTTTGATTCAATCATACAAAGTTAAAGAAATAAATACAATTTTTCAATTTTCATATTGGATTAGTATAATTATTTGTGTATCAATACGAAATAATAAAATAGTATTACATCGATAATGGTGTTAGTGGTTTATAAAAATTGAATCAAATAAAAAGATATTTTACATATAAAATTCCACAAAACCAAAATTCATGTATGATATTACATATCGGATATATTGCTTATTGGATTTAAATGTAGGGCTATGTGAGGTAGGTATTTTTAAACAACGAGTATGAAACAATTACGATAATTGCTTGACCTGCTCTGCACCGCCTCACTACATGAAATTATGATTTTACCATGCTATATATATAACTATTACATGTGTAAGTTTGTAATAATGTGTAATAGAAAGAACCCATATATTTTATGTTTTATTGAAGAATTGTGTTTAAATATTTAATTGCTTTTAAAAAATTGATAATATTATAAATAACTAACAAAAATTAAGTTGAAGGGGAGTGTGGTGAGGCAAAGTGGGACGCAGTGGGGATAAATGCATCTAGCATTTATAGAAGTTGTAGTGGTTTTCAAAATTACGCTTCCATAGTAGTTGGGAGAGTGGTAAAGCAGAACGTATTAACTATGGAGTGATGGTGGATTTGACAACATTCGCCCTGTTCTCGCTTTATATTGTCATCTCATTCCTAAGTAAATCATGTGTAGATTCTCAATCTAAATTTTATTTTGTCTTGATTGTAATTTCTTTTGTAATCTTAATCTTTTTGACAAAACAAAAAAAAGAAATGCTAAAAAAAGTATAATTTTGTTGAAGGGGTCGATTCTCCTAATGAGATAAGTTTTTGAAGTGTCGCTTTCTGAGTAGTTAATGTGACCTCTGTATAGTGGAGCTATTGTTCTTGGAATGTTTATACTCTTCACTGAGTCGAGAGACAAACTTAGGGCTAAAATCAAGCATACACCCTAGGAACAATACTTCCGTTGAGAATCCGAGATCAACCCATAGAGCGACCTCCCTCAACAGAGCCAAGTGGTAGTGTTCTTACCCACCAATACCATTTAAGGGCATGGATTCGAACCCCGTCACAATCAAATGCTAAACATTTTCTTTATGGTAAGATACTCCCTAAACTTCGCGAACCCTTAAAATTTTTCTTTAAGTTGAGAAACAAAACCCTAAAAATAGACTAACATAAACAATATCTCGTTGAAGATATGAGAAAAGCCCAAAGAGCTGTTGGGTATGGGTCTCACTATGTGGGAAACCCATAATTTCTGCCACATTTTATTGTCTCTTTTTTGGTTTTGTCAAAAGCCATTTTGGGGGTTTTTAACGGGTGTTGGGCAGAAATTTTAGTAGAGCCAAAAACAAAAAAAAATCTCAAATTAAAACAGAGAGAAAGAGAGAAGAAAATTTCAGTTTTTCAAGTTTGGTGCAGCAGTGATCAACTCTTCGATCGAAGGTTCATCCGTGGTTCGATTGAGCTGATTTTTGGACAGCAGCTAGGCGATAAGGTGTTCTTGACTTTGTACGGTCGGATTTTTCATCCAAGTCTTGTAGCGTCGGAAATACCCATTTTTCAGCAGCTACGTTTTTGGTGATGTTCTTTCATTTTTCTCTCTTTTGCTAAAGATTACATATTGTTAGCCTTGTCGTAGTTGAATGCTTGTTGTAGGCTTGTTATTGTGATCTTGTAGTTGAACATTTGATGATAGTGGAACTCTTTATCGGACTCTAAAGTCCCGTGGTTTTTACCCTTGATTTAGAGGGGTTTTCCACGTAAAAATACCGGTGTCTCTATTTATTTTTGTTGTGGTTGCATTAGTTGATTTGTGGTTGATTAAGGTTGCTAGAGAACATATCTTGTGCTATTGTGCTTGCCATAATTTTTGACAGGAGTTATAAGGAGAGAAAGAACACCGGTTGTGCTTTCGCTTTGTTTCAGTTGTTCGGTTTCTTCCCAACAAACTGGTATCAGAGCTTGGTTATTGTGTCAGATAATTATGGAAATTAATACGAGCAAGATGATTATGTTGAATGGCACAAATTATCAACTTTGGCGGAATAAAATGAAGGACTTGTTGTTTGTGAAGGCTTTGCATCTTCCGGTCTTTACTACTCAAAAACCCGATTCGAAAAATAATGAAGAATGGGAATTTGAGCATCAACAAGTGTGTGGCTTTATTCGGCAATTTGTTGAAGAAAATGTTTACAACCACATTGATCAAGAGACACATGCTCGAACATTGTGGGAGAAGCTTGAAAGCTTGTATGCTTCGAGGTCGGGCAATAACAAGTTATTTTTGCTGAAGAAAATGATGGCGTTGAAATATAAAGAAGGAATGTCTATAGCTGACCATGTTAGTGAATTTCAGAGTGTGATGAATCAGTTGCTTGGTATGGGTGTCAAATTTGATGACGAGATTTTAGGACTTTGGTTGCTTGCTACTCTACCAGACTCTTGGGAGACCTTTCGAGTCTCACTCATTAATTCTGCCCCACAGGGTATTATTACTTTGGATTTGGCTAAGAGTGGTGTGTTGAATGAAGAGGTTAGAAGAAGATCTCAGGGTTCTACATCACAGTCCGAGGTGTTGGTTATCGAGAACAGGGGGAGAAACAGAGACAAAGATGGAAAGGGTAGAGATAAAAGCTGAAGCAAGTCAAGATCGAGATACAAGAATCTTGAGTGTCATCATTGTGGTAAGAAAGGTCATATCAAGAAATATTGCTTCAAGTGGAAGAAAGAGAACAAAGGTGGTGGTGATAAACACGATCGGAATGACGATGAAAAATTCGAGCGTGTTGCTACTGTTACTCGTGAAGATCTGTTAGTTATTTGTGATGAGAATTTGGTCAACCTAGCATGCGACGAGACTAGTTGGGTGATTGATACTGGTGCATCACTTCATGTCACGTCGAGGAAGGAATTCTTCACATCTTATACTCCTGGTGATTTTGGGGTATTGAAGATGGGTAATGATGGTTTGGTTTCGGTTATTGGTATGGGAGATGTTAGCTTGGTGAGTAACAATGGAACAAAGTTAACTTTCAAGGATGTCAGACATGCACCGGATGTCCGTTTGAATTTGATTTCTGCAGGAAAGCTTGATGATGAGGGATTCTGTAACACCTTCAGTGAAGGGCAGTGGAAGCTGACTAAAGGCTCCTTGGTTGTGGCTCGAGGAAAGAAGAGCTCAAATTTGTACTTGATGCAAGCTTTGACTTCTCGAGAGACGGTGAATGTGACACTGAATGACAACTCAACTGAGTTGTGGCATAAACGACTCAGTCACATGAGTGAGAAGGGGCTTAGCTGTTTAGGGAAGAAGAATCAACTTTCGGGTTTAAAGAATGCTACACTGAAGAATTGTGCTCATTGTCTAGCAGGAAAGCAGAAAAGAGTTTCATTTAGAAGCCATCCTCCTCATAGGAAATCAGAGTTGCTAGAGTTGGTCCATTCAGATGTTTGTGGTCCGATAAAAGTAAGATCACATGGTGGTGCACTTTACTTTGTGACTTTCATTGATGATTGTTCAAGAAAGCTATGGGTTTACACTTTGAAGTCTAAAAATCAAGTCTTTGAGGTGTTTAAACAGTTTCAAGCATCAGTTGAAAGGGAAACTGGGAAAAAGTTGAAGTGCATTCGTACTGATAATGGTGGCGAGTACACAGGGTCGTTTCATGAGTATTGTCTGCGACAGGGAATCAGACATCAGAGAACACCACCAAAGACTCTACAGTTAAATGGGTTAGCTGAAAGAATGAACCGAACATTGATTGAGAGAGTCAGATGTTTGTTGTCAGATGCAAAGTTACCAAGATCATTTTGGGCTGAAGCTTTGAATACAGTGACACATGTGATAAATCTGTCTCCTAGTGTTCCTTTGAAAGGTGATGTGCCAGATAGAGTTTGGTTTGGTAAAGACGTGTCATATGATCACCTACGTGTGTTCGGTTGTAAAGCATTTGTTCATGTTCCAAAGGATGAAAGATCCAAGTTGGATGCCAAGGCTCGACAATGCATTTTTATTGGTTATGGTCTAGATGGTGAGTTTGGTTATAGACTCTATGATCCAGTTTAGAAGAAACTCGTGAGAAGTAGAGATGTTGTCTTCATTGAGGATCAGACCATTGATGACATTGATAAGACGGAGAAAGTGGATTCACAAGGTAGTGGTGACTTGATCGATGTGAATCCGGTTCCCCTAGACTCTTCACCAGATCCTATCCAGGATGATGTGCATGGTGATGTTAGTGGTGACCATCAGACTATAGGTGACTTTGATACTCCCATGGATGATGTTGTGAATGATCAACAACAAGCACCTATAGCTCCACCAGCAGTTCCACTTCGAAGGTCTTCCAGAGATCGACGATCTTCTGTCAGGTATTCTCCTGATGAATATGTTCTTTTGACTGACGGGGGAGAACCTGAATGTTATGAAGAGGCTATGGAGAGTGAATGCAAAGATCAGTGGGTTGAAACGATGAAAGACGAACTTCAATCCTTGCATGAGAACCATACTTTTGAATTGGTGAAACTGCCTAAGGGCAAAAGAGCTTTGAAGAATCGGTGGGTTTACAGGTTGAAGCAAGAAGAGAAGTCTTCATCTCCACGATACAAAGCTAGATTGGTCGTCAAGGGTTATACTCAGAAAAAAGGGGGTTGATTTTGAAGAAATATTTTCTCCGGTTGTGAAGATGTCCTCTATCAGAACTATACTGAGTTTGGCATCTTGTTATGATCTAGAGGTTGAACAAATGGATGTGAAAACTGCTTTTCTTCATGGTAACTTGGAAGAAGAGCTTTACATGGAGCAGCCAGAGGGTTTTGTTGCACAAGGGAAAGATGACTATGTGTGCAGATTGAAGAAGAGCTTGTATGGTTTGAAGCAAGCTCCAAGGCAATGGTACAAGAAGTTTGAGTCTGTTATGGGGGAGCAAGGCTACAAGAAGACTACTTCTGATCATTGCGTGTTTGTTAAGAGATTCTCTGGTGATGATTTTATTATTCTTTTGCTCTATGTTGATGATATGCTTATTGTTGGTCAGAATGCTTCTAGAATTGAGAAGTTGAAACAAGAGTTGAGTAAATCCTTTGCAATGAAGGATTTGGGGCCAGCAAAGCAAATTCTTGGCATAAGACTGACACGTGATAGAAAGGCCAAGAAATTATGGTTATCACAAGAGAGGTACATTGAGAAAGTACTTCAAAGGTTTAGTATGGACAAAGCTAAAGCGGTGAATACTCCCTTTGCTATGCACTTTAGATTGAGTGTTAAGCATAGTCCTTCCACAGAAAAGGAGAAGGAAGAGATGCAGAAAATTCCTTACTCTTCAGCCGTGGGTAGTTTGATGTACGCAATGGTTTGCACGAGACCAGACTTGGCTTATGCCGTTGGTACAGTTAGTCGGTTTCTTTCTAATCTAGGCAGAGAGCATTGGAATGCAGTGAAGTGGATTATGAGATATCTTCGTAGCACTTCCAACATGAAACTTTGTTTCGGCAATGAGAAACCTGTTCTTGTTGGGTATACAGATTCAGACATGGCCGGAGACATTGACTCGAGGAGATCTACTTCAGGTTACTTAATCACTTATGCAGGGGGAGCTGTGGCATGGCAATCGAGACTGCAAAAGTGTGTTGCATTGTCCACCACCGAATAAGAGTTCATTGCAGTAACCGAAGCGTGTAAGGAGATGCTTTGGATGAAGAAGTTTGTGCATGAGCTTGGTTTTACTCAGGAGAAGTATGTCCTGTATTGTGATAGCCAGAGTGCTATTCATCTTGGTAAGAACTCAACTTTTCATGCTAGATCTAAGCATATTGATGTGAGGTACCATTGGATACGAGATGTTCTTGAAGCTAAGCTGTTAGAGCTTGAAAAGATACACACTAATGATAATGGTGCTGATATGTTGGCGAAGGCCTTACCAAGAGGAAAGTTTGAAGCATGTTGTTTGACCTCCGGCATGGAGACATTCCCCACATAGTTGGAGGGGGAGATTTGTTGGGTATGGGTCCCACTATGTGGGAAACCCATAATTTCTGCCACATTTTATTGTCTCTTTTTTGGTTTTGTCAAAAGCCATTTTGGGGGTTTTTAACGGGTGTTGGGCAGAAATTTTAGTAAAGCCAAAAACAAAAAAAAAATCTCAAATTAAAACAGAGAGAAAGAGAGAAGAAAATTTCAGTTTTTCAAGTTTGGTGCAGCAGTGATCAACTCTTCGATCGAAGGTTCATCCGTGGTTCGATTGAGCTGATTTTTGGACAGCAGCTGGGCGATAAGGTGTTCTTGACTTTGTACGGTCGGATTTTTCATCCGAGTCTTGTAGCATCGGAAATACCCATTTTTCAGCAGCTACGTTTTTGGTGATGTTCTCTCATTTTTCTCTCTTTTGCTAAAGATTACATATTGTTAGCCTTGTCGTAGTTGAATGCTTGTTGTAGGCTTGTTATTGTGATCTTGTAGTTGAACATTTGATGATAGTGGAACTCTTTATCGGACTCTAAAGTCCCGTGGTTTTTACCCTTGATTTAGAGGGTTTTTTCACGTAAAAATACCGGTGTCTCTATTTATTTTTGTTGTGGTTGCATTAGTTGATTTGTGGTTGATTAAGGTTGCTAGAGAACATATCTTGTGCTATTGTGCTTGCCATAATTTTTGACAGGAGTTATAAGGAGAGAAAGAACACCGGTTGTGCTTTCGCTTTGTTTCGGTTGTTCGGTTTCTTCCCAACAAGAGCAACCTCTCCTGAACAACTTTAAAAATAGAAAATAAAAACAGTTATAAATATAAGCATTTTTACATTGTATTGCAATAATATCTATTAAATCTAAACAAAGTTTAATCACCAAAAACTATGAAAAAAAATAAAGTTTGAAGTATATTATCTTAAATTCATCCATAAAAAGAAACTCTACAAGTTGAAGCATATGGTGTCAATACCTAATGTGTGCAATGAATCTGCGCATAAGTTGCTAATTTTGATTATGCACGCAATGAATAACTTATAAGAAACCATGGTTTCTTTTAGAGGAAATTAAATTTAATAACAATGACATCCTTTTCACTATTAGTTTGTCCATAAAAAAAGAAGATGAGTAAATACACAATGAACGAATAAGATGATAATTTATCTTACAAAACAAATATTTAATTATACATGCGCTAAAGCAAATACATGGTCAATATCTATTAAACATTAGTTTGCTATGTCTATCGTCGAACATGTTCACTTTGCTCACACTCTCATTATCTTTCTTTTTTCTTTAAAACAAATTAAAACAGAAGCCCTGTTGACGCACTATATTATTGACTTTTTTGCTACCCAACAGATTGTGAAAACTATCTTGGTTCAGAGTAGCACAAATGGCTAATTAATTAAATTCATTAGCTACAAATATTAATTTAAATAGGTAAAAAATGAAATTTATTTATAGATGAGGTTTTGATTTAATATTAAGGTCAAAGTTGTCGAAACATTGAGATTTTAAGTTTGGATTTCTTTCCATGTAAGTTATGTGTGGTTTAAGTTTAATTACGTGTGAACGTTATCTAGATTTATTTCGGTCTAAATAGGATATGTCCAATTGTACGATTATAATTATCGCGGTCCAAATTATATTATTTAAAAATAGTTTTATTGTATGCATGTCATCTATATAAATTTCTTTTGTACGTTAATGAATAAATTCATATTATTTTTCTTATGTTGATAAATTTCCAATTTATATATGTAATTTTATTTCTTACGTGATCTATCAAATTGTAACTTTAATTGAAAGGTGACACCTATTCTTATTTATAATCTGATTTTCCAAGAGGACATATTCTGATTCCAAATAAATTTTGCTTTCATTGAGTCGTGAAAACGGCATCAGATTTTTTTCTTAGTCAATTAGCAAATTATGTGGTTTACATAATTAAAATATAAAATAGTATATTATGATTAAATAAAAATTAAATTAAATTTGAAAAATCATATCGATGCATGCCAAACAAGGGCTAAAGTATTTCAAACATGTTGTCAATACATGAAAAAAACCGACAACTACTGCACGCGCCTAATAATCAAAATGAAACGAAGGCTTCGTGGCAACAAAAATCCAACTAAATAAAAAGATAATTTTATTTTTTATTAATTAATATTAATTTTATTAATTATAAAAATGTTTTAATTATTTTTGAAATAAAACATTTTAATCAGTATTAAATTATTTTAGTAAAGTATATTATATTTAAATATAATAATATTCTAAACGTAATATATTGTTGAGTTAATGTATGTAAATTTTTTTAATTTAAATTATAAAAAATACATTCAAAAAATTATAACTACAATTAATCATTATAAAATACTCTTAGACTGATTATCATAATATATCTAAACCTGTATCAAAATAAATATAGACTGAGGATCCACATAACCTTAACAATAAGTTAAAAGTTTCGTTGTGGGAGTTCGACTTTATCAAGAGATATCTATGAAGTGTTATCCGTTGAGAGTTGACAAACTTCTCTACACAATGTTATTGTTTCTGGCGAGGATTTTATATCTTGGCTCAAATGAGAGCTCAAATATTTAAGGAGTGGACGAGTTCATATAGTGGAACACTTTCACATGTAATTATTTTTTATTATTTTACAATTGAAAATAAATGAGTGAACAAACTAAATAGAAAATATATAGATAAATAATCACAATTGTCTCGTTATCTTTTTAATTTAAAATTGTTCATTAGATCTGTAGTGGCTTATGTGATTCCTTCAAACGTAAGTTGGGGAAGTTGATGTTTTTGAAACCATGAAAGTAAGTGTATTTTACACCAAACCTGATATGGTAAACATCTTCTATCTAATAAAAAAAATATTGATTAGGGATAGCGAATGTTGCTAAATCAAACACTGCTCCACAGTTGGCACGCTTTGCTTCATCACCTGCGTCTTTTTAATACTGAAAACTAATATTAGCTCACCCACTCCAATTCGCTTCAATTTAATTTTCACAATTCATGTTTAATATCTTCAATTTTTTAAAAATCAAATAAATATATAAACATATTATTATATATTTAGTATATAATAATTTTGAGAAAGGGGTTAAAATCTATCCACGTTTTAAAATTCCTATTGAAATTCATGAATTTTAGTATCCTAATTTATTTTTAATAGATTCTAAAACAATTCATTAATGTATTAATAGTCCAGTCTTGATACGATTCATTGCATATGAACTCTTAAACACACATCACACGTTAATCATATTTAATACACAATTTCACTAAAAATTGCTTAAATATTTAACACAACTTTATAAACAATATTAATAATTAAGTATATTAAAATATATATATATTTAAAAAACAAATAGTAATTTTTAAAAACTGCTTTAGAAATAAAAAACTACACTACTAATTTATAAAATACTGCAAAGATTAGATTGGTTTACTGGAAAAAATTATAAATAAATAAAAAAGAAAAGGGAAGGAAAGAGAGAGAAAAAATAAAACAAACCTCTATTTGGGTATGAGAAAGACGTTTTGGTTCAAAAGGGCGTCTAAGTTCTCTTCATGTAAGAAGTGGGTCCCAACTGTTTCTCTCTCTCTCTCCCCCCTTCCTCTTCTCCCTGTCTTCTCTCTCTCCTTTTTTTTTTTTGAAAATTTTTAATCAGCTTTCTTATAAAACCAAAGGGGGACTAATTGTTTTTGAGAAAAATTTGTTTTGAAAGAGGACCCCTCAAGACCCAACCCGGTTTAAAAACCAGACATACACACACACACACGGCTCTAAAAACAGCGTTCTGTTCTTGATTTTGTCTTTGTTTTTTTTGTTGCTGTTGGTGGTGGTGGTTTTGTTTTTGTAATTATATGTATGTAAACACATTTTTTTTCTGGGTTTTTGTTTTTGAAAGATGTCAATATGGATGGCTAGTGAATGAAAAATTGGAACGTCAACAAAAATAAAGACTTGAGCTTTGAAGGGAGCAGTCATCAAAATATGTTGTGTTTAGCTTTGCATGTTATGGAAAATCAAAAGATCTGAAGGTGGTTTCTGGTAAGTTTTTTTTTCTGGGTTTAATTTTCAGCCTGCATTTCTGGTATTTTTATCAGAAAAAAATGGTTTGCTTTTTGTTCTTTTTCCTGGTTTCTGGGTTTTTTTTTTAAAATTTTGTTCTTGTGGGGGCTGCTTCTCTGAGAAAGCTGATTTTTTTTAAAAAAAATTAAACTATAAAAGAGTATTTTGTTTGAATGAAGAAAATGTCGTGTTCTTTTATTACTGTACTATTTGATAACATAAAAAATGAAATTTGTTTTGGATTAAATCATTTTTACCTTTTTTTTGCTTCTTAATATGCTAATTTTGGGGATATAAACTTTGTTAGATCTTAATTCAATGTTATAAAATTTCATTTTTGTTTTTCTATTACAGGCAATGAGAATTGAAGATTGGGATTATAATGTTGTAGCTCAAGTGAGCTATGTTTTAGATGATGGAGTGTAGTGTTTAAAAATTTGTATTTTCAATAAATGGATTGAATCACAAAGTGTAACAGTTCATTTTGGATGCAATGTTAAAAGCATTAGCTCCTGGGTTGTTGATTTCTTCGCTTCTGATCTCGGCCTCCACGGCGGTTGATACCGGTTTTCCGAGGTGTAATTGCGACGATGAAGGGAGTTTTTGGAGCATTGAAAGTATCTTAGAGACGCAACGAGTGAGCGATTTCTTGATTGCGGTCGCCTATTTTTCGATTCCCATAGAATTGCTTTACTTTGTTAGTTGCTCCAATGTGCCTTTCAAATGGGTCTTGTTTGAGTTCATCGCGTTTATCGTGCTTTGCGGATTGACTCATTTGCTTAACGGATGGACTTACGGTCCGCATCCGTTTCAGCTTATGTTGGCTCTCACAGTGTTCAAGATTCTCACCGCCTTGGTCTCTTGTGCGACGGCTATTACGCTTATTACACTTATTCCGTTGCTTCTTAAGGTTAAGGTGAGGGAGTTTATGTTGAAGAAAAAGGCTTGGGACCTCGGGCGGGAAGTTGGGATTATAATGAAACAGAAGGAGACCGGTGCGCACGTCCGTATGCTAACGCAGGAAATCCGTAAATCATTGGATAGGCATACTATTTTGTACACAACGATGGTGGAGTTGTCTAAGACATTAGGTTTGCAAAATTGTGCTGTATGGATGCCTAATGAGATCAAGACCAAGATGAATTTGACTCATGAACTCAAAGGAAGGAACTTTTCGTATAATTTTACCATTCCGATTACGGATCCGGATGTTGTGAGGATTAAAGGAAGTGATGGAGTGAACATCCTCGAACCTGACTCTTCACTTGCCACTGCAAGCAATGGAGAGTATGGTGAGCCAGGACCTGTGGCTGCAATTCGGATGCCAATGCTCCGAGTATCCAATTTTAAAGGGGGAACTCCCGAGCTAGTTCAGACATGTTATGCGATATTAGTTTGTGTTCTTCCGAGTGAACAAAATAGGTCTTGGAGCAACCAAGAACTAGAGATAGTTAAGGTCGTTGCGGATCAGGTGGCTGTTGCACTCTCTCATGCTGCGGTTCTCGAAGAGTCTCAACTCATGAGGGACCAATTGGTCGAGCAAAATCGAGCATTGCAACTGGCACGACAAAATGCCATGAGAGCAAGCCAAGTTAGAAATGCATTTCAGAAGGTAATGAGTGATGGAATGAGGAGACCTATGCACTCGATTTTAGGATTGCTTTCGATGATGCAGGATGGAAATCTGAATAATGATCAACGGATTATTGTTGATTCGATGATGAAGACCAGTAACGTGCTATCGACATTGATAAACGATGTGATGGATATTTCAACAATGGATAACGGAAGATCCCCGTTGGAGAAGCAATCTCTTCACTTGCATTCCATGATAAAAGAAGCTGCTTGTCTTGCCAAATGCTTGTCTGTTTATAGGGGTTTCGGTTTTTCAATTGAAGTTGAGAAATCCTTGCCTGATCTTGTTTTCGGCGATGAAAGGAGAGTTTTTCAAGTGATACTTCATATGGTCGGGAGCCTATTGGATGGCAATAGTGGAGGTGGAACTGTTGTACTCCGGGTGTTCTCCGAGAATGGTAGTCAGGAACGGAATGATCAAAGACGGGCAGCCTGGAGGCACAGCTCCTTGGATGGAGATGTACATATCAGGTTTGAAATTAGGATCGAGAATAGCAATTCTCAGCCAGAGAGCAGCGGCTCAATGTCGGAGTTACAGATCAGTGGCAGAAAATATAACAGCAATAGAGCCGAGGAACGCTTGAGCTTCAGCATTTGCCAAAAGCTAGTGCAGGTAACAAACAAGAGTACTAAATTGTCTGCTTGCGTAAATCCGCGACATTGTGGGACATTAAGTAGGATAAAGAATTTTTGTCGTCTGATGAATATCCGGTTACACGTCATGCATCCGTTTTTCTACCGTTAACTTATTGTTTTGTCGTGTTATACTTTTTCGATTAATTTGTTTTTCATGATTTCAAACAAATGTGTAGTTAATGCATGGGAACATCTGGGTAGTACAAAATCCTCAGGGTTCAGCTCAAAGCATGGCGCTTGTTATTCGGTTTCAACTCCGACCGTCCATCAGTATAACAATCAACGAGTTGGGAGAATCATCAGACCAGCCATGCTCCAACTCCCTTTTCAAGGGTTTGCAAGTTTTACTTGCCGATGACGATGATCTGAACCGTGCCGTGACTCGAAAGCTTCTCGAGAAGTTGGGATGCAGTGTTTCTGCCGTAACATCTGGATTCGAATGCCTCACTTCTATAGGGCCAGCTTCATCACCTTTCCAGATTGTCATTTTGGAGCTTCAGATGCCCGAGTTAGATGGATTCGAAGTCGCAATGAGAATCCGGAAATTCCGAAGTCGTAACTGGCCGTTGATCGTTGCCATGACTGCCAGCACCGAAGATGATACATGGGAAAGATGTTCACAGATTGGAATCAATGGAGTCATTCGAAAGCCAGTCCTATTACAAGGAATCGCCATCGAGCTTCGGAAAGTCCTGATGCAAGCCAACAAAGTTTAAGGTTCTTCAATCCTGAGCACCGGCAATGACGACGGAAATGGTACACAAAGTTCACTCCTTTAACCTTTCATCCCCGGCTTAATGTGCTCGATTTCATGTTGGATTTGCCTAGATAGTTTCAGATCTAATCAAATAGCTTTTATTAGAAATTCTCTTCAACAACATCACTCTAAAAATAAGAAATATAGATTTACATACATGCACAGTGCAAAAAACTAGATTAAGATCAAGTTATTGCATATCTTAAAAACAGATTGGTTTGCCTTATTAGTTCACAAACAATTTAAAATCTCTCTCAAGCTAATATATATATATACACACGTATATTTGCCATTTTTAATCCAAAAAAATGTCCTATACGCATGTTTAAACATGTCTTGTTTCGATATAACATTGGACATGGGTATTTTGGGAAACATTGATATACTATATATATTTAGCATGTAAAACAACTTGATATCTTCCTTTCCATATATGAAGCATTCACCAATGAAAATGAAAAGAGAACACATTGCAGACAAAACTAAATTCACAAGATATGAATTTTCATGGTGGTTTTTCTTTTATTAAAGAGAGTGGGAAAAATGAGGAATGAGAGAAATGGGTACATTTATCGCTAGCTTTTGGTGTTGGTTTTGTTTGGTTACCAAATTCATGCATGAACCTTATAGTTCAGTACGTATCATTTGGACTATTTTTCCTTATTTCTTTTTTCCACTTGGACCACTTTCTTACCCTATAAAACCCTAGCCTTTTATTTGTTCTTTTAGTCAATCAGATTTTTATGACTGAACTATTAAAATTATCTTCACATTAGATATTTTTCTTTCTCCTTTTTAACTTTAATCCGTGGATAATCCACGCGACAAAATGTGATAAGTGATGTATAGGATTTTAATCTATGAATAAAAAATAAAAAAATAAACATAAAATTGCAAACTCAGGGGAAATTATTATTTTAATTAGAATGAAGTTGACCCATGGAATCAAACTGACCATTTTCAGCTACAAAAAACAAAATGGTCGCAATAGCTGGCCGTCGCTTTTGCTCCAATCAACTTCTTCGAATTGTTCATTAATTGGGTGAACGACAAATTTGGGGTTTGCTTTCATTTCCAGCATCTACTTGATTGTACCTATGGCCTAATAATGCCCATGCCATCTATCACAAATTAACACTAACTTATAATAAAATATGAATATAAATCTTGAATTAAATTTGATCAACCCGTTCTTTTCAATTTTGTAATTGAGTAAATTGATCCATTTAAAAGTCAAAACAAAATAATTTAATTCTTATGAATTTCAAAAGTCAACAACTAAAATTAATTTTAGTTTTTTAACTCTTATGATTTGTGAATATGGAAGATGTCTCTTAGAAGGTGGCAAACCATAATGAAACTGATAGCTGGTATTGCTCCATGAAATACCAAAGATATATAAATAACGATTTCATGGTCAAAATAAAAAGAACATATATGATGGATCTGAGTGAGTGATAAAATTATGGCACAACTTGCTTTTTTTTTAATATTTATTGCTCAAAAAAAATCAAGTTGGAATATGATAAAATTCGGGTAGTAATTAAATGGAAAAAAAGTGCTGTGCTAGGGGCTCTGAACCTTCACCCCCCTTCCAAATAAAATACATTTCATTTTGTTCTTTTCATGGAATGGAAGCTTGATTTTTGAATGGAGCACTGAATCTAGGAGAAATGGCATACCTCAATATGATAGGCAAAAAGTACTACTTTCTATTAATTTAAGCCTCAAAATTGCATTGGGTCTTGCTTCAAAGGATTGGCACCACTTTCTATTTGGGAAATTTTAGATCTTCCGCAGTCCGCACATGTATTTGTTTATTTTTCTATGAAATTGGATGTCTCAAGTTGAAGTCATTGTTTTTCTTTAAGTAGAGTAAGATGGGCAGATTTCAAATTAAATTTGGTTAAAATATGTTTCTAATTCTTATACTTTTTCGTATATTTAAAATTTAATCTCTCTATTTTTTCAGATTTTAAAATTTAAGTTCAATTGTCTAACACAAATGAATTTTTTCTCCTAAAGTAGTAAAGAAAAGAATGAATTTAATAATAATAAGGGGAGGTTAGAATGGAAAAAGCAGCTCTTGTTCCAATGGGACTAGATTTCAAAACTTATATATTATATAAAAGGTATTTGGAGTTTGCTGTCTCCATGTGGGCATAATTAATTCTTAATTACCCAACATCACGGCTAGGATCTAGGGGCCATGTTTATAACCACATTATTTCACTTCTTTTAACTATGATTAAGCTATGCAATTTGACAAGTTTTAGTTTGAAAATGAGAATAATTACATGGATTTGCCCATAGTTTTTATTGTTTGGTTTCAGTAATTAATATATATATATATATGATAATTTCGTCTTGGAAAAGTTATTTTTAAAAAACTCAAGTCAAATTAGAATTCAAACAAAATCTACTATTGATTGCATTCTGTTTGTTTTATAGTTTATGTTCCAGAGTTGATGTTGAACTAATAGTCATCCATTTTAAGATTAAGGATGTTGTAAAAGTGAATATTTTAATCGAATTGCTTCTGCTCGTATTGGGTGGAGACCTGCACAGTGATTTTAGGCCACACTTTGACTAGCGACATGGGATTTAAGGACATTGTAATAGAGGTTGATCGAGATGTTGTAATCTCTGGATTTAACCATGTAATGTTTGATTTATCTTTGCTTCCGCAGCTCGTTCGATATTTTTAGACTTTGGTTTTACTTATAGATCAGCAAATAGAGTTGTCGACTAGATTATGCTAATGAAGTTCAATTCAACATTTATTTAAATGAGTTGAATGGAATCCCCCATTTGGGCCTTTGTTTTCAATATACATTTAAACTCAACTAATGATGTCTTGGCTTGTGGGTCATGGGAGAGACTTTTGATCAAATTCAACTGTTATTATGCATAATAATTCATCATATGTGCATATCATGTGTAGGTCACTCTGCACAATTGTGGTGTGTGGATCTTTTTCTCAATTTTGTCCAATTCCTTTATGATTCGTTTAATTCTATATCATAATGTATTTGTAGTAATGAAACTCTAAAAGCAAAAAATTAAATCCAAACCAATACTCAAATATATTATCCAAGCTAAAACTCAAAATAAACTCAATAAGATAACCAAAACCCAATGCTCAATCTAATAAATTAAACCCAATGCCCAATACACAATAAACTAAACCCTAGCCCGATTTAAAAAAAAAAATTTAATTTAAGAATTTAAAGAATAAAATTTAATTCAAAAAAAATATTTAAACAAATTAAAGAATAAGTTCATGATGCGATTTATGGTTCTTCATTATTACAATTTGGTTTAATTTTGTATAATTTTTCAAAAAATTATATTTTTACATGAAATTCTCGAATAAATCAATCAATCAACTGATAATGGATTTTATGTAAAAATGGATGCAGTTCCAGTTGGAAACTATGCATATGAAATCAGGTTATGTAGGTTTTTGGTATGGATCGAAAATGATGCGTTAATATATTAGTAAGGTTGATAATTTATATAAGATGAGACTCGAATAATTTATGGTTTCTTCTAAATTTATTGTGATTTAAGTCACACAATATGCATGTCATATCCAAATTTATTTTAGTCTAAATTCACATATATATTTTAATTATCGATTTAATTGGGCATAATATAATTATTCGTATATATTATTTATTTATAATAATTGGTTTTTTACTTGTATTTAAAATAAACTGTGGCCCAAATATGCCAATCTTTAGTTATCTTTCATTGCTTACTTGGACCAAAGGAGCAATGTTAGCATCCTACTTCAATATGGGCTTCGAACTTTGTGGTTGCTGGGCTATCTCTTAACCCATCAAGAAAACGAAATCAACACATTCATTTACTGAGTAATTTATTAATTTTAATAAGTTCGTATATCATCAATTGAGATTTTAAATTTTAAACATAATAAATAAATCTTCAGGTGTTTTTTTATTAAATTTTTTTTTGGGTATATAGGTAAATCTAGAAACTTTTTTTTAGAAGAGTTGAAATTTAATAATAATTTTTTGAGGTCAAAACATAATTTTATCATTTATTAATTTATAATTTCTTCTTTTTGCGGGATTACAAAGAATTTTTTTTATTATTGAAAAAGTTAAAGTGTAATTTTATCATATACTAATTTATAATTGTATTATTTTATAGGAGACTTAACATTTTTTTTTCATTTTTGAGGCCCCTTCCTGCCCTAAATTCACCCGTCAAAGTAGTACATTTATAATTAAATATATTAATTTAATCAATGTATAATTAAAAATAATAAAATAAAGTTAAATTTTGATAAAGTTAACACATAATTTAAAAAATAAAATGAAAATTATCATTAATTTTTAATTGTAGCTCTATTTCAAATAAAAGATTCTATTTATAAGACCATAAAAACTTTAAAGATATTAACACTATTAAAAATTCATATTATTAATTTTTTTTAATTATATAAAGATTAATTGATGAATGAAAAAGTACCATACTTTAAAATTTATTTGTAGAGTTAAAAAAATTCCACAAATATTAATTTCTGACCACTTGGTCAATGTAATTACAAATGAAAACAGCCAAAAAAGAACCCTGATTTTAAAATGGCAACTAGTGATTAAAGAAAAAGAAAACAATTAAATTAAGAAACGTAGTATTGTTGACTCACAAAACTCCAAGCCAACGTTCTAAGTCTCCCTAATTATAATAATCAAATTTTAATTTGTAAAGCCGGCATTAAGCTCCACATTATGTCTGTATTTGCTGAAAATTTCAAATTAGAGATGAGTTGTCCTTTGGATTAATTAATCATCATCTTTAGCATTATTAAAGGGAGAAATTATTTGACATGAGGAAAATGTGGGATTTAATTATTTCACAATGATCAAAGGTCAAATGTGTAAGATTAAGACATTACCAAGTTTGTTATATATGTATTATGTTGGTGTCATTTATATGATATTATAAGGCTTTTATTTTTTGTGTCATTTTATATTTAATTTAATTTTATCTGTTTATTTTATGTTCGGAATCCATTTTATTCTAACATTTTAAAACGAAATATAATAAAAATATTTTAATTATGATTTAAAATTTATTATAATATTTGAATTGTTAAATAAATTAGCATATTTTTATTATATTCAACCATTTAAATATAAAAAAATACCATTTTACACTAATATTAGATAGTTAAAGCATGTTATTCATAAAAAAATTGAAAATTAAACACCTAAAATAACATAAACAACATATAACATTAAAAACCAGTAAGAATACAAAAATATAAATATCACCATATTTATGTAATATGAATTATATACTATTTCCAATTATTTAAAATTATTCATATTTTTTATGTTAAAATTATTATTGTTGATATTGAGTACAATAAAGGTGGAAGACAATGAGGAGATGAAGGTGGTATAACGGAGATCAATTCACCTAAAGAAGCTGAGAGCCAATATAGGGACAAGAGGATAGGTTGAGCAAGAAGGAATTGCTCATAGTTACCTTAGGTATTAAGAGATTGATCATTTCTTCATCTTTCTTGGGGGTATTTAAAGAAGAGATCCCCTTGTCAGTTAGTATGACATGGCAATATACACATTTAGCCTCGCTAAATGCGTAAATGATAATTATGAGTGTATATCATGGGTCTCTATCATTACGAAGTTGTTATGCCTAAATAGACTCCAAATTGTTTTGGAAGTGCATTCACACTAAAACCAATGTTCGCACTTAAATACGGATGGATGCATCCCTTTATGTTGAATGGAAGCTTCAAATGAAGTCAACTCATAAATCTACAATGTGTCTAGTATTGACATGTGTCTGAATGGTGAAAGGATATATCAATTATACATAAACATTTTTTTCTTTTAAAACTTTTGATGAATTAGCTTTAAGTATATGTTTCATAAAATTTCATTAAATAATTATTTTAATTAAGAAAAGTTGTAAAAACTTATTACCACAAAGAATATATCTAAATGCTTAAATAAGCCATAAATGGTTCTTTATGGCTGTATATAATATAAACTCCAATCATAAATTAATCATTAAGCTTAAAATTTTTTAATTAAGTCATCGACGTATTAATCTTATATTAATTAAGTCTTTTTAGTAACTTAAACATCAATTTAGACATTGAATAGCTTGAATCTGAAGTTGAATATACTTAAAATATATGAATTAAATTCTAAACACTTGTACTCTATTACAACACTTTGAAGTTTAAGAAAAATTTGGGTCGAAGTGGTAGTTTTAGTGGTAGGGTAAGCGGGGTTCGATTCGAGGGGTGGTTCATGCTTTCTATTCGATTCCTTTTCAATGATTATTTTTTGAATAAATAAATAAATAATTGTTTCCTCCCCGCAATGGCCGGATTTGTAGGGACACAAAAGCCACTAGAAGACTGACACATGGAAACACGTGAGGAGTTGACCAGTCAACATCGGCGTATGTCCTAAAAAGATTAGAAATTCAAACATATTTTTTTAGATTAAGAAATTATTTCAGTTAATTTTAATTAAGAATTAATGTAATGTTTGCTCCGAATTAGTTGATGATATAAAAATAAAGTAATTAAATTATATAAAATAAAAATATATATACTAAATCTTAAATTTAAATATAATGGAGGTATCATCTTAATTTAGCATAAAACAATTTATACTTCATTTGATTTAATAAAAAAGCTGATAGTTTTTGTTTTCAAAAATTGTTTTTAATTATTTTCTTTGGTGAATTATACAAGAGAAGAGTAAAGTCCTAACAATAACACAATTAGTACGACTTGAACTCGAGCCACACCTAAAGCGTTAGACACTTTGACCATCAGGTCAACACACGGGTTTTAAACATTATAATTATTTTAATAAATATATATTGTAATTTGAATAAAAATCTAATAAATATTTATAGTGTAATTCAAATTATATAATAATAGAAGCTTTTAGAGCGGAAAGTTTATTCTTTTCTTCTATTTTTAACTAATATCCTCTGTTGTACCTTTTTTTTCTGACAAACTTTATAAGTTTGTACGTCTGTCTTTTTATAGTCTAAATTTATATTGATATATGATAATAATTTTTTTTTTAAAAAGAATTGATATTTGATAATCTTTATTTAGATCCATACAAAATCAAGTTTCTTTTAAATGAAATTAACAAAACGATAAAATGTGGTATATTAAAAAAATAATAATAATTAAGAAAGTGAAACATTTGACACTTTTTCTAATTCCGTTTTTCAGATTATCATTATCCAACTCTTGCGTTTGTTTTCTATATGTCGGTTCATTTTAAAGATATTTAATTTGAATATTGTTTTGTAAATGAATTTTTCTTCTTTATAATTTAATTGCAATTGATAATATAATTTTAAGATATTTTTAATCTAGTAAATATTAGCTTTATTTATCTAATCCATATAATACAGGTACTTCCCAAATACTTTAGTTCATATAAATGTGATAAGTTGACAGTTACTTGGGTATTTCTAGTCTAAGTTCATGAAATATATCAACTTATTTTACTTTTATAATATTTTCTTTAATGATGGAGGTCGGTTTTATAGTTTATGAAAATTAAAGCTATCCCTTCAAAGCTGGTGCAATGTGGATCACCATCGTATCTAACACAAGTTAATTATCTAATAATATCAAAATATCAATATTGAGAGTATATAAAAGTCTAATATATATTATATAAAAGGTTTAATTAAAAAATGGGATAGCTCATGTTTTACGAAACTTACGTAATAATAAAATTAATAATTCATGTTTGCAGAACTATTAATTCTTTTTGGATAATGTGACAGATGCAGTTTAATTAAGATTTTACATTTTTTAAAAATGATTACTTTATGCACTGCAAAAGTATTTTTAATTAAAAAAATAAATGTTTAAACTATAATATAAATGGTTTAATAAAAGAAAACTTTTCAGCTCCGTTTGATTTAATTTGTTTGATTTTGGCTCGTGGATTCCATGTTTTTGCATTTGTATTTTTTGGGCTTTGGATAAATATTTTTAAAATAGAAACATTGAATTGACTTAAGTTATAGTTTAATTAATATAAAACATAAAACTATTTTATTGTTTTAAAATTATTAAGAAATAAACATCGTGCCAAAGGTCAGTGAAGGATGTGAAAAACATTGGAGAAAGAGTGTGGCAAAATCCTAGCTAGCTAGTTTGAGATTAAAAAATATTAGAATATTTACTTTTACTAGATTTCGTAAACTTCAATACCACTTTATGCATATTTTATATAAAATCTTATCCTTATAATTAAATGTTGTTATTGCGGTTTTGGGAGCATTATATGTTTGAATTTCATTCTATTCACATTTACATCCAAAATTATTTTATTTTTTCTTCTTTTTCTCAAAAGGGGTGAGTCTAGCTTGTTACATAAAATGCTCATTTCTTCTGTATTTTAAACCTATTTTGTTGAATTTAATTATTTATGTTTACATTTTTGTAAATTTGATTTTTTTAGTTAAAAAAGAGTTAAATTTAATCACTAATATTTGAGAAAATAGTCAAATTAATTTTTTAAATGGAAATACTAGCTAAATGCTAAAATTTTAAACATAATAGTCTGCGTGACAATCTACGTATACTTGATGCTAATTTTTTTAATTTTTTTATGATTTTTGTATAGTTCTTTTTTAAATTTTGATTTATTTTATAGTTCTATAAATTTTAAATTATTTATTGGCATGACATATAAGACATATAGTGACATATCAACATGAAGTGCATGTGGACTTCCACACGAGTTGTCACACCAACTTCATTGAAAAAGCAATGTTTTAATTAATATTTCTGTTAAATAAAAGCAAATTGTCATTTTTTAAAGATTAATAATAATTAAATTTAACTTAAAATATATTTTAAATATCCTATTTTTAATGGGAAATTTTCCTATATAGGTATAACCCATGCAAAAAGTTCAAAATTACTTGCATCCTCTGATTAAGACGTGATATTAAAGTAATTAAAGAAATTAAACAATCATTAAAACTAAAGCAATCTCTCCGATCTAATTATGAACCCGAAAAATTAAAACGAAAAAAAAAAAAGGGTATTAGATAAACATGAAGCCACATTCTAGGGCTTTGTTTGACGTTGATCAACTTTTTGCCACTCAACATTATGCCTTTCTATTTGGTCTAATATTTAGAGAGCTAATTATTTCTTTGAAATTAAATTAGGTGATAGAACTCTTTGATTCATTGGCTCAAAAAAAAAATGACGTGTACTCCACGACACAAAGGCAATGGGTGCCATTGAATTTCAACATCAAAGTTTGAAAAGAGAGCAAATAATAAATAATAAATAAAATAAAATATTTTACGATTTTAAAATATATTCTTTATATATTTAAAATTTAGATATTTCAAAATATTATACTTACGAAATTAATATAAAAATTTTAATGACACTTAAATTATGAAATTAAAAAAAAATCCTAAATATGCAAATAGGAAAAGAAATTGTATTGAATGATGTTTGGTGCTGCCCCACGAGTAAATATTAAATTAGAATTAATCATTCAATTAAAATATTAATTATGTATTGGGTGGTCTACATTTCATTAATGCAAAGACTTTGATTAGTGGATTCCCTTTCAAATTGGCGTAAGCAAATTTGGCTTTTTTCACCATCTCACATTGTCTAAAACAGAAGCTCTCTCTTTCTCTATGTGTGTAGGGTGCCAACAATTGTAAAGGCTAATGGAACAAAAAGGAGAATATATATTTGTTTTTTCATTATGATTAATTAATTTTTAATTGACACCTTTTTTTATTTAAATGTAATTATTGAACAAAAAATGGGGTCCATTTTATGTTGTGACTTTAGTATTGGAATGTTGTATCCAAGTTGTTAAAATGTGGGTAATTTTTTATTGGGAATTATTAACTATGACATGTGAATTCATGTGAGGAGGGACCTTCATGTTCTCTTGACTTCTTCTTATATACCCTTCTATGACCCTTTGAGTGTGTTGATAGAATCTTAAAATCTTTTCAAGGTTAAATTTTGTTATTAGTTCCTGTAATTTACGAACGTTATTGATTTAATTCATATATTTTAATTTCTGTATTGTTTGAATTGGTTAATTTTAGTCACTATATTTTTTAAAAAAATTGAAATTTTAGTCCTTACTCAAACAATAGCAATTAAATCCTTTTAGTTAAATTCAATTACTAGTATTGTACCATATGTACAATTGTAGGTTTAGTCCATATTTTCTAATTGGATTATTCTAAGTCCCTATACTTTTGAATTTTAAAATTTTAATCTTGATGCAAATGATAGTTGTTATCCATTAATTGGATTTTTAGTGAGTAATATGTAAAAATAACAAGATGATATGGCACTACACATATGATAATATATTTTCCGGATCAAATTTTAGAAATAGCAGAACTTAACTTAATAAATTTAACAATTATTATTTGGCGAGGACTAAAATTATACATTTTAAAAAATACAAGGATTAACAATACTTAAATTAAAGTATAGAGATTAATTCCAAAACTTTTATAAAATAAGTACACAAATAGTAAAATTTAATTTTTTTATCATAGTACTATATAATATCTTAGGTGGGAATATAAAATTTTTGAATGATCCTTGGATATATATATATTACTTTTTTCCGCTCAATTTCTATCTTAAGATCTACAACAATTTTTTCATTTGATGGATCTTAAAAAATATTATCAAAAATTTGATAGATATTTGTTTACCTTTCTCAAAAATTACTTAGGTTTATATTATAGAATTGATGCTTGTTAGGGTGTATATATATATATATATATATGCATTGAAAGTGATTTGCTCTTGCATTGTTAAATCTAATATTGCATGAAGACAAACAAAATAATAAAGTCTTCAAACTATCAACATTATATTAATATTAATTAGATCTCTTCATTACCTTACTACTCACTTAAACTCAAAGGTTTGCCCAAAATATGAGAGGATTTAGACAAAAGTAAAAGGTCTGAAAAATGGATGTATGCAAAGAAGAAGAAGAAGAAGAAGAAGCTCATTTAAAATATAAGCTAGACTTCAGTTCCAACATTCAAGGCTCAAGCTCGACCCAACCTATTTTCTACTGTGTAATATATATTTTATTTTATAAAAAAATTATTAAGTTGTCTATGCTTAAAATTTTAATAAAAGAGAAAAACATATAAAATTAGTAAATACAAAATAAAAAAATTTAAATAGTAATAATAATATGGACGGATTTAAAATGGGCTTTGGGTTAATTATTGACAAATATAGGTGGACTTGGGCAAATTTGAGGCCCGTATTTAGGGTTGGGTTAGGCTTGAGTAAGCATTAAGTGTGCTAATATCATACGTAGCCTCGACCTAATATAGAACATGTCTAGTTCATGTAACACCCCTAACTTGTATCTGTCGCCAAAACAAGGTTTAGGAGCATTACCGGAATTTACAGATCATATTCAGATATTTCATGTTATTTTACAATCCTATCAGAAATTAATTATAATTTAACCATATCGTCCCTTCTATTGGCCCTCGAGGCCCAAATCATACATTAGATATGAGTTGGGACTGAATCGAAAACTCAGAGAATTTTTCACAAAATTTTAAAATTTTTCCTAGGTTCAGGGGTCACACGCCCATGTCTTAGGGCATGTGGCATATGAGGTAGGGCACACGCCCGTGTCCCTAACCTGTGTAACTTTCTAACTTGCAACTTAATTAAGTGCAGGGGTCACACGGCCAAGTCATACGCCCGTGTGCCAGGCCGTGTGATCAATTTCAAGTACTCTGTTTTAAAATTTTAAGATGTAGAGGACATACGGCTAGGACATATGCCCATGTGCTAGGTCGTGTGTCACACACGGCCCATGTGCTAGGCCGTGTGCCACACACGGCCCATGTGCTAGGCCGTGTGCCACACACAGCTGAGACACACGCCCGTGTCTCTACCCGTGTGGACAAAATAAGACCATTTCTAAGCATTATTTCTCACCCATTTGATCATTCACCTACACAAACATTTTAACACATATAAAAGTCAATCCAGAACATTTAAAAACATGCAAAACTCAAGTCTCATACTTGCCATATCACTTCATAATCCATGTTTGTGAATTTATCTATTTGACCACGTTTACTTAATATCATACTAATATTCATAAACCAAATTAAGCACTCATACCAAACATGAAATTAACTCATATGTTAATATGCCAAAACACATTCATCACAAGCCATTCTAATGGCTATTTACAACCAAAATATTTGTATGCCAACTTTGGCTAACCAAACCTATACATGCCATTATATCCAAAAATAATGTCATAAATATACCGAAGTGAGCTGATGGTTAGTGTGAGTGGTCTCCGGTAAGCTTCCAACCTAACGAGCTTCTGAGTACTATAAAACAAAGAAAATGAAACAGAGTAAGCACTTAGTGCTTAGTAAGTTCGTATAACGGGAAGTAAACTTACCATTCATTTGTACACTAAGTAAACATACTCATGCATTCCAAACAACTTGGCCATAGCCTAAGCACATAATCTCATCAAATATGTTAGTTAATCATTTCATGTAAATATCAATACCAAAGATGAGCTCATCAAATACCAAGTTCCATGCATTTCATGTATTTTTCAGATGTTGACTTCATTTTGATTTTCACTTGTCTTCATGTCAGAATTTCACCTGTTGAATCATTTGAAATCTCGATGGATACGAGGGTAGTACACATAAAGTGTACAAATCAGAAATCCGTCAATTCATCTCTGGAAGTACTCATTAGAGCACTTAATAGAAAGCTCTCTCTCAAGCGCTATAACGGGAAGCTCATTGAGTCATGTAACGGGAAGATTATTCGAGCTTAGTAACAGGAAGCTCACAAATAGCCTATATCGGGTAGCTCCGAAGAGCACTTAACAGGAAGCTCTGAAGAGCAGTTTAATAAAGAGCACCAGATAGCCATATAACGGGAAGTTCAAGCGAGCACTAACGAGAAGTTCCGAAGAGCACTTTAACAGGAGGTTCACAAAGAACCTATAAACAGAACGCCCATAAGAGCGTGGGTGCGTCTACAACATATGCAGAACACAACTAGTCGGGATGTTCAGAAGAGCATTTAACGGGAAGCTCGCAAGAACATTATAACGAGAAGCTTGAGAGGGCTTGTAACGGAATGCTCTTTTGAGCTACGGTACGTCTGCAACATATGCAAGAACATTACCATTTCGGGAAACAGAACCCTGTATCCAATCGAGTTTCATTCATTTTATCGGGACTTATTCATTTATCATGAATTATCAGATATGAGGTAAATTATATACACATACATGACATTTATACAATTGACATATTCAACATTCAAATTTAAGCATATGAATATACATAATTTAGTTACACGAACTTACTTCGACAAGTGTTCGTGAATTGATGTCTACTAATCCGTAACTTTTTCTTAACCTCGATCTAGCTCCGTATTTGATCTATTCGGATCCATATGAGTAAATTTAACATCAATTTAATACAATTTACATTCAATTCTATCCAATTCACATCTTAGGAAAAATTACTATTTTGCCCCTATACTTTTACTAAATGATGATTTCGTCCCTAGGCTCGGATAATAAAATTCATGTAATTTATTCCTTATTCCAAGCCTAAATACTTTCACATATGTCAATAGCAGCCCATAAATTTCATGAAATTTCAGAATTTCACATAAATTCAACAACTTTACAAATTAATCCGTAAAACATGATTTCATCCAAAATTCCTTAATAAAATACCTTTAAATACCCATCAACATCTCAATTTCATCATCTAATAACTAAAATCATATGAATTTATCAATGGTATCTTCCAAAACTTTCAACAAAATAAAAACTAATTAAATAGTAAGTTAGACCTAGTTGTAAAAGTACAAAAATATAAAAATTTTAAGGAAAAAGTAAGAATTAAACTTACATGAAGCTAAAATATTAAAAACCAGCTTAAACCCTCTTCAATGGCTGTTTTTGAGCTGAAAATGATGATGAATTTGTCTAGAATTTTCAATTTCCAATTTATTTATCTTTAATTTGGCAAAATTTATAATTTTGCCCTTATTTCACATAAAATCCTTGATTTTTTACATGCTATGCTGCCTCAGCCATTCATATGGGTCTATTTTCCCTTTTAGTCCTTCTTTATTTACTATTTAGATTATTTATCACTTTAGCAAATTTTGCACATTTTTCAATTTAGTCCTTTTTTAATTAATTGACTACCAAAATGTTAAAATTTCCTAACGAAGATTTACTACTACCTTATTTACACCCCGTAATTATTTATAAAAATATTTACGGCTCGGTTTATAACACCGAGGTCTCAATACCTCTTTTTCAAAATTAATTAACTAATAAATCCTTATAACCACAAACTTACAAATTCAAAAATCTTTTAAAAATCTCATTTGGCTCGTAAATATTAAATAATAAAATTTATGAGCTCATTTGTCGGGTTTCGTGGTCTCGAACCACTGTTTTCGATATCACTGAAAATCGAGCTATTATAGTTCAGATATGACATGAAGCATTTTTAAAACATATGGATCAAATTTTAAACGCATGTGTACCTATGGTATGGACATTTTGGATTTGGCGTGTTAAAAAACCATATATTATCATTAAAATTTAGGAGTATTTTTTTAATAAGTTAAATATAAGCCTTTCATGTGGGAGATACACATGTATTTCCAATTTGACCTATATATTTTAAATATACTCCATATCATATTTGAGCCAACATTTAATGCCCAAACTATTAATGAGATTGATATAATAATACATTAAGAACCTAATTTAAAATTTGAGCCCTTCCAAAATTAAAAATTAAAACTAACTTGGAAGAGAAAATTGTTTCCTAAATTGTGTTATCCACAAAAATTTTTTCTTTTCTTTTATTTATTTCTAATGTACAAGATTTGTTATATTACCTCCGCGAGCCTCACTTATGTCCCCACAAAGCGAACCTTGCACTAGGTGGACCTCTAACACCAAATAACTTCACAGTAGGCTACTCCTGCCTAGAACATGTTATCTCTACTTGGAGCACATGAAACATTACACTAATTGATTACTCGACTATCCTAAAATGCTATATCATCAACCTAGAAGATTATATCATTGCCTCTATGATAAGACAGTGACACATATATATATATATATGCCTACTCACGACATTAAAAAGGTCAAGAAACACACCAACAGGCACCTCAAACACCTTTCACTCGTTATCTTTTAGTCACTTTCTCCACCTTTCTTCCATCACTAGACAACAAGGCTCTCCGCCCTACCAAGATGAACCGCGGTCATAACCATCCTACACTCCTTGCCGTTTCATCCCGTCAACAAGATTATATTATATATTTATATGTGTGTTTTTATTTCTGATTAACTGATTTATCCTTAAGTAAATAAAGTTTTGCATCTTTTCAAGCACTCTTTGATTAAGAAATTGATTGCTGATGAAAACACGTGATAATGCACCGTCATCAGCAAAATCAAATTATAATATGATCTTCTTTCCATAGTTGTTTTTTATTGTTAGTCAGGATTAGGGCTTTAATTAATGGGAAGTACAAAAAGATTACACCCTTTTCCTTTCAAGTTATTTGATTTATTTGTTAATTAGGATTAGGGCTTGCACATTATGTTTAATGTAAGTATTGTGATATTTGTATTTAGTAAAAATTAGACATTTTGGTGCATGAAAATTTATAATGAACTAATAATATTAGCAATTAACTTTCATCAAATAAATCTTAAAATTTGAAAAAAAATCACATGCATAGATCTCTATTTAACAAATTAATCACAAAATTAAACAAATTCACAATTAATATTAAATTTATTTTATTAACTAAAATATTATCAATTAATTACCTTTATCAAATCAATCCTAAAATTAATATTATTGTTTTTAGGTCCCACCATATATAACTTATCATATTAAATAAAAATAAATAACACATAAAAGAATATCGCATTTAAAAAATCAAATAATGTATTTTGTTATAATTATTTGAAGTACAAAAACAGAAATAATTAAACCACTGTTTTCTAAAATCCCAATTCCATTCTTTCAAAAAATTTTAAAAGCCACATGGACGACAAAGAGAGGTGAGAATAAAAATTGCATTATCCACCTTTAAGATTTTCATCTCCACACATCAACTATCACGTTCTTGTGGATAATTAGGATATATTTAAATTTAGATAATGCTTAGTATAAAACACAAAATTGGTCTCCAAATTATATCATTTCCATTTAAGTATATAAAATTTTCTTCTTAAATTATCACTTTTGTCTCATTTTATTTTAAAAAAAATGTTTAATAAGAATGTTCACATGTCATGTTCGCATTGGTTGGTATCATGTTTTGATGTAAAATGAGACGGAATCGATAGCTTAAGTACCATTGCCTTAGGTATCTAAATGGGAAAACTAGTATAGTTTTGAGGATGAATTTTACATTTCAGCCAGAAAAAAAAACTAAGACTTTGGGGACCAAAATATTAAAATTTGTCTAAACCATAAATTTCATCTCATTTTACTTGAAAATTATTTTTAAATTATCAAAGTAAAAAGTGAACTAAAATTAAATGACCAATCGGGAAATTAACCCAAAAATTAAACTGTCAAAAACTCCTCTCTGGCTACTATTTTAGAGCCATCTACATCCTTCTAAATTAAATTGCCTTTGACTACATTACACGATCAAATCCTGACTAACTTTTTCCCTTTCATTTGGTCTAAAATATGGTACAATGAATCATTTATTGCAGGAATTAAAGAACTTCAAGTCCCAAACATTTAATCACCTTTCAAGGAAAGAGTATTTATTTATTGTTTTACATAATTTTGAAATAATTTAATAAGTTAATTTTACTTTTTTTTTCTAACATTAATTTCATTATAAATTTTTATCTGTTCTTTTTGATACAATACCTAGAATTACTCATAACTTTTCCTCAACTCTTATATAAGAAGATAATGTACTTCAGTGCATAGTAACAATAACGATACTAATTGAACTAAGACTTAATCGACAATTTACTTTTACTAAATTTAAGGAAAAGTATACATTTTTTCCTTAAAATAAATTCTCATTTCAAAGAGATTAAATTTATTGCAAGGTAGGAAATGGGATCCATATCATATAAATTTCCTAACATTATCTCTTGTCCAAGATTCCAGATATAAAATAAGCTGATCTGCTCACGGTTATTAAAATAAGAGTTGGACAATTATTAAGGTAGCTTGAAGTAGGGAAAGAACAATTTTTCTTGTATAAATATACATATTTTATGGAATTTGTTGAATATTATAGCCAAACACTTATTTTATACAAAATGCTTTGTTTGTTCATTCAATTTTAGATAATATTTTATCGAACAGACCATCAATCAAAATTGTGGAAAGTTTTGGCATATATGTGACATAATCATTTATTTTTAGACAAAGGCCTTAAGTAATTAAAAAAATTATATCTTGATAGTGTGCTAGTAAAAGATACATATAAAATTACAATGGTTTTAGTTTATTGTATGGTAAAAGTATTATGAAGGTTTTTGTATTAGAAGGTAGAATTTTTTTTTCTCTACTTAAAAAATGTAACAATTTCATCAATTTTTCTACTATTAAAAATTGATCCTTACATATGTGTGTCTAATTATTCTGTCAATCACCGGTTTTTAATAATAAAGATGGATGAAATTTTAATAGAAAAGACCAATTTAATGTATAATGATTAATTTATCTATTTTTGAGCAAAGGAAGAAGAATGTAATTTATCTTTTAGTATTTATCAAATTCCGCCATTTGACTTTGAATTTAATGGATAGGCGGAAAAAAATTGCTAATAAAAAATGGCAGACAGAAGAGGCATACTGCAAATGGAAGAGGGTGCGTTGGTTAGGTCTAATATGTGGGGTAATTAAAGGCAAATTCCAAAGCTCATTGATATGCAGGAGGGCTTTGCTATTGCTCCCTTGCATGCTAATAAATAATAAATAAAATGATAAGAGTGTCTCAGGTAAAACCCTTTTTCTTTTGTTTTAGCTTAATAATGCAAGGAAAGATCAAATGATTTGACTTAGGAAATTTGTGTTTTATTCTCTTATTTTTAGGGTTATTTTATATATATACTTATACACAAATACATATATGTTATATGTTTCTCTTTAAAATTAAAAAACTAATTCAAAATTCCCAGAAAAAAGGATAAAAAGTGTATATATATATTATGTTTTTTCGTTTCCTGCAGAATGTATAGTTTTATGTTGTTGATATCCTTTGCAGTCTATTCATAGAATAAAATAACATTAGTTTTAAAGGAAGTTTTACTTTATACTACAAATTTAAATTTTAATTGTATGAAAGACATTAAGACCCAGACAAACATACATACTTTTATATATAATCAAGCACAAAAACAAGACATGAAATTTAGGGCAGTATTCTGGGCAATAAGTGGAATTAACCAAAGCATTGAAACCATTTATATTTTAAAAACCCAATAATCTTTATAACATCAACATACCTTCTTCCCTGCAGAAAAAAAAAATGCACTGTGCACAGCTACATATTTCTTTTACATGTCTAACCCATGATGCATAATTAAAAAAAAAAACCCTATCTCATATGAAAATTTCATATCAATAATGGAAATTAACAATTTCAAAAAGTAGCCTCTAAAATAATCTTTTATTATTGCAGACATTAAAAAAAGAAAAAAAAAAGCAAAGGGAAAGAGAGTTTAATATACATTAAAATCCCCCAAGATTGTTTATCTTGTTTCACTTGTCTATTATTTTTTTTTTTTGCTAAATTTTCTCCCAATCTCTCTAGTTTTTCAATACAGATTACACAAACATTTTTTTGTAAGACCTTAATTAAGTTGTCGCACTCTCTAATTATATATGAAAGATAGTCTCTCCATTTTATTAATAAGGTGGTCTCCCATGTGTCCAACCATAGGGTTCATGCCCTAGTTGCCCTCCATTTGAGAGTAAATTAGGAGGCAAATTGTATATTGGAAGTGAAGATGGATCAGGCAGACCTGTGTGTGAACCGCCGCCTCCGCTACTCCCAATTGCCGGAGGTGAATCGTTTGCTCCGCCTTGCATCGGTCCACCGTGACCGGCGCTTACAACTTCTTCTTCATCTTCTAAAGGCAGTCTTTCATAAGTTGCGTTGGAAAAAGTTGCTGCAATGACCATAACAGGCCCTGCTGCTATAAGTGAACCGACAACACTTCCTCCAACAACTTGTCCTTGACCACCAGCTAAGTACACGGTGAGCCCTGTCGATCCCGGTGGAGCCGGTCCGGGGAGAAAAGCCCCGGTCAAAGACAAAATTTCAAACCTTCCATGAAGGGCGACCACCGCGCCGGGTGCTGCCGGTTGTCTTAGGGTAACGTTGGCGACCGAGCCGCTGCCGCTAAGCACGCAAACTCCACGTTGTCTTCTCCGAGCGAATTGGGCTATACTCTCGGCTACATCGGTTCCACTTGCGACTTCCATAACATGACTACGGAGCGCGTTAGGGCTATCCCTTGTCACAAAAATGGGTGGTTTAGGCTTGTTTTTGGATCCCGGTGGACGACCTCGGGGTCTTCGGTTACCGACCTCGACCGCTCCTTCTTTAGGCTCATCGCCGGTGTCCCTATCTTCATCATCATCATCCCCTCTTCCGTTGGTTCTACTTTTGCTAGCATCGTTCATAGAGATTTCAAGGTCACTTTTGTTTAAAGCTGGTGAATTGCCTGCCGGGTCCATACCCGGTAGGCTCACCTGATTAGCCCACCAAGGGTTCGCCAGCGTTTCAAGCTAAATCCAACACACAAAAACAAGAACTGGGTCGAAGGTTTTAAGATCAAATAGCTAAATTCAACAAGAAAAAAAAAATTAGGGTTTATAAATAGCTGCTTCAACAGTGTTAACCTTACACCATAACTGGGGAATCAAATTTAATCTGTGATGAAGACGGATGAACAAGATCAAACGATAACCAAGAATTTATTTGATGGAAGAACAATCAAAGAACCCTTGATAGCATCAAACACAGAGAAAGAGAAGAAAAGAGAGAGAGAAAAGGAAAGGGAAATATATATATATATATAAACTAAAGCAATGAGAGATATAAAATTATGCAGTATTTAAAAGAACTCAGAAAAGAAAAAAAAGAAAAAAAAAAGAGTATACAAAAAAACTTAAGACAAGATTGGATCAAATGTTCTTTTCTTGTTTGAAAACTGTATTGTGTTTATTTATTTATTTATTTGGGGAGTTATTAGCTGCCTGTGTGTATTACTATAATTTATTATAGAGTGTGTGTATTATTATATTAATTATCATGTTCATATATTATTAACTTTTCCTTTTCTACACCATTAAATTATTATACAAACAATATATTGTATAACTAATGTACTAAAATGATAATAAAAACAATTTTAATTCAAGATTTATAAGAATTTCCAAGTAATTGTCATCATTCATGTATACATTAATAATTTATATCATAAATATTCAAAAAAATCATATTATATGAATTAAAAATTTATTTATTCATATAATACTTGTGCTGTTTTAAATTCCATATATTATATTATAGTTTTTTTTAGGTAAAATTAATGTTATTAGAATTGGATCGATTAGCCTGATCTGATCGATTTATCATGCCAGATAAAAAGGTTTAATCAATTTCTAAGTGATCGTTTGGAACGGGTAAAATATAAAATATTAGGACGAAATATTGGCGATTGAACTGATTTTATACATTTTTAATGTATATTTTTAAAATTTTAAGTAATTTTTATTAATTAATTAATTATTATTGGATTAATGGTCAAACTGATAAATTAAAAATTGATAGTCTACTCAGTCTAATCATTAGTCCAGTTTTTAAAATTTTGGATAAAATTACATTTGCAATTTTTAAAATTTTAGATAAAATCACATTTGCGAGTACAAATAATATACATTCGAATAAATTTGATAATAAAACAAAACAAGGCTAAATTGATAACTTAAATGGAATGATCCTTGTATAAAAGAAAATATAATATTTTAATCTAAATCAAAATAAATTTAAGCAAAACTTCACATATGATAAGACATTAACTCGAAATAAATTTTAAATTAAAAGCCCATAAATAATATATTATGTGTAATAAAATTCCAACATAAAACTCAAATTTTTGGAGAATTTTATTGGTCATTTGTAATAAAATGGCAAAAAATGAGGTGAGCATGGGAATTAGGGTTTCGTGGGGTGGCGTGCGGGTGGGCAGGTTGGGAGCACGTCGTTTTCTCGTGCCCCAACATAGCTGAGGAAGCAAATGAGAGAGAAAGAGCTTTTGTAAAATAATGGACAATTTATCAATAAAAGCCATTTTTTTCAAAAATTATCAAAATGGGCCCATTATTTAATTATTTACTGGAATGGTCCATTTTCCGCGAAATCGCGTCCACGTCAGTGCGATGTCAGGGTACGCGCCAGGAAATCTCGTCCACATCAGCGCGAGTTGCTGACGTGGAAGCAAATCGCTCCCTCTAGGACGCGATTTGCTGACGTGGGATGAACAGTTTATATTTTTTAGCTTGGAAAACTTTGAAAGGCCATAACTTTTTGCTCGGTTGTCCGATTGAGACGGTTTTTTTTATTTTGAATAACTTTTCGAGATCTACGCGCTGACAAACTGCCGAAGGTGGTTTGCTGCAGTTTTCGTCGAAAAAGATCCTTTTTTGCCTCTAAATTTTGATTTTTTCAATTTAAAATTGAATTTTGAAACATTCAAATCATTGTTTTCCTTATTTTTTTAATCATTTATTTATTTGTTAGCGAGTAGATCTCAAAAAGTTATTCGAAATAAAAAAAATCGTTTCAATCAGACAACCGAGCGAAAAGTTATGGCCTTTCAAAGTTTTCCAAGCTAAAAAACATAAACTGCTCATCCCACGTCAGCAAATCGCGTCCTAGAGGGAGCGATTTGCTTCCACGTCAGCAACTCGCGCTGACGTGGATGCGATTTCCTGGCGCGTACCCTGACATCGTGCTGACGTGGATGCGATTTCGCGAAAAATGGACCATTCCGGTAAATAATTAAATAATGGGTCCATTTCGGTCATTTTTTAAAAAAAAGGCTTTTATTGGTAAATTACCCTAAAATAATAAATAAAAGGTTAAAATCTGCATTAAAATTTTCTACTTTATAAATTTAGTATTTAACCTTTATATTTTTATTTCTAAAAATTTAATTTTTTAAGATCAAAATTTAAATTTAACTGCTAATACTATTAAAAGTATTTTGTTAAATTCATATTCATTACAAAATTAATTTTTTAATAGATTGCTACTAAGTGAGTTTTATTATTATTATTTCAAAATGTTATACCAACAAATTTAACCCAAAAAAAGTTAATATTGTTAAGAATTAGATCTGAATTTTGAAATCTGAAAAATAGAGACATGCCTAAAATAGACTTGAGGTAGATATTTATAAATATGAGTGAACTTAAACAAAATTTGAGACCAATATTTCAAATTAAGTTGAGTTTAAAGTATAGATTATGTAAAAACTATAACCCAATCTATTCTACAAATATTTAAATATATATATAATCATAATATTTGATTAAAACACCGTACCTAGTTTCAAGAAGGTATTTCTACATCCATTTAACCATAGACATGCACTTTGCTAGCTAGCCATTGGTACCCCATTATCAAACAAACCATGATCATATGAACTTTAACCCTTTTTTGTGTCAACTCAAAACAAAGTAGATCCCTTAGGCAATAATAACACTAGGCAATAATAACACCACCATTAAAACACCTTGCAATTTAGGACCCCCAAGTAGCCAACTTCACTTAAACGGGTATTATTTTATGTAAGGAAAATGACTTACATGAAAGAAGAAAATAACTTGAAGAAAATCATAGATTGAAAAGATTATGTGCAAACTACAAATAAACAAAGGGGGACAAAATGAAAGGCCATGATTCAAATTTTTGTAATTTTATTTAAGTTAAAATATGTCATAAAGTCTTTATACCCTTCACAAATTTAGAATTTAGTCCTTATACTTTTATTTTAGGAATTTAGTCTCTTAATATTAAAAAAATTATGTTCTTTTTAATTTAATATTTAGTATTTTAAATGCTTACATTATAGATTTAAATTACATTATATAATACTAAAAATTCTATTACATGTTTATGTGTGGGAACCATGTAAAAAGAAAACATGTGTGTATTTACGAATTACATACAAAAAATTATGAAATATAAGGTTTAACAAATATGCAATACGTACAAAATAAAAAAAATAGTTTTAATTGAGAGTAAAAGGAAATTTAAATAGCTAAATACATCGTATTAAAAATATTAAATACATTATAATTGTTTATCATGAGATTGTCATTTTTCTTGAGTTAATATCGCGTTAACTTGTGATACCAATTCAATCAACGACATTACCAATGTAGGTGAAACAGTTTTTGTAATAACTAAAATGTATAAAAACATAAAAATAAAGCTTTGATTAAAATGGTGAAATTGTTTTTTATAAATGTTGGTGATATGGGTTCAAATCTCAACATTTGCAATTGTTTTATTTAAAAATAAAAACAAAAATACTATAAAACTTATTTAAAAAATATAAAATTATAAAAATCCACCTTCAGGTTTACTGGGTAAATCATTAATAGAAAATAAAAGAAAAGAAAGAAAAACTATTGTTTAAACTTCATTAAAGACAACTCTATAATTTGTTGCAGTCATTATCAAAAGTGATCTTGACAGTGGAAATAAAGAGATTCATCCAATATACTGTAACAATCTCGACCGGCCAATAAATTCTGGCTGTAGTTAAAGTTATAGGTTCTTTTTAGTTTTTATTTCTAAAAAATAAAAAGTAATTTTAATCTTTATCTCAGTCTAATTGTGTTCTTATTATGTTACCCAACTTTATGGACGTTGCATTGCCATGAAATTGAAAGAACTTTAGTCTAACATAGTTAACATGTTACAACAATTGGAGCTATAAATATGCTATATATCTAAATTTCAATTCTCATTTTTTTCTGTTTTTTTACTTCTTTGGTAAAAAAACAATTGTCTGCTGAAATCAACATTACAACATTCAAATGTTGGGGGGGGGGGGCTGCCTGCCTTAAACCAGTTGAACTGCGATTCGAATTTCTTCTTATAATGAACTACCGTGCTAGCAAACTGCGAGCAGTACCAGATTCTCAAGAAAAGAAATGGGATTTTTTTGGTGCCTTTGACAGACATTCGGTTCTCGTATACGGACCAAACTTCCAAGAATGTTGTGGTTTCTTCAACCACGGACATATCGAAGCATCCTGCATACAAGGAAACTATCAGCAACAGCAAAGATTCATTCAAGAAAATACTCAATAATGTCATGCCTTGTACGTTTTGTTTATTCTTAAGCATTTCCCTAATGAAGCCTATCGGTTAACACGCTCTTCCCCTTGTATACAAGTGATGAATCTTGTTTTGGTACACATGTGGTCATAATCAATTAAGCAAAAGGATGTGCAATAATTTTTTGGAGTTGATAAGATCTTATAACATTCAAAGAATGCCATTGATCACTTGAAAAACGAAAAGGTTCCAACTACCGACAAGTAGGTTCAACCAATCATGCAATCAACTTTAGTACCTTAACTCGTCGTTAATATAAACATCTTTCAAGCAGATAAAGCAAAAGAGATGACAGCGCCTATGTTAAAGCACAAAGCACGAGAATTCACAATCGACAGTAATGAACTAAATATGCCATTTACCTAAAGAGATAGTATATTATTAAGAAGGAAACCACGAAGGCCATCACCAGTGTACACATTTTCCTGTTGGACTTCTTCTCGAACACCTATAGAGCAGCAGCCTCATAATATTCAGCCAATTTTTATCAGAAACTGAATTAAACAAACATGAAGTTAAAATAGTAGCGCAAAACTTGTTTAGATACCTTCTTGAACCGATCCATGGTGCCAGACATTATGCCCCTTGTAGCATCCATGCCATTGCCCTGATTTACAACAAAATCAGTTAAATAACAAGTAAACCAGAATTTTTCATGAAAGTTGAAGTTTTGGGTTTAACAGCTGCAATTACGCACCATCCGGTCAAGCATACGATTATGACTCTCCACTTCATCATGTATATCACCTGTTAACTACAAACAATTTAGGCATATCAATAGTTGGCCAAATGAGTACAAACCATAAAATTTAGGACATCTTCAGTGAAGAATGATTAATAAAATTCCCATAGAACAATTTTATTGATCAAGTAAAGGAGCACAAGACTTTGCACAAACTAACATAAGCCCATTAATACAAACGAACAAATAGAAGACTTCATGCTGGAATATGCAGTGTTATGAAACTAGTGTGAGAAGAAAAAGGTAGAACAGCCAATGCATGTTGACAGTGAGGAGCTCATTACATGTCCTAAAGGCAAAAACCTATAAAATTCAAGCATCTAACTTTGTTAACAAGGCCATTCACTGAGACTCGAAAAGAAAGCAAAAGTTTATATATATATATTTAATATTTAACAAGTTGCAAATTGTCAATAAAACAGAAATGTAAATCCTCTTTGATCGAACTTACTCTTTTCAGAAAAGCAACTCTGTCATGCAAGCTCTCTATAGCTTTGCCATTGTCATGGTCCTTAACATCGTGAGAGAAAGATGAAGAAGCCCTTATACCACCTTCTTCAAGATTATCCAGGCCATCAAATAGAGCTGATTTCGAAGAGCGGTGATCCCTTTACAATAACGGGTCATGCCATAACTTAGAAAACATGAATGGAAATAATGAAGCTCTCAACATAGTCGCAAAAATATAAGGTGGAAAAGAAAAAAAATCGATGTTACCACATCACGTTAGTGATTATCAGGTCCATCCCGAAAAGCAAACAACAGAGTAAAAGCAATATGAGAATCTTGATATCATTACAATCAAATTATTGAAACACAACATTGCTAAGACTTAACTTCTCACTGATGAAAGATTGACTGGGAGAAGCATTCAAAGAAAAACATAAAAAAGGTCAGCTACTGAGATCAAATCAATTATATGAATTTTCTTGGTTGCAAAAATTCAAGCAGAGAATCGACTCCATCACTACAATTCTTATCATAGGCAAGGAATTTAACGAATCAACATAATTAATTGATTTTTGAAAGGATTGTAAGAGGACTATTCTACGAGGCCATGTCAAAAACCCAGAAACCTAAGGGATCAAACCAAGCTAAAAGCTACACGCAAAGCTGAAATATATGAAAATCCTTCAGGGAAAACAAAAACAAAGGATCATTTCTGTTGCTAATTTCATCAAGTTCCAACATTTTCGAATAATTCATCAACTTAATGCTAATCTAAGAAACTACAATAAGTTAACAAATTCAATAGAATTAAATCTAAATAAACAATCAAAATCCCTGAAACGTAAGGGATCAAACTAAGTCACAATCAAAATTAAAGCGGAAATCTGAAAAGCCATCAAAATAATAATAATTCTATTACTAATTTCGAAAAAAGTTGCAACATTCTCGAACAATTCATCAACTTAATGTTCAAAATACACCAAGAAATTAGGGAAAAAATTCAAAAAATTCAATATGAAATGCACAATTAGCGGAAATCAAATCGAATAAAATATGCATAATCTTACCTTCTATAACTCATTGCTTCAAATTCCACTTCCGTTTTCCGAATCTGCAGTTAATAAATTTTTACGACTTCCACTGGGTGGGAAAGGAAACAATCTTAAGTGGGTGGCTATTTCCATTATTATTTTTTCCTTAAAAAGGCCCAAACTATAAACGTGATGAAGCCCATACTCTTAATTTTAACATAAGCATTTCTTCATTAAATCAAACATAAATATTAAAAAGATTATGTAATTTAATTTTTGATAATAATAACCTCAAGGTGAGTTTGGACGGGTGGTGCGTTTATCTGTGGTTAGTGTAAAAACAGCGGTGGCTGTAAAATTAAATACTCTAGTGATACTGTAACGTGAGACAAAAAATAAGCTAAATACACCGCACCGCACTCCACCGCTTATCCAAACCCACCCGGACTAAGAAATGTTATCAAAATTGTTATCTATATTTGTGTATAAGTTTCCTATCCATATGTAACATTTTCCTAAATTAAATCATAAATTTAATTATGGTGTAATTGTGATCACACAAAAATTGATAATTTATAGTTAAAAAAAAATTCACTTTCCCTAATATTTCCCTAAAAAGTATTTGAATGTAAGTAATAATAAGAAAACAAAAATAAATTATATTCAAATTAGATAATCTGGCACAATTCAAATAAACATATTCTTTTTCTCAATAAAAAACAAATTCATTAATAGCAAAATCAAAAGTCATACAACTGTAATTCAAACAAAATATAACCATAAACAACTCCGATAGAAATGAAAACCAACAAAAAAAAAACACCTAAATAATAAAATAGTATGATAAAAACCCATTCATAACTACCTCCCAAGCATAATTATATTAAACACCTGAAAAACAACTTTAACCAACATGTTATTTTCGGTTTAACTAGTTTAAATTCGACATCATCCCTTGTTATTTGATAGGACTCAACCTTCTCATTTCTCAATCTCCAACGTTTACGAGAAAAGACCATGGATATGAAGCACTTAATCCCCATTTTTGTCATCTTCTTCTTCTTTATGTCTACTACTGCCGCATCAGTAGCATTAGCTCCATCATCATCCAACACTCAATCTTTCAGCTTTTCTAAACCCCCAGGGGACCAAACATTTTTTATATTACCTAACGATGTTGATCCTAAGCTTCAAAGCATTTGTGGAGAAACTGACTACCCCATCGAATGTTTAACAACAACTATTCCATTCCTAGATGAAAATGTTGCCATAATCCCGGTGTCTATTCTCAAAGTTGAGATTGATGCAATTCATAACAAGACTAAGGAAGCGATAGACAAGGCTTACGAGTTTTCAATGAATCCCTCTACCTCAAGACTCCTCCCTTTATGTCTTAAAACTTGTATTAATAACTACAATGCCATTCTAGAAAGCAAACAAAGAATCCTTGATGCAATCTCTATTGGTGATGCTAACGAGCTGAGCATGGAGCTAAGCCACAACATGGAGCATGTATTTGCATGTGAGGACGAGTTCAAGGAAGCCAAAATTGAGTCGCCAATAGTAGAATTAAATTCATTGCTTGTTAAGATAATTACCAACAGTTTGACGATCTATGTTGATATGGTCAAAGTTTAGAGGAAAAACTAATGACAAACAAAATACATTAAGCCTAAAAATTATTGCATTTTTTATTTGTAACCCCTAAAATTTATTTAATATTTATTTTATGTGAACAATAATTTTATCTATTTATTTTTTTAAGAATTTGTAATTTTAAGAATTTGACCAATATATATACCATATGGATTAACAATCAATTGAAACATCGTTTTTTTTTTGTGTGTGTGAATAAAAATCTGTAATACTGAATTACATTAGAATTGACTGAGGGGTAAAAGCATCCCCATCCTTATCTGCTTCAGGAAATTCTAATGCTTCCTTAGGAGGGACATCAAAATTGAAACATCATTTTTAATATTCAATTAGCGGAAAATAAATCGAATATAATATGCATGAATCTTATCTTCTATAACTCATTTCTTTCAACAAATTTTTAAGACTTTCACTTAGTGGGAAAAATATCAATCTCCAACTTTTAAGAGAAAAGCATTTAATCTCGATTGTCATCATCTTCTTTTCTATGTCTACTACTTTGGTATCAATAGCTTTAATCCCATCTTTATTTGACGCCTAATTTTCAGCTTTTTAAAACTCATAGGGGACCAAACATTTTCTATATTACCTATTGACGTCGATCCTGAGCTTTAAAAAATTTTGTGGAAAAATTAACCACCCAACCTAATATTTAATATCAACTACTTCATTCCTGCTAGATGAAAATGTTGCCATAAATCTCGTGTTTGTTCTCAAAATTGAGATTGATGTAATTAACAGCAAGACTAAGGAAGCTTTAGACAAAGCTTCCGAGCTTTCAATGAATTCCGTTACCTCTAGACTCCTCCCCCCTTTATGTCTTAAAACTTGTATTAATAACTACGTACAATGCCATTCTAGAAAGCAAACAAAGAATCATTGATGCCATTTCATCGGGTGATACTAACCAATTGAGCATGGAGCTAAGGTACAATGTAGAGAATATATTTGGCTGTGAGGATGCGTTCAAAGAAGTTAAAATTGAATCGCTAATAACAGAATTGACCATTGACATTATCTGCTTTTAGAGAAACAACTAAAGAAAAAGCCTACAAATTATTGATTTTTTATTTGTAACCCTCCAATCCTTTCTCAATAAGATGATGTATTATTGAAGGTAAGCACAGGATTACAATAACACCTAAATTTTATTTAATATTTATTTTATGTGAAAAATATTTGTATCTATTTAATTTTTTAGGAACCCATAATTTTAAGAATTTGACCCATACACATCCATAGATTTTTATCTATAACTCATTGTTATTAATGAAATTTCTACACTTCACTGAGTGCAAACAATTGTGTTAAGTAGGGTGGCGATTTCCATTAAAATGGCCCAAACTATAAACGTAGTGAAGCATCGAAGCCCATACTCTTAATTAAAAAATAATTTTCAATCCTATCCAAAATAATTATCATCAAAATCATTTCAATAATATATAAATTTGGATAGAATTTACAAGTGGGGAATTAAATCAAAATAAATTTGGATATATAGAGCTTAGATTAGAATAAAATTTGAATTAATAATTGCACGTGATGGAACTCAAATATAATATTTCAAAATTTCTACCATCAAGCTAAAGCCTCTTCGCAATGAGCCATTAAGTTGAAGTCTCATTAATACTTTAAATAATCAATTTAAAATTTAAGTGATGATTCTGAAATGTTTAGTGAAATTAACCTTAATTTATTTTTATTTAACATATTTTGAAATGGTATATGCTATTTTGGTATACACTTTTTTATCCTTTTTGGATTCTTTTCGGATGTTATTTTGAGATGAACTTTATCATATTTGGGAGGGCTGGTATCGGGTTGTCTTTGGAATCGGATTAATTCAGGCTTAGATTTTCTCGAACTCGGGTCTTTTTTTATTTGTACCTATTCAAGTCGAGTAAGTTTAGACAAATTCAAATAATGTTGACGTTGTATAATTTTTTTCTGAATGTAATAATTAATTTGCTTTTATATAATGATAACATAATACAAATTCGCTTCATGTAAAGTAGAAACTTTATATAGATATTTTAGTTTAATAGAAATATTGTATATAACATAACTAAAATTTGCTTATTACATGTAATTTTTATGATTATTATAATATATATATGAATTTTATAAACCTAATTAATATTATTATATAATTATTATATGAATTTTGTTTATTTGAATTATTATCTCGAATATATAAGACACTAGTTTGGAAAAACTTATACATTGACAAAAAACAATCTATATTATTTATTATATTACTAAATTGACATTTGGATAAAAAAATTACATCCTTAAAAGATACACTCAATTGAGCTCTTAATGAAAAAAAATCAATTAAGTCCTTCAGATACCAAAAACATCATTGACCGATATGAGAAGCTAACACATGACATGCCACATAAACAAATATAATAACGTCACACAACATATAAAAAACTAATTAAAATCATAAAAATTATAGAAAATACTAAAAAATATACAAATGTAATCCTAATCATACAAAAATTAACAAAAAAGTTTACTTTCCCTAATATTCTCTAAAAGTTATTTGAATGCAAGCAATAGTAAGAAAACAAAAATAAATTACACTAAAATTAGATTGTCCAACACAATTCGAACCAAAATGTTTTTTTTCTCAATAAAAAATAAATTCATTAATAGCAAAATCAAGAGTCATACAACTATAATTCAAACAAAATTTAACCATAAAACAACTCGGATAGAAATGAAAACCAACAAAAAAAAACACCTAAATAATAAAATAATACAATAAAATTAAACTCATTCATAACTACCTACCAAGCATGATTAAATCATGCACTGAAAAACAACCCTAAACCCTTAACCAACATGTTATTTTCGGTTTAACTAGTTTAAATTCATCATTGTTCTTTGTTTTTGATAGAATTCAATCTTCTCATTTCTCAATCTCCATCGTTTAAGAGAAAAGACAATGGATATGAAGCACTTAATCCCCATTTTCGCCATCTTCTTTTTTATGTCTACTACTTCCGCATCAGTAGCATTAGCCCCATCATCATTCGACACCCAATCTTTTAGCTTTTCTAAACCCCAAGAAGATCAAGCATTTTCTATATTACCTATCGACGTCAATCCTAAGCTTCAAAAAATTTGTGAAAAAACTGACTACCCCATCGAATGTTTAACATCAATTATTTCATTCTTAGATGAAAATGTTGACATGATCCCTATGTCTATTCTCAAAGCTGAGATTGATGCAATTCATAACAAGACTAAGGAAGTGTTAGACAAGACTTACGAGCTTTCAATGAATCCCCCTACCTCAAGACTCCTCCCTTTATGTCTTAAAACTTGTATTAATAACTACAATGCCATTCTAGAAAGCAAACAAAGAATCCTTGATGCAATCACTATGGGTGATGCTAACGAGCTGAGCATGGAGCTAAGCCACAACATGGAGCATGTATTTGCATGTGAGGAGGAGTTCAAGGAAGCCAAAATTGAGTCGCCAATGGCAGAATTAAATTCATTGCTTGTCAAGATAATTACCAACAGTTTGACAATCGAGGTTGACATGACCAACTTTTAGAGGAACAACGAAATGCATTAAACCTAAAAGTTATTACAATTTTTATTTGTAACCCCTAAAATTTATTTAATATTTATTTTATGTGAACAAGAAATTTACCTACTTAATATTTAATTTTAAGAAATTGATCAATATACATTCCATTTGAATATAATATTCAAGACTTTCCCTTGGTGGGAAAAGAAATTGTAAAGTGAGGTGGGGTTTTCCATCAAATTTTTTTCCTTAAAAGGCTCAAACTATAAACGTGGCAATATATAAACTTGATGGAACTTAGATAAAAACAATATTTGAAATCAACTCACAATAAAATCGGATGGAGTCTACACAGAATAGAATTTAGATTAAATCAAATCTAATCTAAGAATCATATAGAATATATCTTAATTAAAGCTCATTAATACTTTGAAGAATCAATTTAATATTTAAAGTTTAAAATTCAATTTAAAATTTGAGAGATAATTTTGAGATTTTTGGTAAAATTAACCCTATTTTTATTTAATATATTTTGAAAGGGTAATTTTCATCTTTTTTGGATTCTCTTCGGGTTTTATTTTTGTCTAAACTCATATATATTCTTGTTACTAATCTAATCGTGTTCTGTAATGATTAATTCCAAATATAATCATTTGGATATATTATTTGTATTTGTAATTATAATTATTTGAAGTTTAGATAGATTCAAATAATATTAATCTTTTATAAATAATAAATACTTTTATTTTGAACATAAATTCGCTTCATAAATAAAAACTTGATATAGATGTTTTTGTTTAATAAAAATATTGTATATAATGTAAGTAATATGTAACTTTATGATTGTCTATAATATATGTATATATATATAAGAATTTTATAAACATAATTAATATTATTATATGTATAAAGTTAGTTTATTTGAATTATTATTTAAAATATATAAAGCAAGATTTTAGAAAAAAAATTAAATTGACAAAAAACAATCTTTATTATTTATTATAGTACTAAAATTACATTTAAATAATTTTATTTTTATTATATTTAGACTTAAAAGGTGAAAAGTTCTTGGTAAAAAAGGGTAAACTACACCCAAAGTCATTAATTATTAGTAAGTTTACATTTTGGTCACTCAACTTCAAAAAGTAACAAAACGGTCACTAAACTATTCAAAAGTTTTTATTTAAGTCACTGAGTTATTAAGTTTGTTTTTTTTAATTCGATTAGTGAGCTCCAAGAGACAATTTCTTGATCAGTATGGCGGATTAGTACCCATCGGCAAGGAGAAGAACATATTTTAAATTCAGGTCGATTTGACGATTGATGTCAGAGATTAGAGAAAAATGTTGTTTGAATTTTGGCTCACAGATTCGTGATATTTAAAGTTGTTTTATAAAAAAAATTGAACTATAGAAGAGAAATGGGGAGAAAAGTTTTTGATTAGTGTAAACGGTATAAATGGAGAATGCCATACAACAACAATTTTAATAGCCAAGTGACTTAAATGAAAACTTTCAAATAGTCTAGGACCATTGTGTATTTTTCTTTAAGTTAAGTGATCAAAACGTAAACCTACTAATAATTTACTAACCTTGAATGTAATTTATCCGAAAAAAAGCCATCAATTAAGTCTTTAAAAGATACACTCAAATAAGCTCTTAGTAAAAAAAAAAATTCTACTAGGTCCTCCAATAACAAAAACATTGTTGACTGATTTGACCACCATTAATGAACCCTTATGTGGTTGACAAAATGAATGAGAAGTTGGCACATGGCATGGCACATAGAAAAGTATGATGATGAGGTATGCCACACAGCATATAAAATATTAAAATAAAAAAATTCAAAAATCTCGTTTAGAATGAACCCGAACAGATGAATGTCCAAATTTATTTGAATTTGGACACTTATTTATCTTATTTTATTCTAAATGTAGTTTATAATATTATAGATAATTATAAAGAATGTTGATAAGTTGTAAAAGATTAAAAATATATATAAATTATTAAAATAGAAAAATTATAAACAATTATTTGAAATTTATAATAAATATAATAATAGTCAATAATTATTAAAAAATTCTAAAAAATATTAAATATTAAATATGATTTAAAGATTATTATAAAATTGTGTTCATACTATATACCTCATATTTCATTTTTTATCCTTAGATTTAGATTATTTCGGGTTTAAATTTTCTTAAATTTAATGAACTTTCTCAAACTTAAAATTTTCAGAGTCAAATCATTACGAACTTAAATCGGCACAAACGAACTTTTAAACTAAAACCTATTTTGCAAACTCTATTTTTGGCCCTATCATGTACATGCTTTCAACAATATATATACATATATATATGAAACTTTTTGTTACTTGACCATTTTTAAAAACTAAAATATAAGCATTTCTTAATTAAACCATACATAAAATTAAAAAGATTATGTAATTTAATTTTTTGATAATAGTAACGTAATATAACTCAATCCAAACGTGACTAAGAAATGGCATCAAAATTATTATATACATTTGTTAGAGAAGGATTGTATGAAACGGGACGCCACGTCATATGTATCCTTTTTTTCAATAATTTAATGCCACATCAGCAATTTCATATTAAATTTTAGTATTTTCACCCTTAAAAGAATCAAAAGAAAATGAAAATATTAAAATTCAAGATAAAATTACGGATATAGCATTAAACTATTGAAAAGAGATAATATTCCTATACCTTCTATCTATAATTAAATCATAAATTTAACTATGATGTAATGATGACCATAAAAAAATTGATAATCTGTAAGTAAAAAAAAAATTCCACCACCTCCAATACTTCTTTAACAAAGTATTTGATTGTAATAAAACAAGAACCCGTTGGACTAAAATTAGATACATGTTATTTTCGTTTAAATTCACCATTACTTCTTGTGGTTGGATAGAAGTCGGTCTTTTCATTTTCTAATCTCCAACTTTTTAAGAGAAAAGAAAATGGATATGGTCATCTTTTCTATGTCTACTACTTCCGCATCAGTCTTCATTTGAGGCTCAAATTTTCAGTTTTTCTCAACTCCAAAAGGATCAGACATTTTCTATATTATCTACAGATGTTGATCCTAAGCTTCGAAAATTTTGTGGAGAAACTAATTTGCCATTCCTAGATGAAATTGATAGCCATAAACCCCATGTCCATTCTCAAAGTTGAGATTGATGCAATTGATAGCAAGACTAAAGAAGCGTTAGACAAAGGTTCTGAGCTTCCTTCAAGACTTTTCCTTTCATGTCTTGAAACTTGTATCGATAATTACAATTCCATTCTAGAAAGCAAACAAAAAATCCTTGATGTTATCTCTGTGGGTGATGCTGACCAAGTGAGCATGGAGCTAAGTTTCAATATGGAGAATGTTTTTGTTTGAGAGGATACGTTCAAAGAAGCTGCAATTGAATCACCAATAACGGAATTGAATTCATTACTTGTCAAGATAATTACCAACATGATCAACTTTTAAAGGAATAACTAATGAAAATTATTGCATTTTTTGTTGGTGACCCCTACAGTTTACTTAATATTATTAATATTGGATTGAAGCATCATTTTTAGTTGTTTGTAATTACTAGTATGACCCTATATTATGTATATAATTTTGTGAAGGAGAAATTTTCATTACCTATTTTTAGGTTAAATCTGGTTACATATTCTCGGATATTTCTCCATCAAAGTAAATGAATTTGAGCCATTGTATAAAACGGAAAGAAGTTAATGCTAAAATTAGATTGTTGGGTCAAACTTGAACCATGATGTTATTTCTGTCCACAATCTAATGCCTTCAACTAGTTTAAATTTATCATTGTTTCTCCTTCTTTGACAGAACTCGATCGCTTCTAAAAGAACGAGACAATGGAGATGAAGCATTTAACCCTCCTTCTCAGCCTCTTCTCCTTCTCTGCGTATACCGCTTCCCCTTTAGTAGCTTTAGCTTCATCTCCTTCCGATGGTCAGTCCCCCAGCTCTTCTGAAGACCAGCCACCCCAAACAGTTTCGAAAATACCTTCCAACGTCAACCCTAAGCTTAAAAAAATCTGTCAAGAAGTTAATCACCCCACCGAATGTGTTACAACAGCTGGTCCATTCCTAGGTGAAACTGCTGATATAAGTCCCGTGACTGTTCTTCAAGCTGAGATTGAAGCAATTGATAGCAAGGCTAAGGAAGCCTTGGCAAAGGCTACAAAACTCGCAGCGGATCCCACTACCTCAAAAACCATCACTTTTCCCCTAAATATTTGCATTGATGGTTACAAAGCCATTCTCAAAAACAAACAAGCAATCCTTGATGCTATCTCTAAACGTGACGCTGATGACCTAAACATGGAGTTAAGCTCTAATGTGGATCATATAAGCCAGTGCGAAGATGCGTTCGAAGAAGCCAAAATTAACTCCCCAATACCAGAACTGCATTCGTTACTTGGCAAGATTATTTTCAACAGTATAAACATTGGTGTTGATATGGTTGATTTTGAGAACAAGAATTAATTTTAAATAATCTATAAATGACATTAAGTCTATAATTATATATATTTTGTAAAATAATTTATTTTAATTTGAATGCCCTTTACATTTTGTTTCATCTATTTTTCCTTGGTACAAAATTTATCAAATCAACAATTAGTCTGATATTGTGCCATCAGCTTGATCTATTTTTGTAAACTTGGTATTTTTTTCGAGTTTTCCCACTCTTGGTAAATTTGATGGCATGACACTCTAACATTATGCCATGTAAGGTGATGACATTGCACAATCTCAGAGAACCACGTTATCAAATGGACCAAAAGTGAGAACAGTTATCTAGTTTCAAATTAAAGCGGACCAAAAAAAGTTCGAGACCAAGTTGGAAAAATTCACCAGTTGAGGGACTAAATGTTGCTTTCAAGGCCCCCACCCCAAGATAACTAATAGGTGAATGCCCTCAAAAAAGAGCAAAAAATAAGACACTTGAAATGAGAAATGCCAACTTTTTATATAATTCAGTTAATATGCATTGCACAGCCTTCATGAAATTTCAAGGCATCAAGTAGAAGAAAGCCATGAAAATATCATGTGTATATGTGCATATATAAATAAAGCATAATAATGTCAAGGAGTGCTTAAAACCAATGATGCTATTCTTTATGCATGCTGCAGACACTTTCATGCTTCCTTCCTTACTTTAAGGGAACAGCATGCTAACGTGATGTTTCTTTTCAGAAACCACCATTTTATAGTTGATGTAAAAGCCTTTTGTGCCATTGACTCGAATGCTGATTCGAGTGCAAATCTTAAGTCTAGCAACCACGAATACAGAGGAAATATCTAATATCGACTAAAAACATTAGTAATACACCATTAGTCGTCACAATGGGGAATGCATCAATATACCCAAGTACAATCGAAAAGAATTGTAAATCACTGCATTATCGACCTACAATATAACAAAGGCACAGGTAGCCTTAAGAAACTAGTAAAAATGAACAGGAAAAACATGTACACAACTCACAGTGGAGGGAAATACTTCTTTTCTTTCTAAATTAATCGAAATTTTCGTAATTTGGAAAGAAAAGACATCCCGTACCTTCGAAAGTAAATGCATTAATCAACTTCAGGCTTCGGTTACGAGCGCCTTTTTGTTGTGTAAGTATCTTGTTGAACCTTCATCCGTCTTTTCGCTTGACTATAAGGATCACAAAAAAGTACCCTACATGCCTCTACATGTATTGATAATTTGAACAATGTAAACTAATTAAGATAAGAATTTTCACATTGCAATTGCCACTCCACACAGTCCTCGAAATCGAAACTGCTTGCACAATCCAACAACGCGTTTTGTTGATGCTCAGACCGACATATGTAATTCAACCCAACAAGAAGCTCAGAGATGGCTGCTTCAGTCTTTTCCCTATCAGCAAAATACAATGTCTGGAGAAGAAGAACGTTAGTCCGAGCAACAATTTGCTGCTGCTCGAAATTCCGCTCGCTTTGCCACCGGATCATGTTATGTGCCAGTGGGGCAAGCCAACTTAATATCCCGTCAAGAGTTTCTTTCCAATCGTGAGCCAATGGAGCATCATATATTGCCAAATTCTTGACATAGGACTTGAGATTAGTCCTTAGAGACAGTCTCAAACTTGTTGGCAACATTTGATACAAATCGTCTCGAGCTTCTTCGCCGACCAAATGAGGGTAGTGCAGTAATTTCTCGATCACAATTATTACATTAGCATAATGCAAGGCAAGAGCCGAACCTCCCACGGTGGAGGGTGAAGCATATAGAGCTAACCTACTTTTAGGACCAAATTGTGCATTACTCAACACGACTTGATTGCCTGTGATCACCATTCAAACGATCATTTAGTCGAGGCAAACAAAAGGGAGGAGAACGATTCGGCCACTCTCTCTTCACCCCATCATTCGCAACACTACAACAACCTGAAATCTGACTACTTCGATCATCATGATCAACGATCCGATCATCACCAGCATCGTACCTCGAAGCTGAACTACCCAAACTAAGACAATTGGTCAAAAGTCTCCCGGGACTAGTACCACAAGGAAAACCGGAATCCTCCATCCGAAACAACCTGATTTCACCCTTCCGTGAATCGATCCCTCGATGCTTCAAACTCACTCCCCTTTTCTCCGCCACACTTCTCTCTACATTTTCAAGTTGACTACTCCCAACACTACTACTCTTACTAAGAACCCCTTTCAACTGCCTAGAAACAACTTCGACTCGATCGGAAAACCGTCCATTAACCCTCCCGGAAACCCCATCTTTTCCCAAAGCAGATTCCCCAAACACAACAAGAATCCTAGCAAAAATAGTACAAACAGTCCTAGCCAACAATTCAACAACCTTATCAAATGTTTGGTTCCAAAGTGAAACATCCTTAAGATGCCTAACATCTTGTCTTTGCCAAATCAATTTTTGTTCAAAAGCTCTCTTACTTTCCTCATGTGGGTTAGCTTGAAACTTCTTAGTACCATGTTCTAATTCATTCAAAACCTCCATTTCATTATACAACTTAGCAGTCAAATTAACATACCTTTCTAATTTTCTAACCATCCCTTCCATATCTTTAACTAAAAGTCCTAATTCCCTAAAATCAATAACCCCATTCAAGATATCCCCAAAAACATGTTCGAAACCTTGCAAAGCTGGTTCATTACATTTCTTGCCTAGTCTAGACACAACATTGGCAACCTTGGTTAATTCATCTAGCTTTTCAGCTAAAGCAAGTGAAAGAAGATAACTTTCATCGGCTGAAACTAAATTTGAAATGCCTTGGGATTTTAAGATCTCGGATTTGAGCTTCGAGATCTCGGGTTCAGACAAGGATTTATGGAAGTGAACAGTTTTGGACATGACATTGGCTACTTCAAAAGACAAGATTCCAACAGTTTGAGGTTTTTTGGATGTTAGGTTGTGTTGGGTGTTTTTCTTTTTTTTAGAAGAAGGTTCGAGTAGAAGGGCATGTTTGAGATTGGAACTTACCTGGTTTCCCATTTTAAGTATCCAAGTTTCTGCTACCATTGCTGGAAGTTGAAGCTGCTGTAATAAAGCTTCTGCCTTTGGGGTTTTCAACAGCTTAAAGGAACGAATTTCATTAAGAAATCAAAATGGGATATTTATATTTCCCTAAGCAACGAGAACTGAAGCAAAAGAATTTAAGACAGTTCTTTCAGTTCATTTGAAAAGACAAGATGGTGGGTTGTATTTGAATGCGGTCTGTGAGTTTTGGAAGTATTCCTTATGTTTGCAGTTGGTTTTTTATTATTATTTTTTTCCCCTCTTTTTCAAATTTATAAATGGGTTTAGTACGTCCATTATGTCATAAGTTTTAATTTTTAATTACATTATTTCTTCTTTATTTTAATCAATTTAAGTAATTCATTTTTCGTGTTCATTTTTATAATTAGAATGATTCAGTTTGAATCACATGAGTTGAGTTTTAAGACAAATGTGAACCAAATTATTAATTAATAATAAATGCCTATAGTTAAATGTGTTTTTTTTTCCAAATAGTAAAACGAGGTATTGAGCTATAGAGATATAAAAAAAAATCATGTGATAAAGTTAATTTAATCATTGTTTAACCTCTCTTCTATAATTTTCATTTTTTTCCTAATAAATGAGACAAAGAAAATGATATTCATACTTTAAGACTATCATTCAGTTTTGTATAGTTTGGTTGATAATACCCACCTAAAAGTTAAGGAATTAATGAGTGTTTCATATGAAATTGAATTTATATATACTTTTTAAAGTAAACAAATAAGTTAGATTGAATTTTTAAAGAAAAAAAATGGGTGGGGTAAAAAAAAGTGAAGCAAAGTACACCCAAACCAACACATCTAAAAAGTAGTTGGCCATAATTTTATTTAGCTCAATTTCATGCATAGAGCCAAGAGCATAAATGCATGGATGTAGCCACATATCAAAAGGGAAGTGCATTAGCTTTGTCATTCAAGGTTAGTTAGGGTTTTAAAATAATATGAACCCCAAAAGCAATTTATTTGTTCATCTAAAACATTCTCCAATAAATAAAAATTAAAAATCCCAAAACTCTATTTTACTTACAAAATCATGAATTTCATGTCAAAGGTATATGTTTTGATTATCGGGTTAAAGAAAACTACGAAATTGTCCACTTGTTGGAAAATTTAGGTGTTTATCTTCTCCTCTTATCATAAAGTTTTTATAGCGTGACCGATTGGATTTTAACTCGATTAGTAAATAGTATGGAAATTATCTTTTATCGATACATATTTAACGATGTAAACATCAATTTTATCAGTAAATTAATGATTGGTTTAAAAAGAAAAACTGATAGAATTTTAAAGTAATCTCTTCTTTTGATATTCAAGCCAACTTTTTGATAAAAACACAAAAAGAGAACCCTACTTTTCCCATCTTATCTTTGTTCTTTGTTATCATATTATAATCCCATGCAAATGGAAAAGAATAAAAAATTAAGGTAATTGTTTAATGAAAGGACCTTAATTTATGTCCTTGGTAATTCATATTAAAAAAAAAGCACTTAAATGAAGTGCACTTTTTCAAATTATAGCTTCTAGTAAAGGACAATGATTAGAATTTTGGGAATAATCTAAAAAAATGAAAAAAACTTATCGTAAGGGGGAAAATTGTCAAAAGCTAACCAATAGTGGGAGTTGTTAGCTTATTTGTATACTTAGGACAACAAAAACTAGCCACATGGGTTAGCCAACCTAACAAAATAGTATCACTTCATGTTTAATAAATATTAAGAAAATATATGTAATTATTACAATATAACATAATAATTTATATTTAAAATTGAGTCCTTCCATTTTTTATATTCTCCATTTACAAAGGGACAGGCTGACAGAATTTTTGATGTTGGGGACATAAATTAAGCAAAATAATAAAGAAAGACTTGCCATGTTTCTTCCACTATTATATGCCTAGCTAATTAGACTAGTGATTTATGAAAGTGGGATGACCTTAAACTTCAGAATCATGCTGCTTTTTTGCAGCTGAATCATTTTCTTTTTCCTTTTGAAAAAGGATGAAGCAACATTAAATTTGATTATTATTTTTTAATTTGGTACCTGAAGTTTTTTTAGTTTTGAAATTTAGTAACTTTTTCCATTTTGATTTTTAAACTTGGTTTCAATTAAGGTGTAATAATGTGGCACAAATTATAAAAATTTAGGGTAAGTTGTTTTTCCTTTTTTGTCATCTAACTATGAAAAGTTACGAAATGGCCAACCAATTATTAGTAAATTTATTTTTTAGCCACTCAATTATGAAAAGCTACAAAATGGTCATCTAACTATTCAAATTGTGTCTTTTTTTTGTCACTAGTTGGCTAATGTAAAAATGGAACCCTAAAATCCAAGATAGTTGGGTGACCAAAAAAGACAAAATTGAATAGTTGAGTTGACCATTTTGTAACTTTTCATAGTTGGATGACTAAAAAAGAAAAAAAAATCATAATTGGGTGATTACTAATGTAGTTTACCCAAAATTTTATATAAAATCTAAAAAAAAAGTAAAAATACAAGTGATGACATGGTATGATCTTAGAATGCCACCTTGTCATACCTTAAGGTAATCTAAGTTTATGGACCAAATTGGAAAAAACTATCAAGTTCCATGACTAACATAGATAAAAAAAATTTAGGGATTAAATTTGATAAAATTATTAAATTAAAGGACTAAATATTATTTTATCCTTTTGAAAAAAATAAAAGAATGTACAGCTAGCTGCTGCTGGTGTTTATTTTCTGTATGTACTTTGTTGGGAATTGTTACTAGGGGTCCCCAACAAGAACATTAATTTGAAGAAATAGGACCACTTTCCTTCACTTTAATTATAAATTCGATAATTCATGTATTTGCATCATATTTTCGTGTTATAATCGTGTTATGTTTTTTTATAAATTTTTTTTGATGAATTAGTGAATTAAAATAATATGACAAAACCTGAACAACAAATGCGACTCGAATCCAAATCACATCTGGGGCGATAAACATTCTTAATCATCAGGCCATCATACGTGGTTCATCATGTTATATAAATTTTTATATGTTCAGACCTAATTTTGTTTTTCATTGTGTCCCTTACCTTTATAGCCTTTTATCTATTATTTCAACACATGTGGTCCTTATACTCTTTCTTCTTTCATAAAATTGCAAATTTGAATCATTTAATTTACTGCTCAATTAAATTTGCATGAAAATCCCGAAGATAACTTTAAAGTATTGAAATTTAAAATCCAAAATTAAATTCAATCGTATCATAACTTTCATTCAATTTATTCATATGATCATCTTTAGTAGGTGACATTTACGAACTCTAACGTACTCTTGAATTAAAATGTACGAAATTGAAAGGTGAATCTTTCACTTGTACCAAAAATGCAATAAAATGGGGGACCTTTCTTTAACCAAAAGCAAAGAAAAGAACAAAATCTAGTGGAGAAGATACATTACGTATACTCTCTCTTTTCACCTGTAAGTTTGTATTTGGATTAGGACTCTCTTTTCTTATATGTAAGGAATATTTAAAAACCTTTCATTTAGGTTCAAAAAATTAATATGGTGAGGGTCACTTTCATGGATGGAGATGGTTTTGCTTTTTAGTCCTTCTTCTTCTTTTGAAAGATTGGATTATCTATGAAGTTAGTCTTTTTTTGACTAAATTAATTGCTTAAATTATTATTTGAGGGTCGTTTTTGAGTGAACTATTTTGAACGAAATTGAAATCGTTGAAGAATTTAGAGTCCCACAATAATCAAAACTCATCAAATTGTAGACCCCATTTTAGCAATCAATCAAAATTCAATGGTGTTTAATTTTCGTTGATGAATAAATTTTTCCATCCCTAAAACTATCATGAAGTTATTGTATTAGAAGTTAAATTATACCTAGTTTCTTTGATTAAAAAATTAGATAATTCAGTCCCTACTTGTTAGATTAAAGAGTAAATTGGTCCTTGTAGTTAAATTTTTCATTCATTTGTATTGTTAAAAACTGGCATGACTGACGAAATTACCAAATTCTGTCACGTGGTGTGCCATGTCTACTACGAGTAAGCAAAACTCGATTCGATTCAAAAAAAAATTTTAAAAAAAATATTTTGAGTTAATCGAATTGACTTATAAGTAATTCGAGAGTTTTGAGTTGAACTTTACAATTCGAATAATAGATTGGTGTAAATACTCCTTTAGTCCTTATCAATTTTGAAAATGCTCAAATTGGTTTCTCTCTCAACAAAAATTACATAAAAAATTTTCAGAAATTTAAAATATTTATAAAAATTTCAAAATTTATATTTTTAAAAAAATCTAAAGAATATATGAAGAAAGTTAAATTTTAAATTTTTTTCTAAAATAATAATTTTGGGACCTAAATAAGTTAATTAATGATTTAAGTTCATCATACTAAAGTATCTTATTTTTTATTATTTTGCTTTAAAAAAATTTTCAAATATACATGACTTCAAATTTATGTGCTCTAACGTATGATTAGTCATGTTGTAACAATATTTTAATTTGACATGTTTAATTTTTTAAGTTAACTCGAACAATTTCACTCGATTCGGTTCAAAAAATTTCAAATCGAGTTAGGATGATAAAATAAGATTCGTCAATTCAAAATTTTTTCACTCGATTCAATCGAACACTCACCCCTAAAATTAATACAATAATAAATTTAACCTTTAATCTTTACATATTATATAATTTAATCATAATTTTAAAAAATTAACTTTTAAAATTTAGAAATAGTATCGTCAGAATTTATCTTCCGCTTCTTTTACCGTCATTACTATGGCTGCCTTCACTTCCACCTCAAAATTAAAAAAAAAAAATTCAGGATAATATCTTAAAATCCAAATATAAATATATTAAATTTTGAAGAGAAAATAGATCAGTGTCTTGATTTTGCTAAATAAGCAAATTTAGCAGAACAAACAAACAAAACCCCAGGGATAATGATGAAATTACTTAAATGTTCAAATTTTGGTCTCTCACACATTAAACGTTTGGTTCGCTGTAATGGAATAGAGCTGTAATGGATAATTAAACCCATATAATATATGTCAAAGTTTCTAAAGTAATCAAACTTTTCCATTTCCCAACAAATAAATATTCTTCATCTTTAATTTATAAAAAAATGAAAAAAAAACTTTTTTTTATCTAATTTTTCCGTTGATGATAGTACCCTAGCACAATAGTTGTGACCAAAAATATTTCACCCACAGCTGGACATGTATCAACAATGAAAGTGGTACTATATTCCTCCAATGGCAAACATAAAATAAATAAATAATTCCCAAAATCTCCAAATTAAATAATCAAATTTAGCTTCAATTATTTTTGTGAATATCATATATGAAACAGCTGAAAATTTGCTAATGGAGGAAGTAACCAACACCACCACCTATGAAGCTCTTATTAATCATTTATTTTGTGATGATTTATTTCATACAGATTTCCCATCGGTACTTACATTCCCCATAGCTTGAATTTTTTAACAATTATTATTTCATATTTATGTTGATTTTTACATGAAAATTTCATGCAGGCAAGTTCATCCATTTTTATGCCAGAAGAACCCATAGGAGCTCAATGCTTGAATGATGAAAATGGAACAAATCATAAATCAACTAAAAAACTTAAACCCATAAAAATTGTAGCTTACTTTGTTATCCCTTTTATTTTATTTTTTTTAAATTAATAGTGACATTATTTACCGCAAAATTTTATTTTATTTTTGCAGCAACAAGAACGTCGACCATGGCTGAACCAAAAACCTTCGAACGATCAATCAAATTCCGGTAAATTGCGATCGGCGATTTAAATTACAGTCTCGAACATGACTCAATTGTGATCAATTATAAAATAATGACCCTTGCGACAGTTATTTGTTTCTCAGGTAATGAAGAAGCAAAGCAAAAACATAAGCTACAGTCCCCTGCAATGGTATTGCTTGTTTTCATTTAAACCTTGTAATAAAAACATCAACAAACACTTTATTGTTTTACTTTTATTGTTCAGAAAAAGAAGAAACATGCCAATGGAGACAGAACATTGTACCAGGATGTAGTGGAGGAAGTGGCAAACAAAACTCGCCAAGCTTTCCTTGAACATTATGGTGATGATTCAGTTCATCTTCAATTCCTACAGGTAACTCTAATTTGTTGCCAAAATTTCAGTGTATATGATCTGTCGCTTGATGTTCCAATCTCTTACATACCAGCTATGGAAGTTGAAAATGAAGAATAAAAAGGTTAAACTAGGTTGTCTGGCCGGAAAGTTACCTCCAGCAAGCATCGAAGCACCTCTAATTGATCGTAAACCGCCGTACGAAAAGAACCCTCAGCTGGTATGCATGTAAATCATGTTATATACATACAGTTGCTGAAATCATTCATGTTTTTCTTATGTTGATTTTTTGAATCATTTTCCTTCGCATTGTTTAATTTCGATGCGTTGATTGATGGAGTCGGGTTTTCAGGCGAGTTTGCAGACAACTACATCAATTCCCTTACAACCTTTGCAGTTCCATTGCCTCCCAGGCTATCAAGATGGCAATGGAAGAATGTCTAAATCAGCTGCATATAGGAAGCTTAGAAAATTAGGCTCTTCCAAGGTAATGTATGTATGTATGTATGTATGTATGTATGTATGTATGTATGTATGTATGTATGTATTGCTTGATTGTGGTATTTTGCTTTATGTAGGAGCAACAACCAAGTAGACCATGGCTTGGAAATGCTGGTATGGTACTCAATCAATGAGCCAAATTTGTTTTTTTTTTAAAGAATTAATTGTTAATTTTTTATATATACATATTCATGTTTTCATTTGGAGGTTTTGAAGGAATAATACCAAAAAAAAAAAAGCTACGAAATCCTGCAAAGGTCCATTCTTTACTTCTTTTTTTAACTAATTTAACACATATATCTAATATGTATTTAATTATGAAAATAGGGATACGACCCTTTAAATACACGTATTCGACGTTGATACCCAAACCCGAGTAACATAGGCATTCATTTTCTTCTGTCCCCCTGACTATGCTATTTGTGTTATTTTCAGAAGCAAGGACTGCATCAACCTTGGTTGAAACAAAAGCCATTGGATTATCAGAACAATGCTGGTAATTTTTGGTATCCTGAGATTTCATTTGATTCAATGTTTGAACTCAAATTTACATGGAAATTTTCAAAATATGATTCCCTTGTTTTGTCAGGTTTGGTAGAACTAAGACAAACATTTAGACTGCAAGCTCATGAAATGGTTTGTGTAAACTTCTGGATGCCCTTATTTCTGCTTTTGTGTAATTTCTTGTTGTCCCGGCCCTTCATCTTTCATTTAGTATCCAATGAGTTTATTTATGGGTATGGGTAGGATATCAATCCGAAATGTGAGAGAGTATGAATAATTGAAAGAGGCCGACTTAAATTTAATAGCTCAAGCTTTATTCCTTTTGTAATTTATTTTATTTTTATATATGACGTAATTTATTTAATATAAAATTAAACATATAATAATATAATAATATGTAAATATTAAAAATATATATTAAATTTTAATAATAAAAAAATTATATAAAAAATAAACGATTAATCATTTACAGATACAATCAAGCTTCAATAAAATTTTAAGTTCATATTTCGAATCGAACAAACTTTAGGCAAATATAAAATATATTGTTTCAAACTAAGAAAGGATTTTGAAATTGATTTCAGCAGCTGAATTGACAAAGCAGGATCATTAGAGTGAATGCAATGGATACAACTATTGAGCAAGGTATATTTCAACATTATCTTCTAGTAGTCTCTTAACATGAAATAGTAGAAAACCAATAATAATAAGTTCATCATCAATACTAGAACAGGATCGAACTAACCCATTAGCTATCATAGTTTCTTCTGGAATTTGACTGCATACATTGCAATAGCTGTTGAGCCGAGTTACTTCTAGACCATGAAAATGTGAATAACAGTGTGATTTGAAGTGCCTAAAATTGAGATTTGATGAGATTCAGGGCCGTAAAGTATCCCATTATATGTGGGTGAGAGATTCGGTGGTGAAGGGTTATAATCAAAGCGCTGAAATAGGGGCCCATTTTGATTGTGATCTGCGGAAGAGATTTTAATTATGATTCTGACAAATCAATGCTGCAAGCTGGATTTTGCCCAAAGTACCCCCAAACCCCATGTGCTGTGGTCTTTGTAGGCCTTACCCAAACTTTAATGATTTTCAATGAATCCGGGATTCCTTTTCATTTCAATTTTTATGCAATTATAATATCATTTTAATTTTAGAAAATATAATTTAATTAAATCACTTAATATTTATTATGAATTATTTATATTAAATTTAACATGTTTATACTCGATTAAAATATTAACTGATAATGATGACAATGAATATATGAGAGAAAATCTCAACAAATATAAAATATAAAATATAAAATATTTATTTTTCTAATTAAGATTATTAACCTATTACACACTATTTAATTTTTTTAAAAATAAGATATTTGAACTGATGCTTTGCACATCAGGGAAAAAAATTAATCATGAAGAAAAACTATCCAATAAATTATTGAGTCAGAGTGAAACCATACATCGATACAAACAAATTAATAACTAAATGATTACAAGTTCCAAAATCAAGTCAAAAAAATATTAATAATTGAAATATTGATTCTTAAAATATCATTTCTATATTATTGTTGAACAAGAATTTTCCGAATCTATATGATTGTTTATATCAATGTTGCCCATGTCTTTCTTCTATGCTGACGACCATCCAAACCATATCTAATAATAAACCTAAAAAGAAAAAAACAAAACAAGTCGGCACCTAATCCATGGCTATTTGACCCTCTCTCCTTTGAATTAAAACGATTAGTCCCTTATTCGTTTGTTATCTTTCGCTTTCCGTCATTTTCTCACCCCCCAAACAGGATTTAAAATAATTAAACGAAATTAAAAGGAAATACACTGTTTCAAATCGAATCCTTTGTTTAAAAAAAGTATGATAATATGAACAGATTAGATATTTCAGTAATTTTATACAAAAATGGTGACGTGCACGATGAAGAAAAAGGCTCTCAACAGTACCACGCCGTTAGATCTAACTACTTTTTTTTTATCTTCATATACATCTAAACCGGCACAAACGACGGTACTAACGATGCCGGTTCATAACAAAACGGTGCCGCTGGATGCTGCCACATCTTGAACACAAGCTTCTCCGGCTCCGTTTTCTGGATTTGCCTCTGCTGTTGTTCTTGACGAGGCGGTGGCTCTTCTGTTCTCTCGGTGGTCCTCCGATCAATCGAAGGAGGCGAACAGGCGAGCGGAGACAAGAGAGGTATTGCAATGTTCCAGCTAGCAACCGGACTGATCTGTAAGGAAGCAGGAGCACGACGTTGAAGTCGACTAGGCTGCCGCCTATCGCCACCGTTGGTTGAGGTGATTTTGTTCGGCGTAGTTGACATTGATGATGAGATTAGGGTTTTTTTCTTTATAAAATGAGAGATAATATGAGAGTTTTCACATGCTGCGTTTGCTTTAAGGGTACTTATATAGGAAGGAGGGGTGGTCAAGTGGAACGCACGTGAAAAGGATAAGCTTAGCTGGCAATTTACACTTTACAAATGGCTTTGGGCTTGGATCATCTTTCTTTGACTTTGACTGAGCTTTTTTTTGGCTCGATTGAATTTGGAAAGTAAAGCTGTTTTTACTAATTCTTTTTTCTTTCAGAAATTTAATCAAAATTTAATTATACAATATTATCACTTAAAAATTAAAAAAATATTATTTTAAATTTGATGAAATGATGTGATATAACATTAAAATATTACGTTATTCCAAATTGAAAGATTGAAATGAATGAACAGATTACGAAATTTAAATACCAAAATGAATAAAAATAAATATACCATAGTATAGAGAATACAAATCCATTAATCTTATATTTTAACCGGCGAGCTAGACTCAGCTGAGACACAAGAAAATAATATGAAGCCAGCCAGCCAGTCACTTCCCAAACCGAAAGGGCAACAGGTAATCATCATTCATCAGTCATAATCACGGTCAAAAACTTCCATTCTAAATAACCAAAAACAACGGCTGACCCCACACCCCGCAACTAAAAACCGTGGGAGGTTAAGGTTAGTGTTCTCCACGCGCCCCCATGCTTCAATCATGATTTTATAATTTTTGTAGTCAATCCAACGGCTAGGACATCAGTTACGTGGCCAATTCCAAACCTTACCAGATCTGACACGTGTGTGGCCCACATTTGTTGTTTTTTTTCTCACGTAATTTTAATTTTTATAGGTTTGATAAAATATGATATTGTTAAAAATGGTAAATTTGTATGATTACTTCATTAATAAAAAATAGTTTTCCTTAGTTTTATGTTTGAATTTCTCCTATATGTTAGATCAATTACTTGATTAAATTATTTTATTAATTTAACTATTAATCTGCCACACCTACAATATATTAATATTATTAGGAGTCTAATGACTCTTCAAAGATTTCTTTTTAATGAATCTATAAAATTGTAATCTAAATTTAGTCAAGGGTATGACCGCTATTTCAGAATATTCAAAGAACATTTCTTTATAATAAGATTTTCTGTAGCTTTCTTTCTTTATTTACTTCTTTTCTTTGCTCTCCCTCTTTCGTTTTTTTTGTATTAAGTACTGTCAAAGGGACACTGTTGAATGTTTGATTTTGAATGGTCAAAAGAATTTATTAAGATTCTATCTTCTTCTTTTTTAAAAAGCATGCTAATAATATAAAAAGAGAGAATAATTGCCATTGATAATAACCAAAATTTACACAAAAAAAAAGGGCTTCCAAAGGGATTTTACCATTTTAGTTTCTATCTGAATTACATACACCATTCATAAAAATTAAAAGGATTAATTTATAAAATCATCTGAAAAGCATTTTCAGCTCTTCAATCCTTGCTGACCTAACTTCTTCATCAGTTAAAGCACCTGCAATCATCTTCTCCTTCCTTGCTTGAACTTGTTGCATCCTTTCCTCCACTGTTTCCTGGATTTTATAATTGTTCATTAATGAAAAATAATAATAATAACCCAGAAAGGAACATATCAATGTTTCCTAATGTAACTCAAGAAAAAGAATCCGGCAGATTGACCTAATCAACCTAGTAAATTTCAACACAGACTGTTGAATTATGGGATTTGAAAAAATCCCATCATAGTTGTCAACTTTGTCATTTTCATAAACAATGAAACTCACCTTAACTATGAATCTTCTAACACTAACTGTTCTCTTTTGTCCAATTCGATGAATTCGCATGATTGCTTGTTCTTCAACTGCAGGGTTCCACCAAGGATCCTACAAGGATGATTTTGTCATAAATTAAGACCAAAACGATAAGAATTTGACTCTTTTTGTTATGTAATGAAAATGTATATACCATTAAGAAGACATTAGAGGCTGCTGTTAAATTCAGGCCAACTCCACCAGCTTTCAAAGACATCAATAATACCTACAAACACGAAATAGATTAAAGAATGGATTCGATGATAAATATATATAACTTGTAATGCAAGGCTTACCAGTTTCTCTCTCGTGTCATTGAACTCTTTTAGAACCCTTTCCCTTTGTTTTTGAGCCAGTTTCCCATCAAACCGTAAGAATCCAATTCCTTTCCTCTTTAATGGGATTTCTAAGAGATCTAGAAATGAAGTCCATTGACTGAACACAATGCTCTTTTCACCAGAACCTGACCGGCAACTTCTCTCTAAGCAGTCTAATAGCTTTGAAACCTTTGATGACTCTTTCCAGTTTTTGTCTATGTCAACTCGGAACTTGTTTTCAGTTGGACATGTTATGAGATCAGTTTTCTTCAGTAGTGTTCTGCAGATTGGACATGATCCTAGTGTTGGTGTTCGCCAACTTGAGAGGAGACATTCCCTGCACATCCTATGTGCACATGGTGTGAGGACAGGGTCATCTGCAGATTCCATGCATATTGGACACTCTGTGTTTTCACCCCTCCGGATACCATCTACAACTTCTTCAATGTAGGCCTTGGTTGGGGAATTTTGATTCAAAGTGACCAAACCAGGGTGAGCTTCAAGGAACCTTCTCGCTAGTTTGTTCAAGTCCGAATACTGCTGCGAATCAGCTCGACTGTGCACATTTAAAGAAAGGTTAGGAGGGAAAGAAACTAATGTTTCTGCACCAGTAATAAGTTCATGAAATGCATTTCTGACCTCATTACAAGAAAAGGATGGTTGCAACACTGCCTTAGTCGAAGTAATAACTCGAGAATTGATGCATAATTGTGAAGAACCCTGCCTTGTGCAACAAATTGATCAAACTGAACCTGTTTAAATCAAATAGAGATATTTTAGCTTTCATATCAACTTACTCAACTCAAAAAACAATTCATGTATATATGATAAGGCACACATACTTTAGATCTTTTGAATAAAGCATCATAGAAATCACGTTCAGCTTCTGACTGCTCGCACTCGATGACTTGAATATCAGTTGGAGGAAGAACAAGAATAGGCCTTCCCTCTTTATCCTTTGTTTCCTTTGTTCTTCTCAACATCAGTAGCCTTAATATAGCTTTGATCCATTTCAGTCCTGTTGGATTACCATTCTCATAAGGCCCTTGAATCTTTGTCTTCCACCTATATAAATCACAAATGACATCATGAACAGAGAAATACATAGGACTCACTAGATGATACACAATTATTTGAACTTGTTTATACCATGCCCAGTTGCACCATGGTTCCACATGCAAGAAGCACAAAAGGCTGTAGAGGTCTTCCAAATTATTCTGCAGGAAACAATGAGTAAGGGAAATTAAGCACATAGCTATCATGAAGGGGAAAGAAAATGGACAATGACAAATAAGGCAAACCTGAATTGGGGTTCCAGTGAGACACCAACGGCAATGCGCAGACAATGCAAAGCAAGCTCGAGCTCCTAGTGTTTTTGAGGATTTAATCGTATGAGCTTCATCTAAAACCACCCTATACCAGTCAACCCTGTGATAAATGCTGTTCTCGGCATCCTATATCAGAATGTCCACATAATTCAGTCCAAAGAAGGATAACTTAAAATTTCAGATATGCATCAAAATATTTTGGAGCAAAAACTCAGCTCGGCATGGAAAATAGCTAAATAGAATTAAGTATTCTCTTACACTTTTATAAGCAGCAGTTAAAACCCCGTATGTTGTTAAGACCACATCATGCTCTGAGATCACCCTGGGATCATTGGTTCTATCACCACCATAGTGAACAAAAATTGATATCGTTTCAATCCTTGAGTGAGTCTCAAGCTCATCCTGGGATTTCACTAGAACTCATTACATACCACATAAAAGAGGTCAACCTATAATCTCTTTCTCTCAGTGCAAAATGGAATGAGAAATCACCTTCCACTGGCTTAACAATGCCATGGGACAAATAATAAGAGTGCCTCCCTTTGCTCTGCGTGGGGCATTTCCATAAGTGTCTCTTTTCTTGTTTGTGGTTATGCTACCATCTGCTTTTCTCGAATCAGGCTTTTCATTATCAGGATTTCCTCTACCAAGTCTTGAAAGGATTAGAGCTATTGTCATCACAGTCTTTCCGAGACCCATTGCATCAGCTAGAATCTGCAAATATACTTGTTTTGTTAGATTTTTTTTAAAAATACTATCATAGCCAAGACCATCCCAATCAAAAAGAATTTAAAAATATATATAATCTGAGAACAAATACTTACTCCTCCTCTTGCCATTTGCCTAGCACTTGGAAATTGAACTGTAGCTTCTCCAGAGAAGACATTTACATAAATTGAGGAAGCCCTTCTGCTAGAAAGAATGTGTGGTCAAGTTACAAACTACTTCACTAATTGGCTAAATGCTTGATCAAATTTCACTATTATAACAAATATACGTACTCATCGCATATGCGATATGCAGACCAGCATGGATGAAGAGTTTGTGCAGCTTTCTCAGCATCAATTCCTTTCTCCCACCCAGACATCCAGTAAAGAGCTTGCTTCTGATACGGCCTCAACTTGCACATGAGTGTATGTGGGGGCTCCATTTCCTAAAAGTATGCAAAAGAATGAGGAAACATAGAGAAGACTTTGTTAATAAATTCTCAAACTAGATGCTTAGAAGAAATCCCTTACCTCCAAATCGTATGTGTCTGCAGCACCAACAATCTTATTCAAAGATGCCTCTGAAATATCTTGTTCATCTTTATTCTGCTCCTGACAACCCCTTCTTCGTTTTGCTGCAGGCAAAGCCGCTGTAACTTCACTGTAACCATCCTGTTATAATCAACAAAAGTTGTCAACTTTTTACATGTTTGTCAAGCTCAAACACCAGTGAACAAAGCCAATGTGCAACTATGGTTAATCGGTATGCATTGGTATCTAAAACAACATAATAACTACTCAACCTTAAAGGCTCACAGTACATTGGTTGAGCAATGAAACTCGAATCAATGGTGAAGAATGCCATTTGCAGCATAACTTGAAGTATAAACAATACATAAAACTCACTAGAGGACAACTAATTATCCATGAACATCCAAGCAAAACCTACTGCATTATGAAGTTAAAGCTTTAACAACCAACATTCAAAGTTACAGAGAAATTACACATACTTCTTGGATATGGAGAACACGCTTCCCAGAATTAAGTTCTTCTGGAGTGAAGTCAGCCTGATATGGAGCAACAAAAACAACAGAAATGACATAAGAACCACAAAACAACATTATAGCAAGAACCATAAAGTATCATCATAGAGGGATACCTTCTGATATGGTTTTATTTTAAGGTATCTAAATAGATTAAGCAAAGGACTAAGCATAGACTCCATGTTCCAAGGTGCATCAAACATCAAGGAAGATTTATCACCCATTGTAAATACTGAACTGTGAATGTACAAGCTGACAAACATAACAAAACAGGGAAATTTAATCATCCCCCTTTATTTAAAGCAACATATTACAATCAATAAGAAAAAGAAAAACCAAAACTTTACCTTACAAATAACATGACTTCTTGCATGATACTAAGTGTTGTAGGAGCAGCTATACACCGACCAAGAACTTTAACCTTGTTAGAATATACAAGAGGATTCACCCATTTTGCCCAATCCATTGGAAGCCGACCAATCTATTATTCAATAACAACAAAAAAAAGACTAAATAAACATCGTTCTTTTTAATCGAATAAGGTACAAATTAAGTTCAACTTGAATACACTAACCTCTCCACAACGTTTAGTGGAGAATCGAACAATGGATTGAAGCTTGTAACTGGCTACTGGAGAAGGGAAAGTGAAGTAAACAATCTCATTGTCCAACAATTTGTTCTTCCCTTTAGTTGTTGAAACAGCATTAACTATTGTTCTTCCAACTAAATACCAATCTGGGTCTTCAGGAAAATCCTCATCTTCTACTAAAACACCATTCACTTTCCTCTCTTGAGAAACCTCTTTCTTTACATCGACCCGTTTTTGTGACCACTCAAAATCAGGCTCCTTTTTCACGCATGGAGGGTTTTGATTGTTAGATTTTAACTCAGCAGTTTCACTGGCCTTTTTTTTAATCTGGGTTTTGCGAGACTCATTAAGAGATTGAACCTTTGAGTTTTGTAACAGGAGAAACTCTTCAAAAGTATCCATTGGCCATGAATCTTCCTTCTGGGCTACTGTTTCCTCTGTTTGATTAAAACCCATTTCTCCCTTCACTCGAACTTCATTCCCAAACCCCAAACGAGGCTCCTCTTTCACTTTAATCACCTTATCTTCTTTCATGGAAGCGTCACTGTCAAACCCCAAATCAGGCTCTTCCTTCAGTCTCAAAAGTGGCTCCTCCTTTACTATGGCCTGAACTGGTTCAGATTCTCCAAACTGATCACCTGAGCCTATCAGGGTAGAAACACGAAACCCGGTCGCAGTTACCATTCGACTAACGGTATTTGCATGAAGGTTTGAATCAGGGTCGTTAGGGAGCAACTTAACGACGGAAACAACGTTGTTATCCATGGATGATTGGATTTCTTGAATCTTCTTATCTTCTACTGTGTCTATATCCATGGCTTTCATATCTGATTAACTTAACACAGAAGAAGAAGAAGAAAAAGAAATAACTGAGAAATGGAAATGAAAAAATGGAGGGGGGATTTGGGAGGGTTTTGGTATTGCATTGAAAATAAGTTTGGCGCGAAACTTTTTTACCGCGTTGGGATATTCGCGGTTATTTTTTCAGGAAGTTTTAGGCGCCAAAAGGGTGGGTTAAAAAGGGTAAGAAAATTTTACTTTATGCTCTTGCCAAATGGAGCTTAACTTTACCTGATGGCGTCGACTAAAGGGCCTAACAAATTATATATTAACATAGAAAACATAGAAAAATTTACTATGGCTTGAAAAGTACTTTTGAAAAATACTGTAGAAAAATATATTTGAGAAGTACTTTTAAAAAATTTGGGTGTTTAATATTGTTATCAAAAAGTATTTTTGAAAAATAAAATGTCCATTTTATATATTATATTATAAAGTAACAAATATGTATTTAAATAATGTTAAAATTAGTTAATATTATGATATTTTAGCAAAAATATAAAAAATAATTTATTATAACTTATTGTTAACATTTTAATATATAATATTAATTTTAAATATTTTTAATTAATTAATATTAATTATTTATTAAATTTAATTAGAATATATAAACTATATTTAAATTATTTAAATATAAAAATTAAATATTTATAATTAGATATTGACACAATTGTATTATTATAAAAATTATTTTTTATTTTTATGCTTTTAACACATTTGTATTATTTTATTTTAAAATGTATTCGAATATATAACTCATATTATATATTAACATAACATAGAAAACATAAACCTAACAAATTAAAATATTACATATATTTGGATTAAAAATTTAAAAAGAGATAATATTTATATACCAAATATAAATACTAAAAATTTTACAATAGCATTTACAATTTAAAGTGAATTCATTAAATTAGAAACTATAGCATCTCTTGTTAATTTCATTTCAAAACTACTTGAATTGTTTGATTCACCGTCATCATCACCATCATCATCGTCATCGTCATCATCATCACTTTCTCGACCATGCGTATTTTCTGAATCAATAATATTCTCATATGCTCAGTTAATATATTCGTATTCCATAAAATCTGCATCATTTCGACCAACATGTTTTCGGATAAAATTGTGTATCGTCATTGTAGCAACAACAATCATCGTTTGCTTTTCAAAACTATAACTTGACATATCCCTTAAAATGGCCTATTTTTTTTTCAAAACACTAAAAGTTTGTTCAATCACACTACGTAATGATGAATGTGAATGATTGAATTCTCCACTCTTTAAAAAAAACAATAAAAAATGATACATTAGGATGTTCTTTTAACCTTATAAATTAAAAAAAAAATTATACTCGATAATATTAGCATTTTATTTTTTATGTTGTAACCATCCTCACATCACATCTGAATTTTGATATTAGAAGAAGCTCCTTAACTGATGATTGACAGACACACTACGATCGAATTTATAAAAACTTCTTCAAGTACTGTGAGGGATAGGAGAGCCTCCTATATAGTCCAAACTCCATTTAAACATACTTGTGCTACTTTCCTTAGGAGATATGTAAACTTCCCAGGCATCAACTCCAAAGTAACTGTGCCTAATGTATTTGTAAATGTAATTCAAAATACCCAAAGGAATAACATAATACCTGCAAAGTAATTATTGTTGGCAATTTATTTGGGCATATAAGCCTCATTATCATCAAATTGTGCTATGATTATAATGGTAATATAATTTACGTCATAAAAAGAATGAGCCACAGGTGTAACTAACTTCAAGGTTGTCTCAATGCTGTCCAGAAAACCAGATCAACGGTACAAAACACAAAGATGTATGCAATGACATCTAAAAGGGAGCAAGAGGATATAGAGGTAGTTGGCAGAGAAAAGACACCCTTTTTCAACCATAAGGTTAGTCTCTTCTCTTTTGGTTAGTGCTTTAACTTTCTAATTTATTTGGGTGAAAATTTAAATTAGATAATAGAATAAGAAACATAATTTCTACATAAAGAAACTAGAAATGTCTTATGTTAAAGACTGTTCTAATTGCATGTTATAACTAATATTGTAAGAGTATGATATGACAATGCAAAAATGTAATAAATAATAGTAAAGCATAAATGGTAACGGAGACTAGAGGTTGCTTATACAGTACATCATCGGCCTTGATGAAATTATCACCTTACAAGTTTTACAGCCAAGGTTCTAATAGAAATCACCTAATATGAGGGACATTTAGAATTAGCCTTTTGAAATTTGTGTAATTCTCCATGTCAATTTCTAGAATTCTTTGAGCAGTAAAATAAGAATTTCATTCCTTAAGAAAAGATAATTCCTTAATCTTGAGGAAAAAAAAAAGTCTGACCACTAATTATATAATTGTTTTTAATGATAATTCAAATTGTTTTGTTTCTATTAGTTGAACTTCAAGTCTATCAATCACATTAATAACAAATTCTTTAGCATTCATTAATGAGTGTATGTATTTATCATCACAAACATGCATAATTCAGGCAATGAGGGTTGTGTCTGCAGGTTTTGTGTGCCAGGTTGCGGCACTTGGAACTATCATCAACTAACATCAAAAAACTATGGCCTGATAAACCAGACAGGGCTATATCCCCTGGCGTTCTCAACTTACAAATCTAATTTTAGGAGGGCTAGATAGTCAATTAGTTTACCGATTGAGGAGAATACAATGCAGATTTTGAATGCTGTTAAGTAACAAGACCATGAAGAGTTCAGGGTAAATGAAGCAAGAGGGTACAACAAGCTTGAAAGGGTACCTCAAAGTCTATGGAATTCGAGCCAGTAGCACATATGGTATACGAGCATAAATGTAAAAGCTGCACATATCCTAGAGGAAGCAAAAATGCCGGGTAAACTGCTAAAAATAGCCATAGTTGAAATCATTTGTCTCAAGAAATACCAGCTTAAGTATCAACAGCTATAGATGAGCAGAGGAAATTAAGAAGCTTCTACCCTACGCATTATATGCTTGTTTAGGACCTTTATTCCAGTTCTTCCATAAACACATTCCTCAACCATATACTATCATAACAGAATCTAATTCACAGATGAGGCAGATAAATGGTCATAAACTCACATATTTGAAGCAATTTATGTCCAACCTAGGTATCATCCCTAAGAGTATTTTATAACAATGAAGCAAAAGGGGCATAAAAGCCAAAATTTTCCTTTTTTTTTTCTTCTGTTGGAAGAGTTAACATGCGGAAGAGGAACTAAAAAGCAACTAAAAACAAAGCATAATGAATAAATAAAGAGAAGAAGAAGAAAAGAAACTACCTGCGGAAGAGGAATAAAGAACAGGAAAGAGCTTTGAAAGCGAAAATATGAAAAAAAATGGGTATACAGCTCCAAAGAACCAACAACAGAGGAAAGAACGTTTAACCAGGTTAAAAATGTCAATTATCAGCCAAAAGTGCTTCAACAGAAAAGGAGAAATTTTTAACTTCTTCATCTGGAGAAAAGGACTTTTCTGATAGAGAAAATTTTTTCTGAAATGGTACTTTTTATTGCAAAAGTCATTCTAAAAAGCAAAGTAGAACGGGGCCTAAGACGGATTTATATAGAAAGTAACTTTTTTATTTGGTAAAATTTTTGAAAAAGAAAAGGTATTTTTTTTTTATAATATCAACATGAGAAATAGAATAAAAAAACTACATTTATATGAATTTAAATTAGGGTATCAAATTAAATATTTAAAAAAATGTTGAAAAAAATATATTTCTATATTTACGTGGGTTTGAATCCTTACTTTCATCATTTTAGTTTTGTTAAACATTTTTAGTAATAACAATGTAAAAAAAAATATTTTCTTTTCTAATTATCACATATTTTTGTTTTTGTTTTCCAAAAATTCAATCAAACACATTTGCTTTAATATTTTTCATTTTCCAAATGTTTAATATTATATTCGTTGCTTTATCTTTACACAAACATTTAGATACTAAACTTGCAAATTAGTTTAAATTTGGATTATTCTCTTTGTTTGTTTGTTTGAAGGGACAATCGTAAGAATTGATACTAAATTTGGATTATTATTATACGAGTTTAAGCCATTGGTGTTGAATTTCAAAATCATTTTCTGCTAATCTTTGGCGCGTAATCACTTCTGAGAGTCGAAACAAAGAGAAAAAGAAAAACATGGAGATGGAGTCTCAAAACTTGGGGCACATACATCCATTGGTGTTCAATGAAGAGCAGAGCCATGAAACCAAAAAAGCTAAATGCTCAAGGTGTGGAGAGGTGGTGTCCGATCCAAGCTTCAGTTGTGGGGAGTGTGAATTTTCTCTTCACAAAGAAATGCGCCGAGGCACCTTCAAAGATTGATCATCCTTATCATCACCATCACCCTCTTGTTCTTTTACCAGAATCACCATATGGTGGAAGCTGTTATTGTGATTTCTCCTATAAAAGATGTGACTTCTTTGTTTATCACTGTTCTTGTGGATTAGACTTCCATATCAAATGTGCTTTATTTACCCTCAACATTTCTGAACAAAAGCTTCAAGAGCTTAACCACATAGCCACGAAAGATCCATCCGTCTTCCTAGAAGACGGTAACGAAGAGCTTGAAAATGCTGTGTGTTTTGGGTGTTGGTTACCATTAGGAGAGTCTAGATACTTTTCTGTTGCTTGTGGGTTCAACCTGCACATTAAATGTGCTGAACTACCTCATGAAATCAACCATCCATTTCACAAAGAACATCCTCTTGTTCTGCAGTTCAACATTAAACGTTTCTCTTGCAAAATATGTGGAGAAACTCGGCATAGGGGATTTCTTTATTGTTGTTCAGCTTGCACGTTTGCCCTTCACATTAAATGTGCCGAGCAACCTACTTTGGTAGACATCCTCTTGTTCCATAACTGAACAGTGGAAATCTACTTTGCAAGACATGTCAAGAAACCCAACATGAAGAGTTTGTCTATTGTTGTTCAACTTGCAACTTCTCTCTTCATACTGATTGTGCATTCCTACCACCTATTGTGAAAGATAAAATTCACCAACACCCATTCACTTTGTTTCAGGGACAACCTTCGTTCGTTTGCGCATGTGGTCTCGAGGGAAATTATATTGCCTATATATGTTCTACATGCAACCTTATGATCCATACAAAATGTATTTCAATACCACCTATCATCAGAGTCAGACGACATTACCATCCTATATACCACAACTATTTCATTTCAGAAAACGAGTCAAAATTTCGGGATTGTAGCTTTTGTGATGTTGAAGTGAACATAGATTATGGGAGTTACTATTGCTTACGCTGCAATTTCATTGCCCATGTGAAATGTGCAACAAAATACAGAGATCGTTACTATATTATTGAAGCAAAGGACATAGCTGGGAAACATGATGATGATTTGGGTGTTAATCCCATCACTTGTGTCATCGAACAAAATGAAGGTGGAGAAATGACAAGAATAAAACACTTCAGTCATGCACATGACCTAATATTAAGTGACAATGTCATGGAGAATGATATAACTTGTGATGGTTGCATGTTGCTAATTTTGGATTCATTTTACTGTTGTTCATTACAGTGTAATTTCTTTCTTCACAAAGCTTGTGCTAAATCACCGAGGAAGAAACACCTCTGGTTTCATGGCTGTCAAGAACTCCACATCCTTGTCGTCGGCTTCCTATTCAAATGTAGTATTTGCGAATATGATTGTGGCGGGTTTTCCTATAAATGTAATAAATTTAATGTTCATAATTGTCTTCAATGCTCGGTTATTGATTATAGGACCAAACATCCAGGACACCAGCACCCTATCCTCTATAATCGTAATCAGCATGGAAGGTGTAATGGTTGTGGTGAAACTTGGAGAAGTCAATTTAGTTGTAAGCATTGCCATTTTAATTTGGATTTTGATTGCTCAAGGCTACCGCTTTCAACTCGACACAAGCGCCATGAACATCCACCTGCACTCACTTATCATGAAGGTAATGATTATCCAAAATATCATTACTGTGACCTCTGTGAGAAAGAAAGAGATCCAAATCTCTGGTTTTATCATTGTGCAATTTGCGAGTTTTCTGCTCATCCCAACTGTGTTCTTGCAATCTACCTGTTCATCAAGCCTGGAAGCATGTACAAAGGAAAAGACCACCCACATCCTCTCACTTTTGTATGGAAGCCTTATCGTTACATTGTATGCGGTAAATGCAGTGAACCCTGTGAAGCTTTGGTTCTTGAATGTGCAGAGCCTACATGCAATTATGTTGTCCACTGGAAAGATGTGAGACCTCCTAGCTTCGGTTTTACGAGCCCGGTTGAACTTTATAAAGCTGAAGCAGATGCTATCACTCATGACGGTTGAACAACAAACGTTTCAATCAATATCAAAAGCAAGGTATGATGTGTTGCTTCACTAATTCTGTATTTCAATATATATATTACTTCTATTTTCATGATTTAGCTTTGATATTTTTCGAGTCTAAATTGCCCATCACAAACTGATTCTATCCATATAAAAGCTATATTTTAGTATGGATTGAGCAGCAGCTTGAATCATGGTTCATCAATGATATTTAAAACCAATGCTGCCACGGGAGACTTCAATGCCCATTAGCTTCAATATTCATGATCTTATAGATACACTTTTTTTTATTACATTTTTCGCAAGGTTCAATGGGAATGGAACAAAATGGATGATTGGACTGCAAGGACATGATTGGGGTTGCAATTTATGTTTGACGATTGCCGGTTTGTTACCATATTTGTGAAACAAATAAACAAAATGTATAGGTTGTTTCATTTTCAAAATAATAAGTCACATCCCTTAAATGTGACAACTGTTGTATTTGTTTAAAAGATTGTTTATTTAATTGAAAGTTGGGTAAACTTTTACTCATATGTAATATTGAAGTTGATCTCTAGTTTGCGTTGCCTTCAATATTTTTTTATAAACTACTTTAATATTGGCACCCACCAAACGAGGGTGGGCGTGGCATATTTAGCCGACCGACCCTTTTCTACTATTGGGCTCTTTACTCCATCTGGGAGCTTTCGCATTATGAAGCTACGTCACTCATATTACCATCTCATTAACAACCATGGCAGCTCAAAACTATGAAGAGAAAGAAAGGGGTTTTGAGGGAACAGGATGTTAGAATCGATCCAACAAAAGTTATCCCCATTAACAATGAAAATTAGTGATACATGCCATACAAAGTTGATGATGCATCGCATTCTAGTTTGTATTGATTATGCTGAAGATTCTGGACTGCAAACTCCCATGGATATACAAGTTTCTTAAAACAAAAACGAACCCCGCCAAGGAGCAGCAGTATGTGTTCTAATAGACAAGTGCTTTTCTAATCCCAAACTGCAGTCAACTAGTCACTTGCTCCTGAAAACGACAAAATGAAGAACCATTGGCATGTCTCAGTAGTTTCTAGACAGCTACAGTGTGTGGATTAGGAACTTAATGCCTTGTTTACTTTCCAAGAGAAATATCACCTTCAACCTTGTAGATGACCACTGGTTTTAGAGAAGTTTTCACCTATCTACCAGCTTCTACGAATTTATGTAACACATTGCCTGTGCCTGAAGAAAATAAGAATCCTTGTATTTCCTGCCACTCCCGATGTGAATCCCATTCCGGATCCAGTCCTCTCGATGTACCCATGCATCCCGCCCAAAATCTAGGACTCCAAGGATCTGTAATAATCATCATGGTATAAGCAAACATTTCAAGTAAGCTTAATCTAGAGTCTAGACTAGCTAACACAACACAAGGAACTAGCATAAAAAGCTAACACAACAGTTAACCTAGTCTCTATGCTAGTTACATATAAATACAGTAATTCTGGTCCAGTACTTACCGATGTAAATATCAAAAAAACCTCACTCTCATGAAGATATTGCATAAGCAAATTCAATGAACAAATGCATTTGCATTGTACCAAAAACAAAAGAAACCCAAACATGGAAGAAGAAAAAGGATGGAAGATGACTTACAGCTCCGCCTTTCCAGGACACAAATGTTGGATTCGTTCTTGATTGCAAAACCTATTTCACAGGTGAGATCCAAGAATACCAAAACCATCATCCGTAATTGAAAAAAAAAAAAAAACTAACCATACGTAAGCAAAAGGAAACCCAAACAACGTTGAACCTAATTCAAGTATAAAGCTAACTTCAACTGATCATGAGATACGTTAGACATAAAAGAATAAATTTTTTTTCTTTGAGTTACAATACAAAGAGTTAAATCTAAATGTCTTTCGACCCTACATATTCCTTTTGCACCAATTGTTATGTCCAGAGCAACATAACTCACTGAACAGGAATATTAAAATTAAGTTCATCTAAACATCAAGATTAGAAAATATACTCGAATTCTAACCATATTGAAGTGGCCACAATCTAGTGCAAAAGACAGATGTAGCAAAATTTTAACGAATATTAAAATCAGGCAAGACTTACCTCAACAGTATGAATTGCTTCATTTGAAGGAATGGTTTGTAAGACTCTGCAAGCATATAAAAAAGAAGAAACAACGATGGTCTGGTGAAATGATTGCACACAACTTTAAAAAACACTAAGAAAATGTTCACCATTATGGAGACCAGAAAAAATTGGATCTCAATATTAACTTGCAAGTTACCCACTAATCTAGAAGAATTATTACCAATTTCTTGACGGTCAATGAATGCAATTAATGCATTCTTAGTCAACACTGCCTATAGAGAACTAGGGACTTTGGGCTAACCCATGTAAGTGCTATTCAAGCCTTATACAACAACTTTTGCAGGCAAGGATCCTCGTAGTTAGCTATAATGCTGGATTCCCAATTAATGCATATATTAACTGCTATTTGCATAAAGTAGGAGGACAACAAAGGGGGAAAGGAGAGAAACCAACCTCTCTTCCACAGCAGGAATTAGCCCACCAGTTAAAGCCACTCCACCAATCTGAAGCACAAAACAATGTTAAAAGTTACAGTTTTTAATAAATAAAAGCATATTGTCTTAAGAATCTCACCAATTGTATGCTACAAAACAATTTTCTTTGCAAGTCTATGCGACCTGTCAATTGAACACAGCTAATAAGTTAGATTTGAATGGTACTATAGCTTATTTGAATGTGCTAAATTAGCAGTGTGCAGACATACCAGTTGAAAGAATACTGCTGGTTATGGCTTCTGCTAGGCCAACCTTCTCTTCTTTCTTAGGTTTCATTGAGACAAATGGATAGTTATCCCACATTTGTAAACCAACATTACTGCCAGGATAAAGACCGTCTGGCATGTCAGATCTTCTTGGGAATTCAATATGCCATGTTTCTTCCAGCATATCTTCATAGTCATGAAACCTGGTGAAGCACACCATCAAAATAGCCCTACAGGAAATAATTTAAAACTACTCCCAAACTTGAACAAGTATTACTAACCAAGAACGGGGTGGTGGAGGATATAAATCAGGAATCAAAAGCGTTGGGTAGAACAAACCCATAGGAGGAACCTACTTAAAATGAACCATCAATAGTAAATCCTTCAAGAGAAGAAAGGAAATGATATCTAAGTTAAAACATACATTCAGAGCAGTTAGCCTCGTCTTATGAGATCCTGCAGGCATGGCATCCTCATAAGAATGAACTACAGCAATAGCATCAAGTTCACCCTCCTGTGCAACAGTGCATTGAGAAAGTGCAATAAGATTATTTCCACAGCAAATAAACCTAAGAATACCAGGTCCAGGAGCCAAATGATTCACCTTGATTTCACAGTAGGACTCTTTTAACCTGTTCAGCATCAATAGATCTATAGGCTTTGTCAAAATATCAGTACGAATTTGTGGCCATGTCTGATGGTGCCTCTGGGTCCAAAGAAGACATCTTGATATATCCTGGAAGAGTAAATACAAATGATGAAATAGCCAACAAAAAGAAACGTACATTGACAAACATTCAATAATGAAGCTTCTTCCTCTGCATGAAGAAAGCTGAGAGGCAGAAAGAATGATGAGAATTCAAACCTCTCCACCAAATGGTAAAGTCTTCTCTGTATTAGGTAGAGCCACTCCATCCTGGCACATAATAAGAGTTCTTAGTAGAGTAAGACCGCAACACTCTCAAATTAGTCATTTCCCAGTTATGCCACAAATAATAGAACCAAGCATGAAATCAATAGAAAAAGACTAATTTGCGAGTAGAGTATTCCCTTCAACAGAAGAAAAAGAATGAATGTACACAAATTATAATAGAGATTGAATTTTGTATCAGTTACCTCAATGCAAATAACTGATGATACTTGAGCACCCAAATTTACAACACACGCCGTTGATAATCCGTTCCCAAAAACTGCTGCCAGGCCTTCCTGAGATAATCATATTTGAAGCAAATATTACACAATGAGTGATTTTCTACTTAGACATTTCTACTGGTAAAGCTGGAAAAAGGATCTAATGAGATAATCAGTAAGACAGAAAAAATACACTATCAAGACAGGATACCTGTCATCAGGAAGGTTTTTTTGCTTATAAATTTGAGTATTATATGACATAGACACAAAAGTAATGCTGGTATCGCAACTTGATCCACGTTTGCATCTAAAAAATATGAGATAAACTTCTCACCTGGTGTACCACTGCTGAGCTAAAGCGCAAATCTCGCAGTAAAATAGATAAGATTTCCTTTATCTCTGCTTGCAAAACCCATAAAATTTGAAGTTACAAAACATTCCATATAGTAAGAGTGAGGAATGATCTTACTGACACACGTATAAACTGGATCTGGAACTTTTACCACAAATACATAGTACAGAATCAAAGGGACGAGACTTGCTACAATTAGAAAACAATAATCAATTTTTACATACCACGATTATCAAATGTCTCTGGAACAACAAGAATAGCAGAATATAAGCTCCTTTCTTGGTGAGGGATATGCAATTTCTCTAACAAAATCCAGTCCCATAGAGCATGCAGATCTTCAAGGACCTGCAAAATGATAAAGTAAGTTTAAGAAAGTAGATTAATTGTCCTGTTTTTAAATAACAGTGCAACTATCTCATATTTAAGTTGTATTATCTCAGTGTAAACAACATACTGAGCAGGATCAAGATAATTCAATATTTAATTGCAGTGATGTGATTTGTTAGACCCTAAAAGGAGAAATAACAAGCACATTGCTTCAATATACAAATGTTGACAAGAATATTGACAGGACCTGCTGCATGGGGTAATGTTGTGAAATATTTAGATGACCTCTACGAATAAGACGCCTTAAGGAGTATGGCTCAGTGGGAGATATCCTTAGTGCTTCCTCACCAAATATGACCTCCCTGAACTTGAGTTCAGCCAAAGTAGGTTCCTTCGATTCAGTACCTTCATTTTGAACCAAGGACTCAGCTATGACACTTTTATCTGATGAACTTTCTGCACAACCAATATCCATGTATAAGAAGCTCAAAGTGAAACTAGAGAAATTGAACTCACAGATCCAAAGAATCCGCCTAGAATTAGAAGCAATAAAGGTGCAACACAATACTTCATAGATCCACTCAACCACAAGTAAACTTGATAAGTAGGCACAAGGCAAAAAAATTGGAATTTCCAATCACCTTGTGGCACTGATGAATTTAGGTCCTTCACATGTGTATCAGTCCAAGTGAAGGCTCCATCCTTCCTTGTATTCTGAGGATTATACCCATCAACACGTCCCATCTGCTTATTACCTTAAGAGATTTAGCACTACAAGCTCCAATAAGTCAATAGATAGCTACCACTAGTGGCCATACTTAGCTTCAGCTTAAAATCCTTACCTTTCGTGGAACAGAATTATTGGCAACCTCTTCATCAAGGAAAGGTATCTTCAACAACGACGCAATCTTTCAAACAAACATTGAATTCCAACTTGGATTACTACATAAAACAAGTTGACATTAAAAAAAAATGAAAGCCAACATGAACACACTCATGACTCACCACATCATATGCCTTTTCCCGCTCCATATGCTGCGCTGTGGTAACTTGAGAATTAAGCAACTGAAAAAGAAGAAGAAGAAGAAGAATCCAAAATTTCATCCAAACAAATCCCAAATGAAAAACAAGTGAAAAATAAGGGGTGAGATATAGTTAAAAAAGAGGGGTGAACCTGATCCTGAACATTTAACTTGGGTAACTGGTTGCTGCGACGAGCAATGCAATGAGGAATGCTAAAAGGAGAGTCTTGCTTAGCTAACCCTACTCTAATATTTGCAGAACCTAAGCAAAATTAACAAGCAAATTAATCCATCACCCGAGTTCTGTAATTTCAAAATTTGGAGGAAAATCGTTAAAAAAGGGAGTTACCTGGGTTGATGACGACGAGATTAGAGCCACGTTCAGCGAGGAGTTGAGAAGGAACCACTGTTTTCAAATAATCCTGCAAAAACCCAAAACGATTAGTGTCACAAAAGATGGAAACTTTCGAAAAAATTATGAACTTTCTTTTTGGGAATATGATTAGGGTTTCTTGGTTTCAACTACCATGAGAAAAATGAAAGAATGAGCTTTCCTTCTCTTGAAGAAGTTTTCAGCTTAATATTATTTCTTCATTCACTTTGTTTTCTGTTTCACCTTGAAACCCACTGCGATTTTCCCAGTGTTTTATTTCGAAGCGTAAAGGACCTGGAAACGATGACGTTTTACGTTGTGAATGTTCTTTTCTTTCATTTGATATTAAAAACATATAATTTTAAAATATACTAACTTTAAATTTTTATACATTTGTGATGTAGTTTTTTTTTTAAATTTATTTTTAATAATAATTCACTATTTTTTTAATTTTAAAAAAATTATATTTTTATAACACTGGAAAATATGAATTAAATCAGACCATTAAATTGAATTTTAAAAAAATATTAAACTGATACAAATTAATTAAATTCAACGATTATATCGTTTTTATTTTTTATAAATTTTTAATTATTTATTTAATCGAATAAAATTTGATTATTTTAAAATTTAGTTTTTTGCCTCCAAATTGCATCTCCAGTATCTAAATGGACCAGAGGCTCAAAAACAATTTCTATCATTAAACATGTGAGATCCAGTTAAAATATACAATAAATTTATGTATTTTTATAAATTTAAAATTTAATCTTTATACTATTTTTTTTATGGAAGTTAGTTTGACTATTTTTTAGATTTCAAAAGTCAACTCCAATTATTAATAAGGTTAATTTTTTATTAAATTTATGAGTGTGACAGTATGAAATAAATAAAAAAATAAAAATTCACCTAGCAATCATGTAATTAAAAAAATAATATTGTAATGAATGTGAAATTAACAAAATAATTTAAACAGTGCTAATAAATAAACCTAAATTTAAAAATTTAAAAAATAGAAGGAGTAAATTGCTAAAATTAAATTTACAAAAACTAAATTTAAAATTTATCAACAACACATATTTTAAACATTATCACTTTGCATGATAAGAGGTTTATGTGGAAAAAGATGGAAAGCGAAATCATATTTCCCACTATATATGATTAGTGACTATTTATGTGTCCCATACCTTGGGTTTAATGGTCCATTATTTGTACACCATTAAAAACACCAATAGTTTGATTTTTCAAGCTACCTAATCATCTACTTCATGAAATTGTATCATTTTCTCATTGGCTATAGAAAAATATCATAACTGTGATGGTTTACCATTATATATTCATATTAAGATGAGCTTGTTAGCATAAGATTTGAGTAGTCTAAATGGATTACTCACTGATAACCAAGTCCAAGTGTACCGATGAAGAAGATCCCACCACTCGAAAACCCGAATACGATCGACTAAGCAAATTGAAATCTTTCGATGAAACAAGAGCTGGTGTAAAAGGACTTGTTGATTCTGGAATCAAACATGTTCCAAGGATGTTTCATCATCAATTCGAGAATAACTCAGTTTCATGTGGCATACAGGTTAGTATTGTTAACATTATGATTAATGGCAGACAATTTTAATGGAAAACAATCCAAGTGGTGCAAGTTTAGCACCCTAAAGTTGACTTTGAAAAAGTGGCATGGGATAATTTTTTTTTGGTCCTTGAGATAATGGGCTATTTATTGTTTGGTCCTTAAACCTCAACTATAAATAGGCCTTCTCATTTCTCATTTCAATCATCCCAACCAATCTTTCTCTCTTAGTTTTCTCTCTTCTCCCATTTGAGAATTCTTAAGGAATTCTATTTGTTTGTAATACTTTGGAGATAGTAAAGTTATCATCTGGTGTTAGTGCCCGAGGACGTAGGTATAATTTACCGAACCTCGTTAAATCTCTTGTGTTCTTTCTTGTCCTATTTTTCTTTCAATATTTGAGGGTATAATAGTAGTATTTAATTATGCTATTAAATTACTATAGAAGGGATATTCTGTCTAAGGAAAGACTTGGTATTTAAGAGATCCATGTGATCCACCTCTCTTCCCTGGGAATTGAACTTTGTGTGATTTTTTAGTACAATAATTTACACGCTTCCAACCCTATTGGAACAACAAGTGGTATCAAGAGCCGAAGGTTAATCGTAGTATGCTCTGTGGTTGCAGTTTAAACTGATCTTCCACATCAGAAAAGATTTCCTTAGGTATATTGAAAGATTATGGAGAAAACGGTCGGTGTAGGAGCTTCAACATCGTCCATGTGGACAAGACCGACAATTGCAAATGCAAGATTGGCCGTGAAGATCTTTGATGGCACGGGCCATTTTGGTATGTGGCAAAGTGAGGTTTTAGATGCCCTTTTTCAGCAGGGTCTAGACATTGCCATTGATGAAGAGAAACCAGATGATGTACAGGAGAAAGATTGGAAGGCGATCAATCGGTTGGCATGTGGCACAATTCGATCATGCCTTTCTCGAGAGCAGAGGTATGCTTTTTCAAATGAGACTTCTACAAATAAGTTGTGGGTGGCCCTTGAAGAAAAATTTTTGAAGAAAAACAGTCAAAATAAGCTCCACTTGAAGAAAAGACTGTTTCGCTTCACATACGTCCCAAGTACCACAATGAATGATCACATCACCAAATTTAATCAGTTAGTCACTGATTTGCTGAATATGGATGAGACATTCAAAGATGAAGATTTGACTTTGATGCTGTTGGGGTCACTTCCTGAGGAGTTTGAGTTCCTAGAAACTACTCTACTTCATGGCAGGAGTGATATATCTCTGAGCGAAGTCTGTGCGGCCTTATACAGTTATGAACAGAGAAAGAAGGACAAACAGAAAAACTCAATCAGAGATACAGAAGCTTTAGTAGTCCGAGGTCGTTCATACACTCGGAAGAAAACTCAAAAGGGGAGATCAAAGTCAAAGTCCAGACTCGGGAAAGATGAATGTGCCTTTTGTCATGAGAAAGGCCACTGGAAGAAAAATTGTCCAAAGCTGAAGAATAAGGGAAAAGCTGCTGTAGATGCTTGTGTTGCAAAGCATGATACTAGTGACTCTGAACTATCACTGGTTGCATCATCATCGTCGTTCCATTCAGATGAGTGGATATTGGATTCGGGTTGTACCTATTATATGTCCCCTAACCGGGAGTGGTTCTCTGATTTAGTAGAACTAAATGGAGGAGTTGTTTATATGGACAATGACAATGCCTGTAAAACTGTTGGGATAGGTTCAATCCAATTAAAGAATCAAGATGGATCAACTAGAGTTCTGACTGATGTTTGGTACGTGCCCAGTTTGAAGAAAAATCTCATCTCATTGGGAGCCTTGGAATCCAATGGTTTAGTTGTTACTATGAGAGATGGGATTTTGAAAGTGACATCTGGCGCACTTGTGATATTGAAGGGCATCAGGAAAAATAACTTGTATTACTACCAAGGTAGTACAGTTATTGGAGCAGTCGCTGCAGCTTCCGGCAACAAAGAATTGGACTCAATACAGTTGTGGCATATGAAGTTGGGACATGCCAGCGAAAAATCCTTGCAAATTCTGGCAAAGCAAGGATTGTTGAAAGGTGCAAAGGCTTGCAAATTAAAATTTTACGAGCATTGTGTTCTGGGAAAGCAAAAGAGAGTGAAATTCGGCACTGCTATCCATAATACAAAAGGTATTTTAGAATATGTTCACTCAGATGTGTGGGGGCCTTCCAATACACCTTCATTGAGAGGAAAACACTACTTTGTTACTTTTGTTGATGACTTTTCCAGAAGAGTTTGGGTGTATACCATGAGAACTAAGGATGAAGTGCTTAGAGTTTTTCTTAAATGGAAAACTATGATCGAAAACCAGACTGGCAAGAAAATCAAGCGGCTTAGGACGGACAATGGAGGGGAATATAAAAGTGATCTGTTCTTCGATGTGTGCCAAGAGTATGGTATTGTTCGACACTTCACAATTAGGGATACACCACAGCAGAATGGATTGGCAGAGCGTATGAATCGAACATTGCTGGAGAAAGTTCGATGTATGTTGTCCAATGCTGGGTTGGGCAAGCAATTTTGGGCTGAGGCTGTGACATACGCTGGCCATCTTGTTAATCGTTTGCCATCATCTGCATTAGAAAGAAAAACTCCTATGGAGGTATGGTCTGGAAAACCGGCTACAGATTATGATTCCTTACATGTGTTTGGATTCACTGCATATTACCATGTGAAGGAGTCAAAGTTAGATCCGAGGGCAAAGAAAGCTCTCTTTATGGGAATCACTTCTGGAGTGAAGGGATTTCGTCTTTGGTGCTTAAGCACAAAGAAAATGATCTGTAGCAGAGATGTTACCTTTGATGAATCTGCCACATTGAAAAAGGTAGCAGATAAAGATATTCAGACGAGCAATACTCCACAGCAGGTGGAGTGTACTCCAAAACAGGTGGAGTTTGAGCAGATGGGGATTTGCCCAGTTAATAAGTCTAATTCTCCAGCCACAATGGTGGAATTAGAGGTTGAAGAGGTTCTGACCCAAGAACCACTAAGTACACCAGAACCAGTTGCAGTTGCAAGGCCACGGAGAGAAATTCGTAAACCTGCTCGATTTACTGATATAGTGGCCTACGCCCTTCCCGTTGTTGATGATATTCCTATCACTTATCAAGAAGCAATGCAAAGCTTAGAAAGTGATAAATGGAAAAGCGCCATGGATGAAGAAATGCAGTCTCTCCTGAAGAACAATACTTGGGAATTGGCGCAATTACCGAAAGGTAAAAGGGCAATCGGATGCAAGTGGGTATTCCCAAAGAAAGATGGATCTCCTAGCAAGAAGGATATTCACTACAAAGCAAGATTGGTAGCTAAAGGCTACGCTCAGAATGAGGGAATTGACTACAATGATGTATTTTCCCCTATTGTGAAGCATTCCTCCATTAGAATTTTGTTGGCCTTGGTAGCACAGTTAAATTTGGAACTAGCTCAACTTGATGTTAAGACGGCTTTCTTGTATGGTGAGTTAGAAGAGGAGATCTATATGACTCAGCCCGAAGGATACACAGATGCTGGTGGTAGAAATTGGGTTTGTAAGCTGAACAAATCGCTATATGGATTGAAGCAATCCCCGAGGCAGTGGTACAAGCGATTTGATAGCTTTATGACGGATCTTTCATTTATCTACTCTTGTATGTTGATGATATGTTAATCGCTTCGAAGAGCCAAAATGATATAGATAAGCTGAAAGCTCAGTTGAATCAAGAGTTCGAGATGAAAGATCTAGGTGAGGCCAAGAAGATTCTCGGCATGGAGATAAGTAGAGATAGACCGAGAGGCAAGCTCTGTTTAAATCAGAAGCAATATCTGAAAAAGGTATTACAATGTTTTGGTGTAAATGAAAACACAAAACATGTAAGTACCCCACTTGCTTCTCATTTGAAACTTAGTGCTCAATTATCTCCGAAAACTGAATAAGAAAGAGAATATATGGTAAAAGTCCCATATGCTAATGCAGTTGGGAGTTTGATGTATGCGATGTGTGTACGAGGCCTGATGTAATAGCCTGAATTTTTAGTGGTGTCGGAATGGTGATTCGAGATCACTAAATCTGACAAACGAGTAGAAAATATTATAAATTTAGTAAGTATAAGTTAAATGTGAAGTTAGGAAAATTTTTGAAATAGTGAATAGTGTACTAGGAATAAATATTAAAATAATTAAAATAAAAAAAATGAGGTATCGAGACCTCGAAGATTTTCAACCGAGCCATAAATATTTTTATAAATATTTATAGAGTGTCATTGAGTTGGTATTAAAGTTTCGTTAGAAAATTTTAACGTTTGGATAGTTAATTAACTAAAAAGGACTAAATTGGGAATAGTGTAAAATTTGTTAAATTGTGATTAAATAGCTTAAGTGACTAAAGTGGAGGGATTTAAAAGGCAATTAGGCCCAAATTATATGGGCTGGACGGTTGGGTAAAAAAAAAAATCAGCAGAATGTAAGGAGAAACAGGGGCAAAATTGGAAACTTAACAAATTAAACATTTAAAACAAAGACAAAAGTGAAAAATCTAGAGATCTCTTCATAATTTATCAGCAAAAACGCCATAGGAGGTCTGGAATAAGCTGGTTTTTCATATTTTTGAATCACGTAAGTTTAATTCTTGATTATTTCTTCTAATTTTTGTGATTTTGATACTTTTACAATTAGGTCCAACTAATTATTTCATTAGTTTTTGATTCCATGGCTGATTTTGAAAGTTACCATTGATGAGTGTTGGATTTTTATGATGAATAAACATGGAATTGAAGCTTTAATTTTGTTATATGATGATTTTATTAAGTAATTTTGATAGAAATTGATTTTAGGGACCTAATTGTGAAAAAGTTGGGAATTAAGGTTTGGTGTTGCGGTTTTGAGTATGAAAGGCTATGTAGTAGTCTAAAATAGTTGGAAAGGTGTTAATTGAGAAAAATTAGATCAATTGAGGGGTTAATTGAGTAGGGATCAAATTGTAAAAATTGTAAAGTTTGGGGTAAAAGTGTAATTTCGAAAATTAAAGGGCATAAATTGTGAAATGAATTAGAATCGAATTAAATGCTGATGAATGAATAAATTTGCATTTTAGATCGAGAACCCGAAACAAGTCGAGGAAAAGAAAAAGTAGCCGATTAGTCCCTGAACTTTTACAAATTCTGCAAATCGATCCAGGTAAGTTCATATGGCTGAAATTTAATGATTAAATGTTAATTTCATGAATTATACAATGTATGATGAAATGTATTTATTGTTGAAATGAGAATAAAATAAAAATGTGAAAATCGAATAAATGATCAAATTAAGTGGAACACCGGATTTGAGTACTTCTGATCAAGAAACAAAGTGATAAGTGGCTACACTTATCTGATCAAGAAACAAAGTGATAAGTGGTTACACTTATCTGATCAAGAAACAAAGTGATAAGTGGTTACACTTATCTGATCAAGATACAAAGTGATAAGTGGCTACACTTATCTGATCAAGTGATAAAGTGATAAGTGGTAGCTTCAGCTACACTTATCTGATCAAGTGGCAAAGTGATAAGTGGTAGCCTAGCTACACTTATCTGATCAAGGACAAGTGATAAGAGGTCATATGTCAAAGTGAAAGTGAAGTACTCAATTTTCCGTAACCGTTCCTTAATTTTGATCAAGGATGGTAAGTGACAAATGGGCCCAAAGGAATGATGGTAAAAGAATAAGTAGTAGTGAGTTTATACCAAGGAACTCACCAAAGATTGTGGTTGACAGGTAAATTTAGTAATGGTGTATATTGTATAAGTGTACAAGTGTTTGGTAAGATTTATGTTTTATGCCTATGAACTTACTAAGCTTTTCTATAAGCTTACATGTGTGTGTTTATTATTTTTGTAGATTAACGTATTTATACATTCGGAGGATCGGATCTACATCAAGAATCACACTATCCAGATATACTCCGGTAGTTTATGTTAAGCAACTTTTTGGATTTATATGGCATGTATAGGGAATTGAAGTAAAAGTAAATTTGAATGTTATGGTTGCGTTAGATATCGAAATATATACATGTTTTTAGTTTGAAATGGTTGATTGGTTGAACTTAATTAGTATTTAAATGAAGTAGATGAAATACTGGAATTGGTTGTGATTTGAAATTTGCAGGGAAGGTTAGACAATTATAAAGGGGTTATATTGAATTTTTAAAAAAAAATTGCAATGGAGCAGTTCTTGGACAGCAGCATTGATGTAATTTTTAAAAATCACCAAAAATAGTGGAAATAGAATTAGAAGTTGAGTGAGATATGAAATTAAAGCTGAAAGAGTCTACTTTCATATAAAAGAAGTTGAGTAAGCAAAAGAATTATATACTTTTAGATATTTGAATTTTAGTGAAACAGGGCAAGAATGTTTTTGAAGTCCCCTGTTCTGACTTTAGAAATTCATTAAAAATTGTACAGAAGGAATTATGAGTTATAATTTATATGTATAGATTCCTTAATGAGTCTATTTTCAGTAGAAATAAGTTTAATCACCATATGAAGCCTTTAATAAGATATAATTAAATTTTAGTGATGAGTGGTCAGGATAGTCGATTAGTGAAACAGGGGAGACTTCAACTAATAAACTGTACTAATTGGCTAAAGCAAAAATTCTGAAAAATTTATGGTGAATAGATATATGAGTCTAGTTTCAGGGAAAATTTACGGATATAAATTTCGAGTTTCGTAGCTTTAATTATAATTATTTTAGTGACTGCTGTACAGGTGGACAGCTTTATTATGAATGATGAAATTAAATTTGAAAGTAAATTTTTATGCCCCGAACTTTTAAGTTAAGTCAAGTAACGCCTCATGCTCGACTCCGGCAACGGTATTGGGTAAGGGGTGTTACATTTTATTGGTATCAGAGCCTGGTTTAGCCGGTCCTCGGAATATGTGTGAAGTGTAAAGTGTTTAGAAATACATGCCATATAAATCTGTGATAGTGTGATGTGTATGATCCGATCTAATCTTTGTTATTTTTATAGATACTCTCCGATTATAAAGATGTCAAATATACCTGAACGTACTGATCAAGAAGAAGTTAACAGTAGAGCACAGAATTCTGAACAAAGAGCAAGCAGTGATGTTCCGATTTCCCAAATGCGAGAGCATGAATTAAAGAATATGATTTATGGGATTATGAATCAGTGGTATACTGAAATGAGGCAAGAAAGAAATCAGGCTGAACCACCTCCTCCCCCTACTGCTCCATCGATGGTACCCCCGGTGTAAGCGTTCTCCATTGGAAAGGCTTAGAAAACTTGGAGCCGAAGAATTTCGGGGAAGGACTGATGATGATCCCGTCAAAGCTGAATATTGGTTACAGAGTTTGATAAGAATTTTTAAAGAAATAGCTTGCTCACCAGATGACTATTTGAGATGTGCTGTGTCTCTGTTGAAAGAAGAAGCTTATAGTTGGTGGGAGACGATCGAGGCTGTGGTTCCGGCAGAGAAAATTTCTTGGGAATTTTTCCAAAATGAATTTAAGAAGAAATATGTGGGCAGACGGTATTTGGATAAAAAGAAAAGGGAATTCCTCGACCTACGACAGGGAAATAAATCAGTAGTTGAATATGAAAGAGAATTTGTCTACCTCAGCAAATATGCCCGAGACATTGTACCTACTGAAGAAGAAATGTGTATCCGGTTTGAAGAAGGGTTAAATGATGAAATTAGAATGATGATTGGGGGTAATGAAATACGAGAGTTCGTTGTTCTGTCAGACCGTGCTCAAAAGCTTGAAGAAGTATACAACAGAAAAATGCAGCGGGATCGAAAAAGTAAAGAGCCATTCAAAAGAGGTGCTTCTAAGTCATTTTCAGATTTTCCAGTGAAGAAATCTAGAGAAGAAATTAATCGAACTACATCAGTGACGGGGAGATCGGGCAGAGATAGACCAAGACAATCTGATTTCAGGGTATTCGATAGACCTGTAGCAAGTGTGAGCAGTGTTCAGAATGCTTCACGACCTAAGTGTCAATATTGTGGAAGATATCATTTCGGAGAATGCAGGTCTAAGATGGGGGCTTGTTATAAATGTGGGGCTACTGATCATCTTATTCGAGATTGTCCTCGGCTGCAAAAAGATGAAGTGGAACAGAAAGAGATACAGAGAACCATTCCTCAAAGAAGTAGACGTTCGGGCCAGAGCAGTGCTACAGGGACTACCCGTTCGGGTACGAGGGAATCAGTTGGTCGATCAGAGAATAGAGCACCAGCACGTACCTACGCCATTCGAGCAAGGGAAGAAGCTACGGCTCCTGATGTAATTGCTGGTACTTTCTATCTTTATGATGTTATTGTTTATGCATTGATAGACCCTGGATCTACTCATTCATATATTTGCACTATGTTAGCATCTGAAAAGAATTTATTTGTTGAGTCCACTGAATTTGATATACAAGTTACAAATCCATTAGGTCATAGTGTGATGGTTAATTTGATATGTCGTAATTGTCCACTGAAAGTGAAAGGCTATGAATTCCCCGCTGATTTGATGTTGTTACCCTTTCGGGAATTTGACATTATTCTGGGGATGGACTGGTTAATGAGACATGATGCGGTGGTGAATTGTCGTGATAAGCAAATCAGTTTGAAATGTCAAACAGGAGATGTAATCTCAGTTGGGTCAGAAAACATGGGCGATACAGTCAGAATTATTTCAGCTCTCTCTGCTCAGAGATTATTACGCAAAGGCAATGAAGCATTCTTGGCCTATATCCTTGATACTCGGGGTTCTGATTTAAAGCTCGAACAAGTGCCAGTGGTGAATGAATTTCCTGATGTGTTCCCTGAAGAGTTACCCGGTCTACCACCTGATAGAGAAGTTGAATTTGTAATTGATGTGATCCCCGGAACAACTCCTATCTCAGTGACACCGTACAGAATGGCTCCAGCTGAGTTAAAAGAGTTGAAGGCGCAGTTGCAGGAGTTATTAGATAAAGGGTTCATTAGACCGAGTATGTCGCCTTGGGGAGCACCTGTCTTGTTTGTGAAAAAGAAGGACGGTTCTTTAAGACTGTGTATAGATTACAGGCAGTTGAATAAGGTAACGGTAAAGAATAAATATCCTTTGCCTCGTATTGATGATCTGTTTGATCAGTTGAAAGGTGCTGCAGTATTTTCCAAGATAGACCTTCGATCTGGGTATTATCAGTTGAAAGTTAAAGAGTGTGATGTGCCAAAAACTGCCTTCCGAACTCGATATGGTCATTATGAATTTTTGGTGATGCCATTTGGTTTAACCAATGCTCCTGCTGCTTTTATGGATTTGATGAATAGAATTTTTCAGTCATATTTGGATAGATTTGTGGTTGTGTTCATTGACGATATATTGATTTATTCAAAGACAGAGTCCGATCATGCACAACATCTAAGGATTGTATTACAGACTTTGCGGGAGAAACAGTTATATGCGAAATTCAGCAAATGTGAATTTTGGCTTCAGGAAGTTGCGTTTTTGGGTCATATTGTATCAGCTGATGGAATAAGAGTGGATCCAAGTAAGATAGCGGCAGTGGTAAATTGGAAAGTTCCAAAGAATGTTACTGAAGTACGGAGCTTTCTAGGATTGGCAGGTTATTATCGCCGATTTGTCAAAGATTTCTCAATGATTACCTTACCGTTGACTCGATTACTACAAAAGAATGTTGAATTTATATGGTCAGACGAATGTCAGCAGAGTTTCGATCAGTTGAAAAAGATGTTGACAGAGGCTCCAGTGTTGACTCAACCAGAATCGGGCGTACCGTTTGTAGTATATAGTGATGCGTCTCTGAGTGGTTTGGGTTGTGTACTTATGCAGTCAGGAAAAGTGGTGGCATATGCTTCCCGACAACTGAAACCGCACGAGAAGAATTATCCTACACATGATTTGGAATTGGCAGCGATCGTGTTTACTTTGAAGATATGGAGACACTACTTATATGGTGAGAAATGTTATGTGTATACTGATCATAAAAGCTTGAAGTATTTAATGACTCAGAAAGAGTTAAATTTGAGACAGAGACGATGGTTAGAGTTGTTGAAAGATTATGATCTTGTTATTGACTATCACCCAGGGAAAGCAAATGTCGTAGCAGATGCACTTAGTCGGAAATCATCATTATTTGCATTACGGGCATTGAGTGCTCATTTATCTATTAATGAGGATGGTTCTGTACTAGCGGAATTAAAAGCTAAACCTGTGTTCTTTCAACGGATTCGGGAATTACAAGATGAAGACCCAAAATTGATGCTAAAACGACAGATGGTTCAAAATGAGTTAAGCTCAGAATACTCCATTGATGAAAATGGTATGTTATATTATCGTAATAGAATATGTGTTCCAAATAATTTAGACTTGAAAAATGATATTTTATCAGAGGCTCACAGTAGTATGTGTTCTATTCACCCGGGGAGTACAAAAATGTATTGTGATTTGAAGAAAATGTATTGGTGGCCTGGAATGAAACGAGAAATCTGTGAATATGTAGCAAGATGTTTGATTTGTCAACAGGTGAAAGCTGAGCATCAAGTACCGACAGGGTTGTTACAGCCCATTATGATTCCAGAGTGGAAATGGGAACATGTCACGATGGATTTTGTATCTGGATTACCAGTAACTCCGAAGAAGAAAGATTCGATATGGGTGATTGTTGATCGGTTAACTAAGTCGGCACATTTTATTCCAGTCAGAGCAGATTATCAGCTTGAAAAGTTAGCGGAGTTATATGTGTCTGAGATAGTGAGGTTACATGGGGTACCAATATCTATTATTTCGGATCGAGATCCGAGATTTACCTCGAGATTTTGGAGTAAATTACAGGAGGCTCTGGGCACCAAATTAAATTTCAGCACAGCTTTTCATCCCCAGACAGATGGGCAGTCAGAGCGAGTGATTCAGATTTTAGAAGATATGTTAAGGTGTTGTATACTTGAGTTCGGCGGCAGCTGGGAAAGGTATTTACCTTTAGCCGAATTTGCTTATAATAATAGTTATCAAACTAGTATTAAAATGGCACCGTTTGAAGCTCTGTATGGAAGAAAGTGTAGAACTCCATTATATTGGTCTGAATTAAGTGAATCGAAACTGGTGGGAGTGGACTTGATTCAGGAAACTGAAGAAAAAGTTTGTATTATTCGAGATTGTTTAAAAGCTGCCTCCGATCGGCAAAAATCATATGCAGATTTGAAGAGAAGGGATATAGAGTTTAGTGTGGGTGATCGTGTATTTTTGAAAGTGTCACCGTGGAAGAAAGTTTTGCGGTTCGGCAGAAAGGGAAAACTCAGCCCACGATTTATCGGGCCGTATGAAATCATTGAAAGAATCGGTCCGGTAGCTTATAGATTGGCTTTGCCCCCGGAACTTGAAAATATTCACAATGTGTTTCATGTGTCTATGTTCAGACGGTACAGATCAGATCCATCACATGTAATTCCTCATACGGAAATAGAGCTCCAACCTGACATGACTTATTCAGAGGAACCGGTGAAAATTTTAGCTCGGGAGGTTAAAGAGTTGAGGAATAAACGTGTACCACTAGTTAAGGTGCTATGGAATCGACATGGATCTGAGGAGGCAACCTGGGAAATGGAGGAATTGATGAAATTTCAGTATCCGAATTTATTTCCAGGTACGAAATTTCGGGGACGAAATTTCCTAAAAGGGGGGAGAGTTGTAATAGCCTGAATTTTTAGTGGTGTCGGAATGGTGATTCGAGATCACTAAATCTGACAAACGAGTAGAAAATATTATAAATTTAGTAAGTATAAGTTAAATGTGAAGTTAGGAAAATTTTTGAAATAGTGAATAGTGTACTAGGAATAAATATTAAAATAATTAAAATAAAAAAAACGAGGTATCGAGACCTCGAAGATTTTCAACCGAGCCATAAATATTTTTATAAATATTTATAGAGTGTCATTGAGTTGGTATTAAAGTTTCGTTAGAAAATTTTAACGTTTGGATAGTTAATTAACTAAAAAGGACTAAATTGGGAATAGTGTAAAATTTGTTAAATTGTGATTAAATAGCTTAAGTGACTAAAGTGGAGGGATTTAAAAGGCAATTAGGCCCAAATTATATGGGCTGGACGGTTGGGTAAAAAAAAAATCAGCAGAATGTAAGGAGAAACAGGGGCAAAATTGGAAACTTAACAAATTAAACATTTAAAACAAAGACAAAAGTGAAAAATCTAGAGATCTCTTCATAATTTATCAGCAAAAACGCCATAGGAGGTCTGGAATAAGCTGGTTTTTCATATTTTTGAATCACGTAAGTTTAATTCTTGATTATTTCTTCTAATTTTTGTGATTTTGATACTTTTACAATTAGGTCCAACTAATTATTTCATTAGTTTTTGATTCCATGGCTGATTTTGAAAGTTACCATTGATGAGTGTTGGATTTTTATGATGAATAAACATGGAATTGAAGCTTTAATTTTGTTATATGATGATTTTATTAAGTAATTTTGATAGAAATTGATTTTAGGGACCTAATTGTGAAAAAGTTGGGAATTAAGGTTTGGTGTTGCGGTTTTGAGTATGAAAGGCTATGTAGTAGTCTAAAATAGTTGGAAAGGTGTTAATTGAGAAAAATTAGATCAATTGAGGGGTTAATTGAGTAGGGATCAAATTGTAAAAATTGTAAAGTTTGGGGTAAAAGTGTAATTTCGAAAATTAAAGGGCATAAATTGTGAAATGAATTAGAATCGAATTAAATGCTGATGAATGAATAAATTTGCATTTTAGATCGAGAACCCGAAACAAGTCGAGGAAAAGAAAAAGTAGCCGATTAGTCCCTGAACTTTTACAAATTCTGCAAATCGATCCAGGTAAGTTCATATGGCTGAAATTTAATGATTAAATGTTAATTTCATGAATTATACAATGTATGATGAAATGTATTTATTGTTGAAATGAGAATAAAATAAAAATGTGAAAATCGAATAAATGATCAAATTAAGTGGAACACCGGATTTGAGTACTTCTGATCAAGAAACAAAGTGATAAGTGGCTACACTTATCTGATCAAGAAACAAAGTGATAAGTGGTTACACTTATCTGATCAAGAAACAAAGTGATAAGTGGTTACACTTATCTGATCAAGATACAAAGTGATAAGTGGCTACACTTATCTGATCAAGTGATAAAGTGATAAGTGGTAGCTTCAGCTACACTTATCTGATCAAGTGGCAAAGTGATAAGTGGTAGCCTAGCTACACTTATCTGATCAAGGACAAGTGATAAGAGGTCATATGTCAAAGTGAAAGTGAAGTACTCAATTTTCCGTAACCGTTCCTTAATTTTGATCAAGGATGGTAAGTGACAAATGGGCCCAAAGGAATGATGGTAAAAGAATAAGTAGTAGTGAGTTTATACCAAGGAACTCACCAAAGATTGTGGTTGACAGGTAAATTTAGTAATGGTGTATATTGTATAAGTGTACAAGTGTTTGGTAAGATTTATGTTTTATGCCTATGAACTTACTAAGCTTTTCTATAAGCTTACATGTGTGTGTTTATTATTTTTGTAGATTAACGTATTTATACATTCGGAGGATCGGATCTACATCAAGAATCACACTATCCAGATATACTCCGGTAGTTTATGTTAAGCAACTTTTTGGATTTATATGGCATGTATAGGGAATTGAAGTAAAAGTAAATTTGAATGTTATGGTTGCGTTAGATATCGAAATATATACATGTTTTTAGTTTGAAATGGTTGATTGGTTGAACTTAATTAGTATTTAAATGAAGTAGATGAAATACTGGAATTGGTTGTGATTTGAAATTTGCAGGGAAGGTTAGACAATTATAAAGGGGTTATATTGAATTTTTAAAAAAAAATTGCAATGGAGCAGTTCTTGGACAGCAACATTGATGTAATTTTTAAAAATCACCAAAAATAGTGGAAATAGAATTAGAAGTTGAGTGAGATATGAAATTAAAGCTGAAAGAGTCTACTTTCATATAAAAGAAGTTGAGTAAGCAAAAGAATTATATACTTTTAGATATTTGAATTTTAGTGAAACAGGGCAAGAATGTTTTTGAAGTCCCCTGTTCTGACTTTAGAAATTCATTAAAAATTGTACAGAAGGAATTATGAGTTATAATTTATATGTATAGATTCCTTAATGAGTCTATTTTCAGTAGAAATAAGTTTAATCACCATATGAAGCCTTTAATAAGATATAATTAAATTTTAGTGATGAGTGGTCAGGATAGTCGATTAGTGAAACAGGGGAGACTTCAACTAATAAACTGTACTAATTGGCTAAAGCAAAAATTCTGAAAAATTTATGGTGAATAGATATATGAGTCTAGTTTCAGGGAAAATTTACGGATATAAATTTCGAGTTTCGTAGCTTTAATTATAATTATTTTAGTGACTGCTGTACAGGTGGACAGCTTTATTATGAATGATGAAATTAAATTTGAAAGTAAATTTTTATGCCCCGAACTTTTAAGTTAAGTCAAGTAACGCCTCATGCTCGACTCCGGCAACGGTATTGGGTAAGGGGTGTTACACCTGACATTTCACAAGCTGTTGGAGTTGTGAGCAGGTATATGCATGATCCTGGAAAAGGACATTGGCAAGCTGTGAAATGGATTCTACGGTATCTTCGAAAAACCGTAGATGTTGGTTTAATTTTTGAACAGGATGAAGCACTTAGTCAGTTTGTAGTTGGATATGTTGATTCCGACTTTGCTGGTGATTTAGATAAACGTCGTTCAACTACGGGGTATCTGTTTACTCTTGCGAAAGCCCCAGTGAGTTGGAAGTCTACCTTACAGTCTACAGTAGCTGTGTCTACTACAGAGGCAGAATATATGGCAGTTACAGAAGCTGTTAAGGAGGCTATTTGGCTTAATGGATTGTTGAAAGACTTAGGAGTTGTTCAAAGTCACATAAGTTTATATTGTGACAGTCAGAGCGCTATTCATTTAGCGAAAAATCAAGTCTATCATTCAAGAACCAAGCATATCGACGTAAGATATCACTTTGTGTGGGAAGTCTTTGAAAAAGAAAAAATTCTACTTCAGAAGATTCCAACAGCAGATAATCCCGCAGATACGATGACCAAGGTGGTAACAACAATCAAGTTTAATCATTGTTTGAACTTGATTAACATCCTGAGAATTTGAGCACCTTCAGGTGTATGGCGCTCGAGAGTGCATTTGGAGGCACTACAAAAGATAGCTTTATCAAATTTGGGGAGTTGAAGGAAGTGTGTGAAGATGTGATTATCCTAATCAAATCTTCAAGGTGGAGATTGTTAACATTATGATTAATGGCAGACAATTTTAATGGAAAACAATCCAAGTGGTGCAAGTTTAGCACCCTAAAGTTGACTTTGAAAAAGTGGCATGGGATAATTTTTTTTTTGGTCCTTGAGATAATGGGCTATTTATTGTTTGGTCCTTAAACCTCAACTATAAATAGGCCTTCTCATTTCTCATTTCAATCATCCCAACCAATCTTTCTCTCTTAGTTTTCTCTCATCTCCCATTTGAGAATTCTTAAGGAATTCTATTTGTTTGTAATACTTTGGAGATAGTAAAGTTATCATCTGGTGTTAGTGCCCGAGGACGTAGGTATAATTTACCGAACCTCGTTAAATCTCTTGTGTTCTTTCTTGTCCTATTTTTCTTTCAATATTTGAGGGTATAATAGTAGTATTTAATTGTGCTATTAAATTACTATAGAAGGGATATTCTGTCTAAGGAAAGACTTGGTATTTAAGAGATCCATGTGATCCACCTCTCTTCCCTGGGAATTGAACTTTGTGTGATTTTTTAGTACAATAATTTACACGCTTCCGACCCTATTGGAACAACAAGTATTCCCATTATAGGCCTCGAAAAAGTGAAGCAAAATCGAACTACTCGTGAAGAGATCGTCGGGAAAGTTCGAAACGCGTCCAAGACATGGGGATTCTTTCAAGTACTTAACCATGGGATACCAATGAATGTCATGGAGGAAATGAAGGACGGTGCACGTAGGTTCTTCGAGCAAGACGTGGAGTCTAAAAGCCGGTTCTTCTCTCGGGATTACACGAAACGAGTGGTTTACAATTCAAATTTTGATCTTTATAGCTCACCGGCAGCTAAATGGAGAGATACAGTTGTGTGTTCCATGGCTCCTGATCCTCCCAAACCAGAAGAATTGCCTGCAGTTTTCAGGTACATGAAAATGTTCCTATGACTCGTCATTTTTCTTAAACGGACATGACATAACATAATTGTATTCAATTTGCAGGGATATAATGCTTGAATACTCGAAACAAGTAATGAATTTGGGGTATTTGCTGTTTGAATTACTGTCTGAAGCTCTTGGTCTGAACCCTGATTACCTAAAAGACATAGATTGTGCTAAGGGACTGGTCATGTTATCCCATTACTATCCGATCTGTCCGCAACCAGAACTGACTCTCGGTTCAAGCAAGCATGCAGACAATGGCTTCCTCACTATTCTCCTACAAGACAATGTTGGTGGTCTCCAAGTACTTCATCAAAATCAATGGATTAATGTACCCCCAACTCTTGAGACACTAGTCATTAACATTGGAGATCTTTTACAGGCAAGTTAATCTCATTCTGACTCTTCATTTTTCTTAAAACGTGTTCATATTCAACACCGTGACGCCATCCCCTCCCCTCTTTTTGTCCTTCAGCTTATATCAAATGACAGATTTACAAGTGTGGACCATAGAGTAGTAACAAATTCAGTAAGTCCAAGAGTATCAGTGGCAAGCTTTTTCACTACTGCTCTTGTACCAGATACAAGATTATATGGACCTATTAAGGAGTTGCTATCACAAAACAACCCTCCAAAATACAAGGAAACTACTGTTAAAGACTTTATTACATACTTCAACTCAAAAGGTCTTAGTGGTACTTCACCATTACCACATTTCAAGCTCTCTAAACCTAGCCATGGGGATAAATGATGTTTAATTGTAATCTTATTTTATAAACCTAAGCTATGTGTGCAATAATTTATGTGAATGTTGAAATGGTGGGTTTACTATAAAGTTTGAAATGATGGGTTTACTATAAAGTTGAATTTTCATCAATCACTGAATGCTTTATTTTTTGACTTTTTCCATTTGCTGATAATTGCTCTGAGGAAGAGCGTTCTAATGGCGAAATCAAAGCCCGAATATGACCGAATTAGTGAACTGAAAGCTTTTGATGAAACAAAAGCTGGTGTTAAAGGACTTGTTGATTCTGGAATTAAACATGTTCCTTGGATGTTCCATTACAGACCAGATAAGTTAGACAAGAACTCATTTGTTTCTAATGGTGTCCATGTTAGTATTTCGGTTATTGACCTCGAAGGAGTGAAGGAAGATCCAGGGACTCTTCGGAACATTGTCGACAAAGTTCGAAATGCGTCAAAATCTTGGGGCTTCTTCCAAGTTGTGAACCATGGGATTCCATTGAGTGTCCTGCAATATATGAAGGATGGTGTTGTTCAGTTTTTTGAGCAAGATTTGGAGGCGAAAAAAAAGTTCTTCACTCGGGATTATAGTACAAAAAAGGTGGCCTACAACAGTAATTTCGATCTTTATAGTTCACCAGCAGCTAACTGGAGAGATACACTGTTCTGCCTTATGGCTCCTAATCCCCCCATGCCACATGAGTTGCCGGAGGTGTCCAAGTATCTTATTACATATGTGAAGTGTTTTGTCCTGGTTATGACAAAGTTACAGAACTCCAGTTACCACCCTTCCGAATCGAATAACCGGAACATGATACAAAAGAGTCCACATCACAGTGGTCCTACATAGACTTTTATTCAATTGGTTTTTTAACCACAACCAAGTGATAAATTAGAGCCATACTTATTTACGTGCCCAAGTTGGAAACCTCATAATATCTAGTGGTGTATGTATGTATGTATGTATGTATGTATGTATGTATGTATGTATGTATGTATGTATGTATGTATATTCAAGTGTGTGTTTGTACATATGTAGGGATATAATGGTGGAGTACTCAAAGCAAGTAATGCAATTGGGCTGCTTGCTACTTGAGTTACTCTCAGAAGCTCTAGGATTGCAGTCTGATCACCTAAAAGACATGGGTTGCACTCAAGGTCTCGGCATGTTATCGCATTATTACCCTGCTTGTCCAAAACCAGAACTCACTCTCGGTACAACAAAGCACTCCGACAACGACTTCCTCACCGTGCTCCTACAAGACCATATTGGTGGACTCCAAATCCTTCACCAAAACCAATGGGTTGACGTACCCCCAACTCCCGGTGCACTAGTCGTTAACATTGGCGACCTTCTACAAGCAAAGCTTTTTATCTTTTAAGAATAACTGCATGAGCCAATTAGGATAAACTTGGTTTTGCAACTAATTCGACATTCTAATGATGTTTTTTTTTTTTGCAGCTAATATCAAATGATGGTTTTAGAAGTATGGAGCATAGGGTAGTGGCAAATTGTGTAGGACCAAGAGTATCAGTGGCCTGCTTTTTCAGTACATTTTTTTTTGCCAGATTTAAGAACTTATGGACCTATTAAGGAGTTAATATCAGAAGAAAATCCTCCAAAATATAGGGAAGTCACCATGAGGGAATATGCTGGTTATTACAATGCAAAAGGCCTTGATGGTACCTCTGCCCTGCTGCATTTCAAGCTCTAAACATGGCCATGGAGTTTCCATTACTTATAGAACTTATGAACCCTTTATATAGCATAAGCATTGTTGATACCATGTGTGTTGTTTCTAGTGTTCTTTGGGTGCTAAAGCTATAGTTGTTTATAATTTCTTGTTGGTGATATGTTTGATGGTTAAATTCTGCTATTAAATCTCATACTTTATGTATTTTGTGGATTTAATACTTGTGTTTAAATTTGATTATTTCAGTCCTTATATTTTTAGAATTTTAAGATTTTAGTTTTAATTAAATGATAACTATTAAATTAATTAAATTATGTTATCTTTAAAACTTAATCCGTAGTAGCTAAAATAAATGATTTAATTTAATTTAATATGTTATCATAAAATTATTTTTTAACAATTTAATTATATGATTATATTAGTTGTGCTTCAAAGTTTCAAATCCATCTGATGTTTAAATTATAATATCAGTTAATAATATGGAGTTTATCCGTATATGATTAATGGGTGTCGAATCCACCAATATAAACCTACGCTTAATTTGCGATTTCAGTAGTATAGGGAGTAGGGTCGATCCCTCAAAGACTGGGTTTACTGTAAATTGTTGCTCTCTTGACTAGATTTATGTCGGGGCAGCTGTCGTGCCCAAGAAATTTGGGGGATGAAATTTGAAGACCTAAAATAAACAGAAAAATAACGTAAAAAGTAAAAGTTGAAAACAGAATAATAAAAACAGTGAAATAAATATGAAGAAAAATTAATTAGAATAAGCTCAGCCTTAGGCACAGATTTTTCCTCGTCTTTGAACCGATCCTCGAAATTAGATGAACTCTTCTTTTCCAATAAGCTAGTTATAGCTACCAAGGACGCCTCGGACACCAACTCTTCCTTGTGTAAATTAGTTATGGAACGTCCAACAACTAACCCTTACCGATCGAACAACCACGAAACGTTCGTGATTTAGAACTCCAGCAGCTTTGCGTTTTAGAAGAGCCTAGCTCGAACCAATACCCTCAACCGTGTGGGATATTTAAATCCGGTTACTACTTCCCTTGACGGGACCAAACAACAATCTCCACTTGGCACGCCAATGTGTTCACAGAAAACCGATTAAAAACGTGCTTTCGGAATTCTAACTGTACATCTAACCACACTAAATCAAACGACGTCTTTTTTGACTTAATGTTGATTTGACTCTGTGAGCTGACAAAATCATACTCTTAATCCGGAGAAGTAATAAGTACTGGAATTTTAGGAGTTGAATTGCTCGGGTTCGTAACTCACGGGTTATGACGAGGCTAATTCCGGCCTAAAGCTGAAAATGGGTTTAGTTAACTAAGGTTTGGGACATGATGGTATTGGGCATAATTGGATAAGGTAAAAATGGGTGGAAGGATTGGTGACGTGATTGAGTATAGGGGTTGGAAAAATATATTAAAGTGGGGTGGTTGACTATTGGAAAATGAAAATGGAATTTTGAAAAAGGAATTGCAAATGGCTAAAGTTGGTGGCTGCTAGGATTTAACAAATTGAAGGAAAAGAAACTAAAGAAACAACAAATGAAATCGTGACAAGAAGAGAGAAAATATATTGAAAGATGAAAGCTTAATATTTTGATTGATGAATAAATGAACAATGTAGCCTCTATTTATACCAGTGGCTTTACTAAATTAGTAGCCAACTAGTCATAGAAAATTAAGGAAAAAAAATTATTCCATGATATAAAATAAATCCCAAAATAATCTCCCCACCAAGCCAACAAAATTTTCAGCTAATTAATATTGAAAAAATTCTACTTTGGCCCTCCTTCTTTGCTTCTTTCTTTAATTTGGCCCAATTGTTTCCTTTTTCTTCTATTTAGCCCCAAATTGCATTCCTGCACAAAATTTAATAAATATGGCAAAATTAGTGGTGTATTCTCATAAATTAACCAATTTAATTACATAAAATATGTAACTTTAGCATTTAATCAATGATCAATGATTTAAAACCTTTTGTATCCAACAAATAAATAAACATTTTAAAGTAAATAACACGTGAAATATAATAATGAAATTATTAAAATATTAAGATATAATAATTTTTTCTCCCAACTTTGCAAAAAAAAAATTATTTTAGCTTTCTATTTAATTTTTCTTCTTTTTTAATTATTGAACTTGTATTTTTTATCAAATCATCCCAAAATAGATGGAAAAAGTGGCATACACATGGATTGCCACATAGATAACATGCAACATTTAATTAGTTTTAAAAAAATTTAAATTTTTAAAATATTTTTATACTTTTTTTAAAAAAATTTAAATGTTTTTTTTATAATTTTTTTGAATTTTTAAAATTTTAAAAAAGTAATTAAATGATGACATGTTATCCACGTGACAATCAATGTGTATGCCACATCAGCAAAGTGAAAAAATATTAACTTTTTCATTTATTTTGGGGTGATTTGAAAAAAAATCAATTTGCATGGGAAAAGTTTGATTTAATGTGTAATTTTATACATAAATTTTGATTTTGTGCAATTTTATATATGAAATTTTAATTTGATCTAATTCTCACAAATTATTAACACAATTATTTATATAACATCATTTAATATTTATATATTACATACACATAATTATATTAATCCAATATAAAAATAAATTGATATATTTATTTCTTTAAATGTGTGTGATTAAATCGAATTAAAGTTTTATTTGTATAATTACACAAATCAAAGTTCATGTAATAAATTACACATTGAATTAAAGTTTATTTATAAATTTGAAATTGATCCCTTACGCATTTAGATTCAATAAAATTAAAAACAAATTATGATAAATAAAATTAAGTTCAATACAAGCAAGTAATGAATAGTTACATGTTTATATAAAGCCTCTAATTGAAATGAAGTTAGGAGTTAATCGGACATTAATTTAATAGGGATATTATTAAAATATTTTTATTTTTATAAAATAATAAATATTAATACTAAAATAATACTATGAGAATTCAATGGAGTATTAGTTTAATTGAATAATGAATAAAATAGAATTGCAAGTTATTTTTAATTGATGATGTGTTGTGCAGATTTATGTTTTCACGTTGGTTAGAGTCTCATCTAACAAGTTATTCATGTTAGTTTGGTATTAAATTATTGAAATAAAATCTACACCTATATATTAAAGTAAACTTGAAAAGATCTTCTCTATGCTGACTCATAACACACCTCCACCACCCTTCTTTTCTTTCCATTTTCTTTTATATTTTATACATTTACTCATTATGTTTTAATTTCTCATATAATTCCGTCTTTATTTTTTTCAGTGTTATTAATTAGTTTAAATAGTTAATATACTTAATTTTTCAATTAAAATATTTTATAGTTATATATAATTTGAAAGTAGATTTATAAATCCAAAAAATAAAATGATTACATTTTTAAAAATAAAAGTAGGAGGGCTAAGTGTAGAGACATAGAATCATAGTTGTTTAAATCAACCGGGGTATCGGTTTGGAGAGAGGTATCAGTCTAGCTGATCCGCAAACTGGTCGAACCAAGCTAAAAACTGATTGAATTAGTTTTTTTATTTTTTAATGATTTATTCAATCGAATCATACGAACTAGTAACTCTTATATTATAAATTTTAAAAATTACTCTATTATTTGATATAAATAAATAATGAATCCAAGGAGTGATGGTGCCACCTTGATATAAGATTTTTAAAATTCATTAAATTAATTTATAATCTTAAAGAGATGATTTGGGAGATCAGAACTTAAAATTTTACCAGTTTATTTATGTTTTAATGCATTTATTTAGAAGATAAAACTGGTAAATTAAGCATGGTATATTTTTACGTTTTAAGTCTTTATTAATATTCTGGACATTTTTCTTTATCTCATGATAAAAAATAAAATCTGCAGTCTATTTTTAAAAAATTCACAGCGATAAGCTTCTATTTTAGTTTTAATAATATATGCAATTTTTATTCATGTAAGAAATAAAATCTAAAATTAAAATTTCACAGTATATGCTTCTTCTTTTTTAAATTCCTTCTAAGAACGTGGAGGGTTTTGTCTCAAAATGATAAATGGTATTTATTTGTAGTCCTTAAAGAAGTTTTTGAATTTCGGATACGCAGAACTTGTCTGAATCAGGAACCAAAGTAGGTAAATTGTCAACATATATTGAATTTGTGAAAAGGACAGAGACACGTGGTTGGTATTTGTTTTTCTGTTTTGATCCGTTTTATTCAACAACAAAAAAAACGTGATGACAGAAGTTGTTGAGAAATGAGATTAGAGCCTTCACATTTACTCACATTTTGTTTCAAATGCTTTAAGAGGGGACAAGATTTTATATATGGTTTAATTTCTTTAAGTGAGGTTTGATGATAAAATTAATTTCAATGAGAATGATGGGATAAAAATCAATAATAAGATGTGTTTGGATTCAAAGAAGAAATAATTTACACACATAATTTTATAATTTTAAAGAAACTTAAACACAATTTCAACTTATTCAGGAATGTAGGTTTACGTATTGTCACGAAGCTCATTAATTTAATTAATTGTTCATCTGTGTTCTAAGAAATGTGTACCACCAATTTTACTAGTTCCACTTCTTAGATAAAGTAATCTCTTTTCAATTTTGCTTTTACACGAAAAATCTAGTACAAAATTCCAACTTAACATTCTTTTTACTTTACTTACCAGTATTCCAATTTAATTATACCAATACCAACCACAAAGAAAGCTCCAGCCTTTGAAAATTTTGCCAACCGTACGTACACTTGGTAAAACTTTGTTTATGGATTTTATTTTTCTTTGATGTGAAACTTTTTCTTAAATATTTTCTTCCTACCAACATTTTTTAATAATTATTTTATATATTGAATCAAAATTTATGTATGATTTTAAATTTTATAAAAATTTTAAAAATTAAAATTAAGGATGGATGTTAAAACTTTTCTATATGTTCTCATCTAGTTAACTTAGGAATGCAATGGAATCGAGCGAAGGTAAATTTTATCAAATTTATCATTTCTCTTCGTTGTGGATGCTAAAACTTGAATAACACTGCGATTTTTATAAATGTTTGATGCATCCATATATCAAACTCCATTCCATTGGATATTTATTATTCTTTCATATATTTTAATGTGCAATTAATATATAGAATAAAACAATAATCTAGGAATACCTCATCTAAATATTTTAGTATTTATCATATAACATATTGTTATATTCTTCTATCATTCAGACACGTGTCAGCACTAGACACATTGTTGATCTATGTGTTGGCTCCCTTTGAATCAGTGCTTCGGCAAGTCACCCGTGTTTAAGTGTAAATATTATCATTGTGTGAATACACTTACAAGACAATAGTAAATTCATTTAGACATAACTACCTCATACTGATAAAGTTTCATGATATAAGGACATGATTATTCTTTACGCATTTAGGAGGGGTTAAATGAATATCATGTCACGTCATACTAACAAACAAGAGGACCTCTCTTATAAATACCCTAATAAACAATGAAGAAATGATCGATCTTTTAGCACTCTAAAGTTACTTCGGGCAATTGTCTTCTTGATCAACTTGTCCTCTTGTTCGTATTTCAGCTTTCAATCTCTTTAGATGAACCGATCTCTATTGCACCTTCGTGATCTCCTCCCTACTCCTCTTGGTCCTTTTTCCTTGTTGTACACAATATCAACTCATATAATGTAATGACCCAAAATTCATGGACATCGGAAAAGAGTAGTATCGGGCCTCCATCTTAGAAAATTGAACCTGTAGATAATTATTAAAAATATTTATGAGTCTAGTGGTGTGTCTAATTATGTTTTAATTAAGTAAATTTATCCTAATTTAGAGTAATTAGTAAGAAGAGACTAAAGTGAATAAAGGTTAAAAGTTTAATTATAGATTAGAAGGAAGAAATAGGGACCAAATAGGTAAATAAGCCAATGGCTTAAGATTAGGCGGCAATACATGGAAAAATCTTAGATTTTTCTTGATTTATAATATAAAAATATTATTTAATTAAAATATTATAAATTATATTAATTAAAGTTAAGATATTATATTATAGGAAATGAATAAGATGAAGACAATTGTATGGTGATAAAATAATAAATGTGTAAAATATATAAAAACACACTTGTAATAAAATAAAATATTTTCTTATAATTTAAGTAAAAGATATTTGTGAATTAAATAATATTATAATATTATATATTGTTATTATTATTAACTAATACATAAAAGAATAAAAGAAACAAAAGAAGAAAAGAAACAGAGACCATTCGAAGCAGGGGAAGGAAAAAGAAAGAAATAAAAGAAAAAGGAAAAACTAGGGTTTAAGGATTTAAGCTTTAATTTGGTAAGTCAATCAAGTCATTTTCTTTTAATTTTGATGTTTTGGAAGTCTTAGAATAAAGTTTTGTTGAATTTAAGCTAAAATTTTGTAAGTTCTTAGATTTTTGAATATGATTCATGTTGAACAAAAAAATGAATTAGGAATTTAAATGATAGAATTTCTAGTTAGAATTGATAAAATGATTAAATTGTAAAGTAATCTATAAGTTTTATGTTGTAGTGTAATACCTCTTATCCGAGACCGTTGCCGGAGTCAAGCATGAGGCGTTACTTGACTTAACTTAAAAGTTCGGGGCATAAAAATTTACTTTTAAAAGTTATTTCACTGTTCATAATAAGGCTGTCCACCTGCGCAGCAGTCATTAAATTAATTATAAATAAATTTAAAAAACTCGAAATTTAGATCCGTAAATTTTTCCTGAAACTAGACTCATATATATTTTTATCATAAATTTTTCAGAATTTTTGGTTCAGCCAATTAGTACAGTTTATTAGTTAAAGTCTCCCCTGTTTCACTGATCGACTACCCTGACCTCTTGTCACTAAAATTCAATTGTCTCATTTTACAGACTTCATATGGTGCTTCCAATTATTTCTACTTGAAATAGACTCATTAAGGAATCTAAACATATAAATTATAACTCATAATTACTTCTATACAATTTTTAATAAATTTCTAAAGTCAGAACAGAGGACTTCAAAAAACATTCTTATCTTGTCTCACTAAAATTCAAATATCTAAAAACATATAATTCTTCTGCTTACTCTATTTCTTTCATGTGAAAGTAGACTCATTCAGCTTTAATTTCATATCTCACTCAGCTTCTAATTCAATTTACACTATTTTTGGTGATTTTTCAAAGTTACGACAATGCTGCTGTCCAAAAACTGTTCCATTGAAATTAAAAAAAAATCAATATAACCCCTTAATAATTATTTAACATTCCCTGCAAATTTCAAATTACAACCAATTTCAGTATTTCAACTAATTCATTTAAATACTAATAAAGTTCAACCAATCAACCATTCCAAGCTAAAAACATGTATATTTCATTGTCTAACACAACCATCACATTCAGATTTACTTTGCATTCTTAATCATTCATACTATTACTTTTTACTTCAATTCCCTATACATGCCATATAAATCAAAAAGTTGTTTAACAAAATCTACCGGAGTAAATCTGGATAGTGTGATTCTTGATGTAGATCCGATCCTCCGAACGTATTTATATGTCAATCTACAAGAAACAATAAACACACACAAGTAAGCTTATAGAAAGCTTAGTAAGTTCATAGGCATTTAAGATAAATCTTACCGAACTAATCATAATAATTCACATATTATTATTCACTACACTTCTTGCCATACACAATATCCAATAGATGAAATCATTTAATTGAGCTCAATTTCAACAACTACAATAAATCTACCACTTGAATATGAGTCTATGTATCACTTACTTACTTTATCAAATTAGTGAACGTCTTACGAAATTGAGTACTTCATTTCCTCGATGCCATAGTCCAACTATGGTCTTACACATAACACATACCGATGCCATAACCCAACTATGGTCTTACACTGATCAGATAAGTGTAGCTAAGCTACCACTTATCACTTATCACTTGTCACTGATCAGGTAAGTGTAGCTAAGCTACCACTTATCACTTATCACTTGTCACTTATCACTGATCAGATAAGTGTAGCTAAAATTACCACTTATCACTTGTCACTGATCAGAAGTACTCAAATCCGACGTTCCACTCAACTTGATCATTTATTCGGTTTTCACATTGTTATTTTATTTTCGATCCATCAACAAATATATATCATCATAAACTATATAGTTCATGAAATTAACATTTAATCGTTAAATTTCAGCCATATGAACTTTTACTTGACTACTTCGGAAAAGTTGCGGAAGTTTAGTGACTAATCGGTAATTTTCTCCTTTCCTCGTTTATCTTCAGGTTCTTGATCTAAAATACAAATTTATTCATTCATCAGCATCTAATTCAATTCTAATTCATTTCACAATTTATACTCATTTAATTTTTTAAATTACACTTTTACCCCAAACTTTACAATTTTTACAATTTGGTACCTACTCAATTAACCTCTCAATTGATCTAATTTTTCTCAATTAACACCTTGTTCAACTATTTTAGACTACTATATAGCCTTTGATATTCAAAACCGCAACACCAAACCCTAATTCCAAACTTTTTCACAATTAGGTCCCTAAAATCAATTTCTATCAAAATTACTTAATAAAATCATCATATAATAAAATTGAAGCTTTAATTCCATGTTCATTCGTCATAAAAATTCAGCACTCATCAATGGTAACTCTCAAAATCAGCCATGAAATCAAAAACTAATGAAATAATTAGTTGGACCTAATTGTAAAAGTATCAAAATCACAAAAATTAGAAGAAATAATCAAGAATTAAACTTACATGATTCAAATATATGAAAAACCAGCTTGGAGGGACCATTCAATGGCGTTTTTTTTCTGAGAAATATGAAGAATTGCCTAGAAACTCTTTTAATTAAGATTTTTATTTGTTAATTTTTACAAAATTTCCAATTTTGCCCTTATTACATAACTTTTTCAGATTTTTCTTCTCTTATGCCGTCTCAACTATTCCATATTGGCATATTTATGCCTTAAGTCCCTCCTTATTTACCACTTAAGCTATTTAATCACTTTTAACAAATTTTACATTATTTTTAGTTTAGTCCTTTTTAATTAATTGACCACCCAAACGTTAGAATTTTCTAACGAAACTTTAATACCAACTCAATGACACTATATAAATATTTCTAAAAATATTTATGGCTCAATTTATGAGTTTGAGGTTTCGATACCTCATTTTTTATTCTAATTATTTTAATATTTATTCCTAGTACACTATTCACTATTTCAAAAATTTTCCTAACTTTACATTTAATTTATTCTCACTAAATTAATAATATTTTATACTCATTTGTCAGATTTAGTGATCTCGAATCACCATTCCGACACCACTGAAAATTCAAGCCATTACATGTAGGGACTAAATTGAGGAAAATTCAAAATTAGTGAAATATGCTGAAAATTTAGTAGTTAAATTTGAGTTTAGATAAAATTTGAATAGAAATAGAGTGTGAATTAAATTAGAAAAGTAGATAAATCTAGCTAGGATTAAATTGGAATTAAAGTATAAAATTGGATAGAAATTTTATTATTATTGTAAAATTTGTGTTGTAATTAATTATTTAATTATTTAATTTTCGTAGCTAATAAGGAATTCGAGGTATCAGCACAAAAAGGGAAGGAGAAGGTTGTCAAGGAGTAACTGCAAAATTCGGGTTTGTATTATTATAATTCAAATTATTTATTATTTAATGTTAAATTTAAATTATGTGTATGGTAAGCAAATAAGAAGGTAATTGAAATATAAGGTAAGTATTATTATTAAGTTGAAAGAAATTCAATTGAATAATGGATATATGTGTGGAATTGAAATAAATATTGACTTGAAAATGGAAAAGTAAAATTTAATTGAATTGTGTTTTGATTAGTGAATGAAAAAGTATAATTGATATTGAAAATGAATTATTGAAATAAAGGTGAAAATTGGATTGTGAAATTGAAATACCCTATTAACTAGTCGGACTGAGTCGGATATAATTGGCATGCCATAGGATTTGGAAGAGTACGGGATTTATCGGCTTTGCCGATCAGGCACTTTATGTGTCGTACATCAGGCACTTTATGTGTCGTATCTCAGGCACTTTATGTGTCATATCAGGCACCTCATGTGTCGTTTCAGGCACTTATGTATCGTATACTGATCAGGTACTATGTATCGCTTTAGGCACAAAGTGCCGTACTGGTGTGTTTGGATTGGAATCCGTGCATCCGTCAAAGTCCAGATTGTTAATAGGGTGAATAATTGAAATGAGAAAATCAAATGAATTTGATCGATTGCAGTATTGAATATGAGGAAATTTAAAATTGTGGATTGAAATTGAGATTGAAAACAAAAGGCATGAACTTAATGTTCAAGTAGTGATTGAAATTGTTACATGTGATATGTGATTGAAATTGAAGAATAGCTATTAATTTTATTGTTATTGTTAATTGATGAAAGTTTAAGAATTAATTGATAATTAAGAAGATGGATAGTTACATGCTCGGTAATTCTATTTCTTTATTGCTATTATAATTTGAATTATGGTAATACCACTAAGTATAAAATACTTACCGTACGGTTGTTTCCGTGCGCAGGTTAAAAAGGAGTTAAAGTGTCGGTTCAGCATCCAGGACAATCCCGACTCCAGCATAAAGATTTTGGTGATGTTTTCTTCCTTTTAGTGAAAGTGGCATGTACATAGGGATTATAATGGTTATTTTAGTATGTTATATAATTTTGTTGTAAAGAAAGATATTTGGTATTTTGACGATTAAATTAGTAAAATGGTAGAAATTGTTTATGGCTTTGGTATTGAATTGGAATGGCTTGAATAGTTGATGAACTAATTAGAAATGTTAATAGGGTTTTCATTAATTAAGTTGTTAAGTCAATATGTCAAGTATGATTTAAGTATATTTGAGTATATAAATGTATTGGTTGAAATACTGGAATTGATTTGGTTGCGATTTGAAATTTGCAGGGAAGGTTCAATAATTATAAAGAGGTTATATTGATTTTTTTTAAAAAAATAAAAAAATAAAAATGAAGCCAATTAGTAAAAATTTATATGAATTTATGATTCTTTTATATATGTTTGTTATTTATTTAAGAATTATTTGTAAGTTGTCCGAAATGTCCGGTAATGCCTCATAACCCTGTTCCGGCGATGGTTTGGAATTAGGGGGTGTTACATATAATTACATTTTTGTCTCTTTAAAAGTTAAACATACAAGAGTATAAGGATGAAGTTAATTTAAGTGAGATTTAATTACAGCCTCATCCTCAATAATTCACTTTCATCTACTTGTCTATGTCACGTATAGTTTCCATATCTTCCTACAAGACTATAAGCATGAAAAAATAGAATTATTTATTTACTTTCATGTGAAAAATTAAGATGTTAAAAATCAAATCATGGATTGAAAAACAAAAGGGTGACTCTAAGCCATAATCCAATGTATATGATTGAATTAATGTGGCTTCAATCACTCACCGATGGATTTGCAACCCGCGTGAGGCAAGACGACTCGAAACCTGACATGTGTTTTAGTTGAGTTAATGTGAAGTTGGTGAGGTTGGGATAAAACGCTTATTTAGCTATATTATATCAACGGACGAGAGACATTCTTATAAATACTTTAGAAACTTAGAAATAAGATATCGATCTTTTAACACCCTAAAGTTACTTTGAGTACTTGCCATCTCAATTAACTTATCTTCTTGTCCTTCTTCTAGCTCTCGCCTCTATCGGTGAACCGATCCGATTGCCCCACCTTAACCTCTTTCTTGCTACTTGGTGAATTTTTTTTATGTATAAATTTTTTATCATATATATATAATAAGTGAAACGATTCAATTTAATAAAAATATTTTAAGTAATATACGATACCACGGGTAAAAAGATTAATTATTTTATAAGTAAATAAACATAAAATTTTATATAAATAATCAATTTTTATTATAAATAAATGATGTGATATATCAAATATAAATACAAATGTTAATTACTAGTATGATAAACAGTATCACTACCAACCAAATTGAATTGCAAAATTAAAACGAATGATCTTATAATCTAATGACACCTTGATTTTCTTTTTTAACGAAGACACCTTAATTTCATTACTGCAAGCAATGGGCAATGAATAATTTGTATTAAAAAAATTTACTTAAAATTTTGGCACATTTATATCTATATTTAAACATTTCACAAACAAAAAATCGTACGGAACAAATTTTATAAAATAATTATGGCTGCGTCAAAAATGTCTATATAAAGGCAACAAAGCATCGTTCACTTCCAAAACCAACAAGTCATTGGGCTTTGTAGTGAGGGGAGTCAAGAGTGTGACATTCATTTTCTCATTGCGTTAAACGAAACAAAGAAAATGATTGCCACACCCGAGCCCGACCATGACTGGAAAACCGAGTTAATGGCCATCGACCAATCAAAATCCGGCATCAAAGGACTCGTCGACGCCGGCTTAGCAAAGCTGCCACGTGTTTTCGTGCACGATCACTTGAACCTTAATATCAAATCAGGACCTGCCCCCGACAATGTTAACATCCCGGTCATTGACTTTGCCGGTGTCAACACCGATTCCACTCTACGGGCTATGATAATTGATGAAATCCGTAACGCCTGCATGAAATGGGGATTCTTTCAAGTTGTTAACCATGGAATCCCTGTTATCACCTTGGAAGAGATGATCAATGGGATCCGTAGGTTCCATGAACAAGAACCTGAAGCCAAAGAGAAGCTTTATTCTAGAGATGAATCCAAGAAGGTTACGTTCAATACTAAGATTGATATGTCTCAAACTATGGCTGCTTATTGGAGGGATACCCTTACTTGTGTTATGGCCCCTAATCCGCCTGCTACTCAAGAGCTACCTGGAACTTGCAGGTAAAAAAAAAAAGGATTATTATAATTTTTAGTCATTGAACTTGGTAATTAGTTCTACTTTGATAGCTGTATTTTTTTTGTCCATTTTGGTTTCTAAATTTGGAAACTAAGTTCATTTATATTAGAATTTAGATTCCATCAAGATGATGACATTTCACTTAGAGATTATTGTTGTTCCAATAGGGTCGGAAGCGTGTAAATTATTGTACTAAAAAATCACACAAAGTTCAATTCCCAGGAAAGAGAGGTGGATCACATGGATCTCTTAAATACCAAGTCTTTCCTTAGACAGAATATCCCTTCTATAGTAATTTAATAGCACAATTAAATACTACTATTATACCCTCAAATATTGAAAGAAAAATAGGACAAGAAAGAACACAAGAGTTTTAACGAGGTTCGGTAAATTATACCTACGTCCTCGGGCACTAACACCAGATGATAACTTTACTATCTCCAAAGTATTACAAACAAATAGAATTCCTTAAGAATTTTCAAATGGGAGAAGAGAGAAAACTAAGAGAGAAAGATTGGTTGGGATGAATTGAAATGAGAAATGAGAAGGCCTATTTATAGTTGAGGTTCAAGGACCAAACAATAAATAGCCCATTATCTCAAGGACCAAAAAAAAATTATCCCTTGCCACTTTTCCAAAGTTGGTGGTTGTCATTATTGATTGTCTCCCATTAATGTTAATGGCAACCATTATTAATTGTCTTCCATTAATGTTAACAATCTCCACCTTGAAGATTTGATTAGGATAATCACATCTTCACACACTTCCTTCAACTCCCCAAATTCGATAAAGCTATCTTTTGTAGTGCCTACAAATGCGCTCTCGAGCGCCATACACCTGAAGGTGCTCAAATTCTCAGGATATTAATCAAGTTCAAACAATGATTAAACTTGATTGTTGTTACCACATTGGTCATCATATCTGCGGGATTATCTGCTGTCGGAATCTTCTGAAGTAGAATTTTTCCTTTTTCAAAGACTTCCCGCACAAAGTGATATCTTACGTCGAAATGCTTGGTTCTTGAATGATAGACTTGATTTTTCGCCAAATGAATAGCGCTCTGACTGTCACAATATAAACTTTTGTGACTTTGAACAACTCCTAAGTCTTTCAACAATCCATTAAGCCAAATAGCCTCCTTAACAGTTTCTGTAACTGCCATATATTCTCCCTCTGTAGTAGACACAGCTACTGTAGACTGTAAGGTAGACTTCCAACTCACTGGGGTTTTCGCAAGAGTAAACAGATACCCCGTAGTTGAACGACGTTTATCTAAATCACCAGCAAAGTCGGAATCAACATATCCAACTACAAACTGACCAAGTGCTTCATCCTGTTCAAAAATTAAACCAACATCTACGGTTTTTCGAAGATACCGTAGAATCCATTTCACAACTTGCCAATGTCCTTTTCCAGGATCATGCATATACCTGCTCACAACTCCAACAGCTTGTGAAATGTCAGGCCTCGTACACACCATCGCATACATCAAACTCCCAACTGCATTAGCATATGGGACTTTCGCCATATATTCTCTTTCATCTTCAGTCTTCAGAGATAATTGAGCACTAAGTTTCAAATGAGAAGCAAGTGGGGTACTTACATGTTTTGTGTTTTCATTTACACCAAAACATTGTAATACCTTTTTCAGATATTGCTTCTGATTTAAACAGAGCTTGCCTCTCGGTCTATCTCTACTTATCTCCATGCCGAGAATCTTCTTGGCCTTACCTAGATCTTTCATCTCGAACTCTTGATTCAACTGAGCCTTCAGCTTATCTATCTCATTTTGGCTCTTCGAAGCGATTAACATATCATCAACATACAAGAGTAGATAAATGAAAGATCCGTCATGCAGCTTCTGCAAATATACACAATTGTCATATTTGCTTCTTGTGTACTTCTGCCTTCTTATAAAGCTATCAAATCGCTTGTACCACTGCCTTAGGGATTGCTTCAATCCATATAGCGATTTTTTCAGCTTACAAACCCAATTTCTACCACAAGCATCTGTGTATCCTTCGGGCTGAGTCATATAGATCTCCTCTTCTAACTCACCATGCAAGAAAGTCGTCTTAACATCAAGTTGAGCTAGCTCCAAATTCAATTGTGCTACCAAGGCCAACAAAATTCTAATGGAGGAATGCTTCACAATAGGGGAAAATACATCATTGTAGTCAATTTCCTCCTTCTGAGCGTAGCCTTTAGCTACCAATCTTGCCTTGTAGCGAATATCCTTCTTGTTAGGAGATCCATCTGCCTTTGCGAATACCCACTTGCATCCGATTGCCTTTTTACCTTTCGGTAATTGCGCCAACTCCCAAGTATTATTCTTCCGGAGAGACTGCATTTCTTCATCCATGGCGCTTTTCCATTTATCACTTTCTAAGCTTTGCATTGCTTCTTGATAAGTGATAGGAATATCATCAACAACGGGAAGGGCGTAGGCCACCATATCAGTAAATCGAGCAGGTTTACGAATTTCTCTCCGTGGCCTTGCAACTGCAACTGGTTCTGGTGTACTTAGTGGTTCTTGGGTCAAAACCTCTTCAACCTCTAATTCCTCCATTGTGGCTGGAGAATTAGACTTATTAACTGGGCAAATCCCCATCTGCTCAAACTCCACCTGTTTTGGAGTACACTCCACCTGCTGTGGAGTATTGCTCGTCTGAATATCTTTATCTGCTACCTTTTTCAATGTGGCAGATTCATCAAAGGTAACATCTTTGCTACAGATCATTTTCTTTGTGCTTAAGCACCAAAGACGAAATCCCTTCACTCCAGAAGTGATTCCCATAAAGAGAGCTTTCTTTGCCCTCGGATCTAACTTTGACTCCTTCACATGGTAATATGCAGTGGATCCAAACACATGTAAGGAATCATAATCTGTAGCCGGTTTTTCAGACCATACCTCCATAGGAGTTTTTCTTTCTAATGCAGATGATGGCAAACGATTAACAAGATGGCCAGCGTATGTCATAGCCTCAGCCCAAAATTGCTTGCCCAACCCAGCATTGGACAACATACATCGAACTTTCTCCAGTAATGTTCGATTCATACGCTCTGCCAATCCATTCTGCTGTGGTGTATCCCTAACTGTGAAGTGTCGAACAATACCATACTCTTGGCACACATCGAAGAACGGATCACTTTTATATTCCCCTCCATTGTCCGTCCTAAGCCGCTTGATTTTCTTGCCAGTCTGGTTTTCGATCATAGTTTTCCATTTAAGAAAAACTCTAAGCACTTCATCCTTAGTTCTCATGGTATACACCCAAACTCTTCTGGAAAAGTCATCAACAAAAGTAACAAAGTAGTGTTTTCCTCCCAATGAAGGTGTCTTGGAATGCCCCCACACATCTGAGTGAACATATTCTAAAATACCTTTTGTATTATGGATAGCAGTGTCGAATTTCACTCTCTTTTGCTTTCCCAGAACACAATGCTCGCAAAATTTTAATTTGCAAGCCTTTGCACCTTTCAACAATCCTTGCTTTGCCAGAATTTGCAAGGATTTTTCGCTGGCATGTCCCAACTTCATATGCCACAACTGTATTGAGTCCAATTCTTTGTTGCCGGAAGCTGCAGCGACTGCTCCAATAACTGTACTACCTTGGTAGTAATACAAGTTATTTTTCCTGATGCCCTTCAATATCACAAGTGCGCCAGATGTCACTTTCAAAATCCCATCTCTCATAGTAACAACTGAACCATTGGATTCCAAGGCTCCCAATGAGATGAGATTTTTCTTCAAACTGGGCACGTACCGAACATCAGTCAGAACTCTGGTTGATCCATCTTGATTCTTTAATTGGATTGAATCTATCCCAACAGTTTTACAGGCATTATCATTGCCCATATAAACAACTCCTCCATTTAGTTCTACTAAATTAGAGAACCACTCCCGGTTAGGGGACATATGATAGGTACAACCCGAATCCAATATCCACTCATCTGAATGGAACGACGATGATGATGCAACCAGTGATAGTTCAGAGTCACTAGTATCATGCTTTGCAACACAAGCATCTACAGCAGCTTTTCCCTTATTCTTCAGCTTTGGACAATTTTTCTTTCAGTGGCCTTTCTCATGACAAAAAGCACATTCATCTTTCCCGAGTCTGGACTTTGACTTTGATCTCCCCTTTTGAGTTTTCTTCCGAGTGTATGAACGACCTCGGACTACTAAAGCTTCTGTATCTCTGATTGAGTTTTTCTGTTTGTCCTTCTTTCTCTGTTCATAACTGTATAAGGCCGCACAGACTTCGTTCAGAGATATATCACTCCTGCCATGAAGTAGAGTAGTTTCTAGGAACTCAAACTCCTCAGGAAGTGACCCCAACAGCATCAAAGCCAAATCTTCATCTTTGAATGTCTCATCCATATTCAGCAAATCAGTGACTAACTGATTAAATTTGGTGATGTGATCATTCATTGTGGTACTTGGGACGTATGTGAAGCGAAACAGTCTTTTCTTCAAGTGGAGCTTATTTTGACTGTTTTTCTTCAAAAATTTTTCTTCAAGTGCCACCCACAACTTATTTGCAGAAGTCTCCTTTGAAAAAGCATACCTCTGCTCTCGAGAAAGGCATGATCGAATTGTGCCACATGCCAACCGATTGATCGCCTTCCAATCTTTCTCCTGTACATCATCTGGTTTCTCTTCATCAATGGCAATGTCTAGACCCTGCTGAAAAAGGGCATCTAGAACCTCACTTTGCCACATACCAAAATGGCCCGTGCCATTAAAGATCTCCACGGCCAGTCTTGCATTTGTAATTGTCGGTCTTGTCCACATGGACGATGTTGAAGCTCCTACACCGACCGTTTTCTCCATAATCTTTCAATATACCTAAGGAAATCTTTTCTGATGTGGAAGATCAATTTAAACTGCAACCACAGAGCATACTACGATTAACCTTTTGCTCTTGATACCACTTGTTGTTCCAATAGGGTCGGAAGCGTGTAAATTATTGTACTAAAAAATCACACAAAGTTCAATTCCCAGGAAAGAGAGGTGGATCACATGGATCTCTTAAATACCAAGTCTTTCCTTAGACAGAATATCCCTTCTATAGTAATTTAATAGCACAATTAAATACTACTATTATACCCTCAAATATTGAAAGAAAAATAGGACAAGAAAGAACACAAGAGTTTTAACGAGGTTCGGTAAATTATACCTACGTCCTCGGGCACTAACACCAGATGATAACTTTACTATCTCCAAAGTATTACAAACAAATAGAATTCCTTAAGAATTCTCAAATGGGAGAAGAGAGAAAACTAAGAGAGAAAGATTGGTTGGGATGAATTGAAATGAGAAATGAGAAGGCCTATTTATAGTTGAGGTTCAAGGACCAAACAATAAATAGCCCATTATCTCAAAGACCAAAAAAAAATTATCCCTTGCCACTTTTCCAAAGTTGGTGGTTGTCATTATTGATTGTCTCCCATTAATGTTAATGGCAACCATTATTAATTGTCTTCCATTAATGTTAACAATTATGTCATATCATCAATTAAAATTTTTAATAAATATGTATTTTAAAAAATTTCAAGTAACAAGGTGATACAATTTTAGAGTATCACATCATTAAACCTTTAGAGTTCCCAAGTTCATGGATCAAAACAGACCAGATTGCTCAGTTTAGATACCAAAGTGGACAAAAAAGTTGCATAATGACAAATTCACCCTTAACGTTTACTTATTTTGTCACTTTGGTCCTAATTTTTTTTAATCACTTTGGCCCTCAATTTTCAAAATTTAATCAAATTAATTTTCTTTTTCTTTATTGACTAAAAAGCTGACCAAACTTTTAAAAAATTAATGGAATTGATGTGGCGGTTCACACGTACTTCATTGTTGATGTAGACATTTAAAACTTTTTGAAATTTTAATAATTTTTTTTATTTTTATAAAGTACACATATTGTCACATGGGCTACCATGTAATTGTTGTTGAAATTTTAACAATCTTATTAGTTGTTTCATTATGAGTAATTTTACTAAAATTTGAGGATTGAGAGTCGAAGTAATTTAAAAAAAAAAACTAAGGCTAACAAAAGATGTAAAAGTTAGGAGCTAAATTTATTATTATACCAAAAAGGTATTAAGTACCAAAATGAACCTAACTACCAAGTTCGGGGACTAAAACTTATATAAACTCAAAAAAATTATTACACGAACTTTTCATGTAATGACTTGTCATTGCACTAATATACTTAAAACGATTTGGATGGGTATTTTGTCAGGGATATAATGCTTGATTACACGAACAATGTGATGAACTTGGGGACTACACTCTTCGAATTGATATCAGAAGCTCTAGGGCTAAACCCGAACCACCTCAAGGACATTGGTTGCACCGAGGGACTGTATGTTATGGGCCATTATTCTCCGGCATGCCCTGAACCAGAACTCACAATGGGCACCGGCGTCCACACAGACAGTGGTTTCCTCACCGTGCTCCTCCAAGACCAAATTGGTGGCCTCCAAGTCCTCCATGATAATCGATGGATTGATGTTACCCCAATTCCCGGAGCTCTTATAATAAACCTTGGAGATCTGTTACAAGTAAGTCCATGATTTCACCTTACAATGTGAGGGGTGAGTAGGATTCGGTTTCTTTCATCGGTTTGCTTTTTTCTGTTTATTGAATTTTCAATGATAACTTGGTTTGATTTAATTCACGTTTTTTTATATTATTTTTGGATTTAGGGCTTTTTTTTTTGAAATTGGATAGATAATCAAATTGTCGGTCCGTTTTTAATGGTATAAATTATTAAAAAATTCATAAAAAAGTTATTAGAAATTTTATAAAACCTAATTCCACCGCCTGCTCAATAAATATTTTTATCTCAATTCAATCGGTTTAGAGTGTTTCACGGTCTAATCGATTCAACCTCTTTGTCTAGACCAATATACCGGTTGGTTCTCAAAGCTCAATATTGATTAGTATAATATAAAACTTAGTTCTCAAACTTTAAACATTCTGTCTATTACTATATGTATATTTGAAACTAAAGTTTATCTATATTTATTTATATATATATTAGAATTTTTTGAAAATTTATACATTTTTCAATTTAAAACCAAGGCCAAATTGATAAAATATATAAGTATTGAAGGCTTAGCTATTATATCAAGAAAAATAATGTACTGAAGTGATGTTTATTTTTTGTCATATTTTGCAGCTAATTTCAAACGACAAGTTCATCAGCGTGTACCATAGGGTAGTAGCAAGAAACATTGGACCTCGAATATCAATTGCTAGCTTTTTCAGAACATATATTGAACCACAAAATGCATTCAGAAGGTATGGACCGATCAAGGAACTGTTGTCTGAAAACAACCCACCAATTTACAAGGAAACCAATCTGGTGGATTATTTCAAATTCAAGCACCTTAAAGGTGTTGAAGGGACCTCCGCTCTTGCACATTTCAAGCTCTTTTAAATCTCTTCTTTTAGGATTTTATCAATAAATTAAATCCCATATGTGGGAATTAATTAATTACCAAATCATGTGTGTTATGTTTTATCTTTTACTTGAATAAATGAATATGTTATTTTCTTTGGATTTTCTATTTAAAAATGTTTATTTACATAATCATGTAATGCCAACTTTTCTTTTTGTCGAAATGTAACAACATCGTTAGTCAATTTGGAAACAGCACCAGAAGGCAAAATTATTCCTTTTTTTTTCATTAATATATTATTTGATAGTTAAGTTTAATTTTAATGTTTATTTTCGTACTTAAAATTTTTAATTTAATATTTGAGTTTTCTTTTATTCTAGATAAATACTTGAGTTTATCTTTAATATTTAATTTGGTAATTGAATTTTATTTTTGTTCCAATTAAGTATCTATCTTTTTTTACTAGAGTGTATGTATCAAATGTTTCTTAAGTCGCTTAATTTGGGTGTTAAATAGAACATTGAAATCAAATTTAAATACCAAATGATAAATTAACACATTTCTAAGAAGGATAGAATTTATTAAAATAACAGGGGAAAGCTGCCCCAACCAGCACCAATTGAATAAGTAGACATTTGAATCTGTCAAGAGGATTTTACCCTAGTAATACTCTCAGCCTAAATATAATTAGCATTAAACTGTACTAATTATTTGGGTTACACAAGTTCTTCATATCCTTTTAGCCCGTCATCTTTAGTTAGGCATGTGAGCTGTTTGGGCTCCATGGCATCCTTGCCCATTTGTGCTTTAATCAACTCAAAATTCCCATTGGATTCAAATAATCTCACATAGTCACATTATTATTTCTTCATTTAGAGCTGTTTAAAGGTAGAGTTATCTACTCGAATCTAAAAGTTTATCTTAAATATGATAGGACTTAAATAAGTAGGTGAAACTCAAAAAATAACTTAAACAAAAATATAAGTCTTTTTTTTAATTGGGTTGAGTCTTGGACAAAATTTTAAAACTCGAACTTATTCTAGTTATATATAAAATATATATTATAAATATAATAAGGTAATTATTTGGTACACAAGTGATAAAAATATTTTATTCCACAAGTAAAATCGAGATTTTACTATATCTCTTAATTTTTTAATTTTTAACTTTTTAAATATAACTTAAAATCACATCACATAATTTTAATACCATTATTATATATATTATATTTAAAATTTTAAAATACAAAAATCAACAAAAACCCAAATCTTTTTAATCTAAAGTCGAAACCTATCCTAAACAAAACACAAAGACCAACTCCTAATAGGCTAAAATATAATTTCCAACCTATCATGATTTTCATAGCTTTGTGTCAAGTTCCATCAAACAGCTCTCACTCTTCCCACGCCTCCACCCAACACTAATCTCTCCTCCTCAAAGGCTTCACAGGTCACCATTTCACCGTCTAAGCCCTGACCTTGCTGCAAAATTTTGCATTTTCCCATCCAATCAAATGTTTTGTAACTACATAATAATTAATTTTTATTAAAATTGTAGTGATGACCTCAAACAATATATATAGATCCTTGTCTAGAAAAGCATCACGTGGGATAATATAAGGGCTGCATTATTAAATTATTGTTTACCTTTACAAAACAAGTTAGGACCACCCACTAGTTCTGCTATGATTTTCAAATTAACTAAAAAATTGGGGTTTCAGTCATCTCACCTATTGATAAATTTATTTATATGTAGAAATTTATATTTATATTTTAAAAGAATTCATACCTTATCTAAACTCCCACATCAACAACCACTTAATTTTGTAAATAAAATAAAAAACAAATCACTTAATTACTCAATATATTATTTAAAAAAAAAAACTAAAAAAATGTTCGCTATATAAAAAATAAACCCATCCACTTCAAAATTAATCTTATTTGTTTAATTTGTTCGGATACAAATATATATAATTGTTAGAATTGGATTAAATTAAATTAATTAAATAAAAAATTAATTGATATATTAATTCAGATAAAAAGTTGGTCAACCTGAAACAACTTAAATCCGTGTTCTGAATTTTTAAAACCATGAGGACATCTTAGTATTTTAGTTCTCAGATAAAGTCACTGAACAAATCCCATTATTAGATATTGTAAGAAAAGAAACAGCAATTCAATTAGCGGAGAAAATGGCAACCGAAGCCTCAGTCAATTACGACAGAACCAAAGAGTTGAAGCAATTCGACGACACAAAAACTGGTGTTAAAGGACTCGTCGACTCCGGAATACTCAACGTCCCCAAGATTTTCATTCGACCAGCCGAGGACCTTGCCGCCGACGAACTGAATTCCAGTCAGAAAACCATTGAAGTCCCGGTCATAGATTTAAGCAACATCGGAGACAGTATCTGGCGAAAGGAGATCGTAAACGAAGTTAAGATTGCATCAGGGGAATGGGGTTTCTTCCAAGTGATAAACCATGGGATCCCATTAAGTGTTTTGGATGAAATGATTGAAGGGCTACGTTTGTTTAATGAACAAGATTTGGAGTTGAAGAAAGAGATGTATAGCCGTGACAGTGCAAAGAAAGTGAAATTCCACTCTAATTTTGATCTTTATACTTCAAAAACTGCTGATTGGAGGGACACTTTGCAACTTACTTTCCTTGATTCTGACCCTGACCCTTCTCAAATTCCACCAGTCTGCAGGTAATTAAGCACTAATCTTGGTTTTTTTTTACTCCATATTACCTTTTAAATTTAGAAATTTGACTTTTGGGAGGGAATTTCGACTTCTTCGCAAGAAATTTTTCCAAGTGTCATTTATTTAGAATTGTCCAATCCTTCGAAACATCCAGTATTATCTTAGGTCAAGAATTTGCATCTCAGTTCGGTCAAAAGTTGTATGAAATTTACAGAGCCGAAACACTTTATCGGATCGAATCGTGTGCTACAAAAGAAAATGGTGGCAATTTGTCATCGGTTGAGTTTAATCCCAGCTTGGGTTTTAACATTATTAATGGAAAATGATCACTATTTTCTTGGCAAGTGGTTGTGCATCACGTACGACCCGATTCGATGTGTAGTTCTCACTCTGTCAAAATGGTATAGCTTTTAATGAAGTCGAGAAACAGAACTTTAATCTGAAACAATATTGAACTTGTTGAGAGGTTTGCTCTCTTCGAGTATATGACACTTCAAAGACTTTTAAAAATTTTAGTTTAAATTTATGTGACAAACCAAAACCATGTAATAAAGGGAAGTTTAGCCAATACAGGACCATATTACAGTAGAATTTTGTCAAATTTACATTTTTTTTCCTATTTTTGTTTGATTGAATTTGCAGAAAATCAACAATGGAGTATTTTAAGCATATGAAAAGATTGGGAGAAGCTTTGTTTGAGTTGCTATCAGAGGCACTTGGTCTTCAACCAGACCACCTTAACTCAATCGGATGTAGTAAAGGGTGTAGCACAGTGACCCACTACTATCCACCTTGCCCTCAACCTGAACTCACTTTAGGGGTAAGGAAACATGCAGACGCAGGCATATTAACAGTGCTTCTACAGAACCATATGGGCGGCCTCCAAGTCCTTCACGACAGTCAATGGTTCGACGTCCACCCCACTCGAGGTGGTTTGGTCATAAACGTCGGCGATCTTCTTCAAGTTAGCTTCAATTCACATAAACTCTATATGAAACTGTCCTAATAGACTAGCTACTGACTCTTTTTATGTTGTTTATGGTAGGTTTTATCAAATAATAAGTTCAAGAGTGTGAAACATAGAGCAATTTCCAGTCATGTCGGACCTAGAATTTCGGTGGCATGTTTTTTCTCAGGACATGCTAGCTTGCTTGACAAGCCATTTGGACCAATCAAAAAGCTGATATCGGAGGCAAATCCTCCTCGATATGAAGAGTTTTTGTTAAAGGAATATTTTGCCAAGTTTTTTGCAAGCTCACTTGATTCCAAGCCTCCTATAGATTACTACAAGCTGTGAAGCTATAAACTATCAATTTGCCGTTAGAATACCAAGCTGAATAAAATAGTCTTTTGTGTGTGTGTGTGTTTTAATTTGTATCACAAATTTAGTAATTGTAGTGTAGTGTATTTTGTTTGTATAATAAGCATGTTTAAGATATTTTATATTTTACATAAATTTTGATATATAAATAATCTGAATTATATTGTTTTCAAGACATACATATATTCTTATCATATTTGTGTTGTTTTCTCTTATCACATTGTATTTTTTCCCACATAATTTAATCTTAGAAACATGGCTATGGTTTCGTCTAGTCTAGACTATTGTGACCTCCCTTTTTAAGTCTACCCATAGTAAAGATTTCATTGGAAAAAATATCATGAATGCTTTTATACTATAAATTGGATTACATTTTACCATCTTTACTATTTCTGCTATGTCACGCAACATGTGCAATTTAACTAAAAAATTGAGTTTCAATCATTGTAGTTCACGTCTTACCTTTTAATAAAATTAATTATATAATAAATTTTATATTTATTTTTTTCAAAATAGTACTTTTTTCGGCTACCACTTCAACAACTAGTTAAATACACAATAGATTGTTTTTAAAAATTTTAAGGTAAATTGCACATAAGTTTACTAAATTATTAATTATTAATAAGTTTATGTTTTGGTCACTTAACTTAAAAAAAATTACAAAATGATCATTAAATTATTAGAAAGTTTTCATTTAAATCATTAGGCTATTAAAATCATTATTGTATAGTCTTTTCTCTTCGCACTGTGTGCACCAATCGAAAGTTTTTTTCCCTTTTCTCTTATAATTCAATTTTTCTCATGAAACCACTTTAAACGTCATAATTTGTCAATCAAAATTTAAACAGTTTTATTCTCTAATCTTCGACACTGACCATTAGATTGACTTGGATCTAAAGTATATCTTACTCGTCGATGAGTATTAATTTACTATACTAATTGCTGAATTATTGCTTGAAACTCATTATATAGATTTAAAAAGAATAACAATAATTTAAATAAAAACTTTCGAATAGTTCAAAATTAAAAGATAAACTTAATTTAGTGAGCTATAAGTAAATTAACCTTTTAATTTTTATGGTTTTTTAGTAATTTATTAAATTAAATCAGACTAAATTGATTCAACTAAAAGTCGGTCTTCTAATTCATTCAACCACTTGTGGAGATTTTAAAAGAAAAAGAAAAAAGCAATTCAATTAGCAGAGAAAATGGCAACCGAAACCTCAGTGGATTACGACAGAACCAAAGAGTTGAAGCAATTCGACGACACAAAAGCTGGTGTTAAAGGACTCGTCGATGCCGGAATACTTAACATCCCCAAGATTTTCGTTCGACCAGCCGAGGACCTTGCCGCCGACGAACTGAATTCTGGCCACAAAAACGTCGAAGTCCCGATCATAGATGTAAGCAACGTCGGAGACAGTATCCGGCGACAGGAGATCGTAAACGAAGTTAAGATTGCATCAGGGGAATGGGGTTTCTTCCAAGTGATAAACCATGGGATCCCATTAAGTGTTTTGGATGAAATGATTGAAGGGATACGTTTGTTTAATGAACAAGATTTGGAGTTGAAGATGGAGCTGTATAGCCGTGACGGTGCAAAGAAAGTGAAATTCCTCTCTAACTTTGATATTTATACTTCAAAAGCTCTTGATTGGAAGGACACTTTGCAACTCTCTTTGCTTGATTTTGATCCTGACCCCTCTGAAATGCCACCTGTCTGCAGGTAACTAAACACTATCTCGGTTTTTTTTACCCCATATGATTTTCGAGTTTCTCAAGAGAAATATTCGAATTGCGGTCTATTTAAGGTTCACGTATCCCTTAACAAGTTAACATATGATATTGTATTAAGTTGAGGTTTTGTTTTGTGTTTCGATTCTATTGAAAGCCACGCAAGATTCAGAGCATTTCATTAAATTGAATGTGTGTACTAAAGAAAATATGAATTATTTGTTATTGGTATAGTTTGAATCTATGCCTTAAAATGATATTTAAGGGCATGTATAGATCAAGTTGTAGCACATATGCTCAATGATGCCATTTAGGGCTTGGTTCAAATTCTGCCATTGGCAAATGATTATAATTTCCTTGGTAGTTGGGTATATGTTATGTATAGTCTGATTCAATGAGATGTTCTCATTTTATGAACAGAGAAGCTGGAGTTAAAATTGCATGATATAAAACATACGATAGGAATTTACTGTCTCTAGCTAATCAGTACTTCTAAAACTTTCTAAAAAATGACTTTGAAATATGTAGTATTCCTTAGAATTGTTACCAACCAAAACTATGTAATTAAGGGGTGCTTAGCCAATATAGGAACATATATATTAGTAGAAAATTTCCAAATTTACATTGGGCTTTTTTCTTTGGTTTTATTAAATTTGCAGAAAATCAACAATGGAGTATATTAAGCATTTGAAAAAATTGGGAGAAACTTTGTTTGAGTTATTATCAGAGGCACTTGGTCTTCAACCAGACCACCTTAACTCAATCGGATGTAGTAAAGGGTGTAGCATAGTGGCCCATTACTATCCACCTTGCCCTCAACCTGAACTCACTTTAGGGGTAAGGAAACATGCAGATGCAGGCATATTAACGGTGCTTCTACAAAACCATATTGGCGGCCTCCAAGTCCTTCACGACGATCAATGGTTCGACGTCCACCCCATTCGAGGCGGTTTGGTCATAAACATCGGTGATCTTCTTCAGGTTAGCTTCAATTCACATAAAAATTATCCCAATAGATTAGTCACTGATTGTTTTTTTGTTGTTTATGGACAGGTTTTGTCAAATGATAAGTTCAAGAGTGTGAAGCATAGAGCAATTGCCAGTCATGTCGGACCCAGAATTTCAGTACCATGTTTTTTTCTCAGGACATGCTAGCTTGCTAGACAAGCCATTTGGGCCAATCAAAGATCTACTATCAGAGGCAAATCCTCCTCGATACAAAGAGTTTTTGTTGAAGGAATATCTTGCCAAGTTTTTTTCAAGCTCGCTTGATGATAACAAGCTTCCTTTAGATTACTACAAGCAGTGAAATTAAAACTATTAATTTGCCATTAGAATACCAAACTGAATAAAATAGTGTTTTTTTTTTAATTAAGTGTTTTGTATTTTGTTTGTATAAGAATAAGATATTTTCTATTTTACATAAATTTTGATACATGAAGAATCTGTATCATATAAATTTAAAAACATTCATATCATATTTGTATTATTTTCTTTTATTATATTGTATTTTTTCCTCATCATTTAATCTTATACTATCTAATATCTAGTGATTGAAGAATGAAAATTACAAACATGGCTATGTACTTAAATCTCTCCAAGAAACATGACTAAGCGTGGCCTAAATCATTGTGATCTCCCTTAAGTCTACCCATGATAAGAATTTTATCGGTAAAAAATATTATGGATGTTTCTACACTATGAATTAGATTGCATTCTATCAATAAAATTACACTAAAAACACTATAAATGCCAAGAAACGTAAGATAGACTTTTAGGTACTTTTGATTTGTATTCTAAATCAGCATTAAAGGGCATCCCTTTCATTCATACTTTTCTACTAGCTTTTGATTGGCCTTCCCCAGGTCAACAAGTTTGCACCATTCATGTCTTATTCACATTGCATACCATATCTATTGTATAGGTTTTTTTTTGTTTGTTTCTTGGGCCCCTTGACCTGAGCCAGTATGGCCTCTGGCCCATTCGAAAATGAAGCATGAACCATTATATTTGCAAATCAAATTGGTGGTCAAACTTTAGTTTTTCATTTCAACCAATTAGACTATTGCAAAATTAATTATTTTAAAAAATAAAAATCATAAAAAAAATCAATACATACAAATAAATAATAATAATATTATGAATTACAAACGTTGATTTTATAAATTATAAAATTTAAATTAAATATTTAAACTAATTTAAATGACTTTTTATTTCATTCAACCAATTTCGTACCAATTCAATTTCTTATTTTAATTTTTGATATTACTTGAACTACTAATATTTTATTAAACTCATCAATTCAATTCCAACTACCATTAATTACTAGCAACTACATTATTTTAAGGGTTAAAAAAAACACAGATATGAAACGAGAATACGTAGTTGGTGAAATTTTCTCTTATTTCTTAGCTTGGAAAAAAAAACACATCTTTCAGTCGGTGTATCGGTTATTGTAAATTAAAAAATATATAATTTTTGTTATATAAAAATTAAATGGAGGAACTAATCTATAATCCATATATACTCGTGATTTTATATAATGAAACTTTCCATCTAATCTATCCAAGACTCGTTATATTTGCATGTGGATGGAATTCCCCCTATAAATTGGCCAAGTAAGAATCTTTCTATTTTAGTCAAAGATTGTGTGCCCCATCTTTTTTACACGCAGGCGCTGCATTCTTCTATCCATTTTGGTATTGGAATAACATAACGATTTTATCTTTATGGAGTTTTGTAGAAGATGAATTAATAAAGCAATGAATTATTCAAAAAATAATAAAATTGAGTTTGAATTTAAATATAATCAAACCCAAATTTGATTAGAATAAATCAACAAGGGCACATAAAAACAAGTTGGATTTGTAGTGCTTTTATGTAAGATTCTATCTTTGACTATCCCTAGCTGGCTACCATTGCATATTGCTTTTCTAATTTCTATTGTAGTTTTGAAGTAGAAAAAGTGCATGCAATGCTAGATTCAATGGACATAGACACCAAGCTTTCAAAATTATTACAAGACTCGCATGTGGATAGAAAGGAAAAAAAACCCCTCCCTTTTAGTTTAGTCAAAATTTTTAATCACTGATCATAGTCTTCTTTAAACCACTTTTGAAATTGCACACTAATTTGCAAGTGTTGCATTTTTTGTCAAACCTGGTATTGTAACACATGTTTGAATAGAAATTTTAAATAATTAATAACTCTTTTATCCCGAAATTTTATTCAAAAAATAAATTTACTACACAATTTCCTCAATTTAAGCACCAAATACCATAAGGTAAATGCAGCCTTAGTGGTATAGAATTGTTCGCACTTTCTCTCCTTAAATATTCCCACATACAAAAATAGCTCTCTCCAATGAAACTTAAGATATAAAAGATAAACTATCCTATACCGAATAAAGCTCTAAAAAAACTAGCGCAAAAATAAGTAAGCTGACCACCTTTAATTTATGATTTATATCATATTAATTTATTTAATTATAAATAAAATAATCATTTAATTAGTAATAATATAAATTTTTATTATTTACCTCATTATCAATTCAAATTAAATAAAGAAAAACAATTATGGCTATGCGATGTCATCATTTTCTACACATGGTAATTTTGGTTTGTCACAAAGCACTTTGTAATTGATTTGAAAGTTTCATTTACGAATAATTGTCATGTATGAGTTTTTTAGTCCCATTATATTTTATTATCACGTGTTGATTTTAGTTCAATCAGTCAATTTTAATCCATTCCAATTCTTAATCTATTAATTTTGATATTAATATTTATTTTATTTTATAATTATTTCTAATATATATTTGTAATTACATTATAATTATAAGTCTATTAACATAAGGATGTAATACAAAATATCAATTTTCCCAAGATTTGAACATGTAAAACAACACCGACGACTAAACTATTCTATTTCCAATAAAGCTTTGAATTTTGGGTACTAACTGTGGGTTTTCACATTACTTTTCAATTACACCTATTTAAAACAATCTCCCAAAAGTTATTATTGAGAATGACTTTTTATGCATATATATGTTCTCTTTTAGAATATGATTAGTGTTCAATTATAAAACGGATAAAAAACTACGATTACAATCATAATTTCAGTAGTAGGGTAAAGGAAGGAGATAACGATCTCTCAAAAATTGGAATTTTTTATCTTCTTAAATTTTATAAATTTATAGGTTAATACATAATAAAATTATAGTTTGACCCACTCCACTCCTATTAAATAGGTTCTTTTAAGGTATAATTTGTCATTATTTTGTATAATGTGAATTAATTAGTTTGATAATGTGAATTTGTCAAATTATGTCAAACGAAATTAATGTCTGGCAACTAGTGTCATAAATCGTGGTGAAGTGGGGTCCACACATGGTTTATGTGTAGGTGTACCTGGATCGAAGGGTCTTCGAGGAGTTCTTATATCGTGGTCAAGTGAGGTGTTTAGTAAGGAGTTCGTACATTCGATGCTTCAAGAGGTGGAATGTTAGGGGTTTCCCAAGGAGTGGGCTTGGTTCTCGAGGAGTGGTGTTTTGGGTGTACACCCTGAGGTGTTGGCCCTGATTCTCGAGGAGTTGTGGCCTAGGGGTTAGGGGTATAACACTACTCATAATCGCAAATTCTTAAATTGGAAAGTAATACATGCTCAAACCCAAGTTCTTTTGATTGTTACAATAATAACAATACTAATTAAACTAAAACTCAATCAGTAAATAACATAAACTTTAATACAAGATATAGTAATAGTATAGATATTAAATTGGGATTTTAGCCAAAGTTATATGAATCAGATTGGACTAGTGGATGGAGAACCGACCGAGGTATTGATCTGGAGGGAGGCTTTGAATCGATTGACTTGCGAATCGATACAAACAGAATGAATTGGACAAAAAACTGGTTAAATTGAGCAGTTGAACCGAATTTATTAATTTTTATTAATTTTTTAATTTTTTAATCGGACAGACGAACCAATGACTTGACCAATTCAACCACCCATCTGATTTAAGAATCATTTATTTTAGTATTACCTAGGCAATTTGTTTTTTTTTTTCATATATATATATTGGCACTTTTATTTCTCTTTTCTATTTTTAGTAGTACTTTTCTTTAGGCATAGAATGATTTCTTTATATATATAATTACTTCATGGGTAAATCTTAAAATTATATATAAATTTTAGTTTAATGTGTAATTTAATACATAAATTTTAATTTAGTATAATTATATAAATGAAACTTTGAGTATTATTTAAATGTATATTTGAAGCTTTAATTTTAATTTAATTATACATATTTAAAGAAATAAATAAATCAATTTATTTTTATATTAGATAAATATATTTATCTTTCTTTGCAATATATAAACATAAAACGATGCTATAAATAATTGAGTTAATAATTTGTCAGAATTAGATCAAATTAAAATTTCATGTATAAAATTGCACAAAATCAAAATTCGTGCATACAATCGCATATTAAATCAAAATTCATATATAATTTTAAGTGAATTAAATAATTTTTTAAACTCACATTTTTATTCATGTATACTTAGTAGTTATATGTATTATTATTGTATCAAATATAAATTAAATTAACTTTATTTCTAATAACGTGTATTAATATCATCTTCTTCACCATCTATATGCATATACTCTAATTTATTCATACATATATTTGTACATGCGTATATATATTTATGTGTGTGTGCGCTCTTACATTTCTAAGATATAGTCTTTGAACAACATCCATTCGTAAACATTGTAAGAAAAGAAAAAAGCAATTCAATTATCAGAGAAAATGGCATCCATCACCTCAGTATCTTATGACAGAACCAAAGAGTTGAAGCAATTCGACGACACAAAAGCTGGTGTTAAAGGACTCGCTGACACCGGAATACTCAACATCCCCAAGTTTTTCGTTCGACCAGCCGAGGATCTTGCCGCCGACGAACTGAATTCCGCCCATAAAAACATCGAAGTTCCCATCATAGATTTAAGCAACATCGGAGACAGTATCCGGCGACAGGAGATTGTAAACGAAATTAGGATAGCATCAGAGGAATGGGGTTTCTTCCAAGTGATAAACCATGGGACCCCATTAAGTGTTTTGGATGAGATGATTGAAGCGACACGTTTGTTTAATGAACAAGATTTGGAGTTGAAGATGGAGCTGTATAGCCGTGACGGTGCAAAGAAAGTGGTATTCAACTCTAACTCTGATCTTTACACTTCACAATCTGCTGATTGGAGAGACAGTTTGAGGCTTACTTCATTCGAGTCTAATCCTGATTCTTCAGATTTGCCACCAGTTTACAGGTAATTAAGCACTAATCTCTTTCTTTTTTTAATCACTGAGATAACTAGGAGATTGTCTTGGTGAAAATAAATATATCCTTGACGATTGAGATTAGATTAAAAATCAATGGTACAATGTGAGTTTAAATTTAAACATAAGGTGAAGTGATTTAAGAGTTCAGTTCATCGCTTTTTTTTTTTTATAGAAACACAAGTTTAGAGTGAAGGTTGTTTTCAAAGTTGTATACCGAAGTTGAAATTCAAATGCAGTCTTACTTTATATCAACTTTTAAAATTGATTGCATTGAATCTTTTAGGTTAAAATCAATGTATTTGGAGTTAGAATTAGGGTGGGTTTGAATGGGCAATGCGTTTACCTGCGGTTAGTGTAAAAACAGCGGTGGCGGTAAGATTAGATACTGTAGCGATACTGTAGCGTGAGACAAAAAGTAAGCTAACGCATCGCACCACACCCAATAGCCCATCCAAACTCACCCTTAGTCGGATATCGGCTCCCGATTCGATCGATTTGATCAGTTTGCTTGATTTAAATTAAATTATAAAATCTGGATGAATTACCAGTTCAATCAATTCTTTAACCCAGTTAAACTGGTTCGTACTTACGTGTTAGCTGGTTTTTGCCCTTCTCTGGACCGATATCCTAGCTAGTTCCCGATCCAATCGATTTTGTTCAATTCAAACAACATTGGTTAAAATAAACTTGTTCAAGGGCTAGGCTATTCACCTTAGCCCGAAAACCCACCCAAAGTTTAGGATAGCTTGGGCAAAAAAGATTAGGTTCATTTAAAATATGAGTTGGCTCAAACATCTAAGCCTAAACCTAACCCATTTTCTAAGTTTTTAATATATTTATTATGTTATTTTTATATATTATGTAATTTATAAAATTTACAACTATATAAGTGGTCTATATATAATTTTTTAATAAATTAAAAGGCATATAAATTTATTAAATTAAAAATAATATAAATTTTTTTCAAAAATTTTTTTAAAGAAGGTACAAACTTGAAATAACCTTAACTATTTACAAATACATGAGAGTTTGGGTAAAATTTTAGACTCATTTTTTAAGTTGCGTCAGGCTTTAGCGAACATAAAGGATGTTAAATTCATGCTTAAACAATCAAACCCGATTGAGCTAAGCCTGACCCAACTTATGGACGCATTCAAATTAAAACCCGTATATGCTTTAAAATTGAATGATCAAACTTTAGCCAATATAGTAGCATGTATCAGTAGAAAATTTTCGAGTATTATTCAAATTGGGAGCATTTATTCAAATTGCAGGGAACCAACAATGGAGTATAATAAGCACATCAACATATTGGCAGAAACTTTGTTCGAGTTACTATCAGAGGGACTTGGTCTTCAACCAGACCATCTAAGCTCAATGGGATGCAATAAAGGGTGTAGCATTGTGTCCCACTACTATCCACCTTGCCCTGAACCTGAACTCACTTTAGGTCTAAGGAAACATGCAGATGCAGGGATAATGGCATTACTTCTCCAGAACCATGTCACTGGCCTCCAAGTCCTTCACGACGACCAATGGTTCGATGTTCACCCTGCTCGAGGTGGTTTGGTCGTAAACATCGGTGATCTTCTTCAGGTTAGCTTCAATTCACATCAAATTTACATTAAACTGTCCCAATAGATTAGTTACTGAATGTTTTATGTTATTTTATGGTATAGATTTTATCAAATGACAAGTTCAAGAGTGTGAAGCATAGGGTGACTGCCAATCGTGTCGGACCTAGAATTTCGGTGGTATGTTTTTTTTCAGGACATGCTGATATGCTTGAAGAACCATTTGGGACAATCAAAGAACTGATATCAGAGACAAATCCTCCTCGATACAAAGAATTTGTGTTGAAGGAATATATAGACAAGGTTTTGTCTAGCCCAATTGATAGCAAGCCTGCCATTGATTATTACAAGTTGTGAAGCTATAAACTATCAATTTGCCATTGGAATATTGATATTGTTCCATAGGCATTTTCAGCATTTGTGCCTTGAGTTTGAAGTATTTTGAAAGCTTCTCCTACTTTAATACCATACCGAATGAAAACAACATATTGTCTTTTAAGGGAATAATTATAGGTGTTATTATTTGTTTTATGTTATGAAATTAATCTTATTCGAACTTGTGTTTTGATTTGTAATAGAAAGACTTAATTAATCTTATATCATGTTTTACTTGCATAGAAAATATTAATATATCTAAAGGGAAATCAATTTGTGTTGGTTTTAGATTAATTCCAATTTGTAATTTAGAGGAAACTTAGTTTTCTTTTCGTTTAGTCAAGGGAAAACATTGGAGGAATTTTTTAGAATTAGGATTAAATTGAGATTATGTATAAATATCGAGTTTTAAATTTTTAGAATCATGACCAAATTAATATAATATGTAAACGTTGAGGACTAAATTTCTTATTATGTCAATTTTAAAATCACCATGTCATTTTTTGTTAACGAAATTAGATAATAATAAAAAAGACCAACGTGATTAGTTGGATTCTCGTTATATAACTTTTTATAATTGAGTGATAAAAAATTTCGGCATAATTGAGTGACCTGCAAGATAGGTCACCCTATTATTTTTTAGGATAAATTATACTTGAGATCAATGAACTATTAAACCATGTTTGGTTGGGTGTAATGGTAGTGGGCCCCACTCAATACATTGTTTGGTTCGGTGTATTGGCCTAATACGGGTCTATTACATTACGGATGTAATCCCCAAAATTCACCGATTTCTAATCCCTTCCTTGTGCTCAGTTTAGGTCCTACTTCAGTTTTGGTCCCTGTTTTACCCTCCTCCCGATTCACGCTTCTGTTTTACCCAAAATCCACTGTCTTTTGTTTCTTCCTTCTAGCTTTCTTCTCCACTCTCCTCGCCGTCTTCTCCTTCTCTTTTTTACCTCTCTTTGGCGTCACAACTGGACTTCGAACACCGATCAGAAAGCAGCCTCCATCTCACGTTTTCTGTTCCTCTCCATCGATGAAACTGTGTTCTGTCCATTGGAACCGGTAAGGAAGATACAACCTTATTATTATTATATTTTTGCAGATTTGCTCTCTCTGTCTCTCTAATATTTTTTCAACAAGTTAACAATATAGAAATTGGGTTTTGTCCACGCAAAAAACCTGCTAATATTGTGGATTGGGTTCTGCAAGTTATTAACTTTGACTTATAATTTGTTTTTGTTTGAAGTTATGGAATTTTAATGGAGTAATAACATTGGATTGTTTTCTAACCTTGCAATGGCCACATTTTGTTTTAGTAGGGGTTTCTGTTTGAAATTAAATTGAGAAACTGGATTTGGGTATTTCGATTTTTATCGCATCATGTTAAATTTGAAGTTTTCTTTTTCTATTTTGTTGTTGATTTCTGTAATTTGCTAAATTGTCGCTTTGATTGTTTGGCTGTACTGTGGTTTAGCAGAAGATTAGTATGTGTAATACTTTTCCACCTAAAGTAAAAATCAAGAAACTGGCACTTTTTATTTTTCAATTGCAAACTGAAAAGAAAAATACTTTAATTTTGACATTGCATTTTGATGAGTCCATAAAAGATTTAGATGTAGAAACTAATGGTCGGATGCAATGTGGACTAAAGCTACATTCTTCGGTGTAAAAGGGATCCTTTGGATATTACCATTGCTTAAAGAGTAGAGTATAGTAGTTAAGTTTTGGTTTTTTAAGCCCTTAAAAGTTCAGACGAAAGAAGACGAATTTATGTTGTTCAAGGATATTACCATTGGATATTATACCATTGCTTAAAAGCTTCGGTAGGTTTGCAAAGGGTGCTGAGGTTGTTTGCAGCATTGTATGTCCTAATTTATATTGTTCAAGGATGACTTATTTTGTTTCTAAAGTTGTCTGCTGTTGGCCAAACCTGCTTAAGTCCATTTATATTGTGTAAATTGCTCTCTGTTTGTTCTATGAAATTAGTGTCTTGCTATTTGCAGAGATTGATTATCTATTTAATTTTACATTCTTTTATTGTTTTTTTCTACTTCTTTTTGTTAGAATTTTTTTTGAGGGTATTTTTCGTGTTTGTTTTATGGTCTAGGGACCATATGACTGCCCCTCTTAATAATTTCATCTTCAAAGTTTAAATTTGTATTTTTTTTCTGTTGGCTAAGTAGGTAGACAAAAAATCAGTCAAATTCAATAAATCGAATTGATTTATTGAGTTAGAGGGTTTATTTAGGTTAATTGATTATTTTTTGGATAATAATTACTTAATATTTTGATCCAATAATAAAATAGTGAGGGATAAAATCAGAAATTTATTTTAGAGAAGTGAAAGTAATATGATATCACTGTATTACCATATTATTTCATAGTTTTTAAAAGGATTATAAAGAAATTTTATCATCTTAGGGGAGTTGAAGTGTAATTTAACCATGTCATCAACAGAACATGCTATAACATAAAGGCATTGTAAATTAATTAAATGCACACAAAAATTAATAAAAAAAATTCAGCGTTGTGTGCATAACAATTGTGGCTTCAGGCCTTGCAAAATTTGAGATTTCAGGCCTATCTAAATCATGTATGATTGATTTTAATACTAGTTGAATGTTTAGAAGTGTAAATTATTTTGTATATTAGCACCCTTGTTAAATTTCTTGTGCCTGGTGTATCTGACCACCGTTGTTCCAGTAAATTGATGTTCTATGTGGAATTTTGTAGGTATTGGACTGTTAGCTACCGATTTGCTCCAGACATAAATCGTTGACAAGCTGAAGCTGTAGTTGCAATTCAAGAGGTTTGGTAACTTATCCAACCTTCTAAACTAAAGAAAAATTGTAAGACCTCAAAATCAAATACAGAGAAACACAGTAAAACACATACATGCTGATTTTTTGCATAGAGTATTTTTTTAATTTTAGCTACTTGAATCATTATAATTTGGGTAAGTGTTAAAACAATCATCAACTGTTCGAGGGAGAGAATTCACACTAGAAGTACAATTGTGAGATTACAACACTCGAGAGTTTGAATGGACATAAATGTTTCATTGTATTATGAGTTTAGTAGTAGATTCTAGAAAGATGAGTTTAGTAGTAGATTCTAGAAAGATTTGATATTGAATTGCATAAGCAATTGCTTTTATTGTTCTTGGATTTGTATTGTTCATTTTAATTTCTTTTTTAAACCATATTTTCTTGCTTCAATATAAAAACACTACCTCAAGTCTTGGTTGGTGTATTGTATATTCTTATTTATAGCTAATATTTCAAAGAAAAAAAGAAGAATTTTGATGCAAGTGATAATATTTATTCTTCATTTAATGACGCTGTCACTTTATTGGCGGAAAACATGCGGGTCATTGGCGAACAAATCAGTAGGAGTATTGCCTCCGATGTGGTAGTTCAACAGAAGTCAGAAGAATTCCAGACCATCCAAGAACAAGCTACAAATTTATATCAAATCTTATGTGAAATAGAAGGTTTAACCGTGTATGAGCGGTATCGAGCTTTGAGTAAAATTTCAGATCATCCAACTCAAATGCTCGTTTTCTTTAGTGTACCTTCTGAGGTCCGGTTGGAATGGGTCAGAAGATTTCTTTCTGACCATTAAAAATCAATGTTCAAACTTTTTGATGTTGTAAAACTATATAACATATGGATTATGATGTAGAATTTCATTTTCATTTAACCTTTTGTTAATATAAGTTAGTTATGTTTATGGTATTATCAAGTTATATTATGATTTTAGTAAATTCTTGTAAGAAAATTTATTAGTAAGAATTTTGTGAAATTATATATTATTATTAAATTATATTTAATAATAATAATTTTTAATTATAAAAATTTGTATAAGAAAATTTATTAGTAAGAATGTTATGAAATTATATATTATTATTAAAATATATTTAATAATAATTATTTTAAATTATACAATTTTGTATAAGAAAATTTATTAGTAAGAATTTTATGAAATTATATATTATTATTAAATTATATTTAGTAATAAAAATTTTAAATTATACAAATTCATATAAGAATATTTATTACTAAAAAATTTTATTAAATTATATATTTTTATTAAATTATATTTAATAAAAACTAATTAAATTATATTTTATAGTATTATATAATATAATTTTGGTAAATTCATATAAGAATATTTATGACTAAAAAATTTTATGAAATTATATATTTTTATTAAATTATATTTTATAGTATTATATACTATGATTTTAGTAAATTAGTATAAGAATCTTTATTATTAAGAATTTTATTAAATCATATATTTTTATTAAATTATATTTAATAAATAATAATTTTAAATTATATTTTATAGTATTAGTAAATTCATATAAGAATATTTAATATTAAGAATTTTATTAAATTATATATTTTTATTAAATTATATTTAATAATAATTATGTTAAAATATGATTAAATAATTTATTATTTATATTAATAATCTTATTAAAATTTAATAACAATAACAATAATCATCTACCTAACAAAAATTCTGCAAAGGGTATTCTAGTCATTTTAGTTTTTTTACTTATGCTATTACACCTCTATTACATTCAACCAAACACAAGAATATCATTACGTCTCTATTCCATTCCATTCAACCAAACAAAAGATTTACCTATTATGCCTCTATTCCATTATGTATCTATTCCATTACACCTCTATTCCATTACAGCGAACCAAACGTACTCTTAGTAAATTTACATTTTGATCATTTAACTTCAAAAAGTTACAAAATAGTCACTGAATTATTCAAAAATTTTCATTTAAGTCACTAGGTTATTAAAATCGCTATTGTATGACCTTTTCTATTCACATCGCCGCCACCAATTGAAAGGTCTCCTTCCCTCCTCTTTTACAGTTTAATTTTTCCACGAAACATCTTTGAATATTATGAATTTGCGAATCAAAATTCAAATAATTTTTTTTGATATCTAACATGGACTGTCAAAATGGCTTGGATCTAAAGTATGTTTTTCTACTCGTCGGTGATATTGTTCCATTGTATCAATATTTAAATCATTACTTGTAGCTCGCCGACCAAACTTAAAAAAAAAAAAAGAACTTGATAGACTAGCGACTTAAATGAAAATTTTCAAGTAGTTTATAGGCTATTTTGTATTTTTCTTATTTTGAATGACTAAAATATAAATTTATTAATAGTTCAATGACCTTGGATATAGTTTACCAACTTTTCTTTTAATAGCAAAAGAAGCTAGCGACAGGCCAAATTTCTGTGCCTCTTATTGTCAGTTTTGAGTTAGCTTTCTGGTTCTTCACGAAATTGGTCCTGCTATACGTTTTGATCATTGAATTCCATTTCATATAAAAGAATAAAAACACTTACACAACAAGACTTAAACATCTTATCAAAAAATGTTCCTTTCAACAAAAACAAATCATCTTTGCAATCTCATCACACAATCATGCAATTTATGGCACCATTTTATTTACCCCAATTGTATGTATTATCTTCATATATATAAATATATATATTCATCCAAATGAATCCCAACATCCCCACAATCCCTAAGAGTTGCCTCAGTTTATCACAATCTTTGCCCATGCTTATAAGCACATGGGTGAAAAAGAAATAAAAAAACAAAGGGTTTGGGTGATATGTTATTTTGCCATTCCCGGTGCCCACTAAAGTGCTACACAAGTAACACAGAATCTCTAGTTTAGTTACTGTATGAATTTAGCTTTAGTTCTCGCATTTCGTGTATTCGTATTATATTCATATTATTTACATAAATTTTGATATATAAAATTTGAAATATTTATATATTCATATCATATTCGTATTTGTTAAGAAATGGCTTAAAATTGGTAGTGGATTGTTGTTGTTGGTAGTGGGTTGTTGGTGGTAGTGGATTAGTGGATGGTTGTTGGTGTCCATTTTCAACCACAAATCTTTGCCAAAGTTTTGGACAATTATGTCCTTGAACTCTCTTATAAATAGAGAGGTTCATTAGCCATATTCATCATCCCAAACCAAGAGAGAGCAAAGCTTGTTCTTTGAAAGCTAGGATTTTAGCTTTCGGGTTTTCTATAGGGGTTGAGAGTTGTGAGGTTCTCGGGTTGTGTCTTGAGTGTAAAACACTTGTAATCTTCATCTTGTTATAGTGAAATTTCTTTTCGCCTCTGCCCGTGGACGTAGGCATTAAAGCCGAACCACGTAAATCCTTGTGTTCACTTTATTTTTTCGTTCCGGTCAATTTACTTGTAGTCATATCGGAGTTCTCGAATCGATCCTTTCCGCAACAAATTGGTACCAGAGCGTAGTTGAAGGAGTGATAATATTTTCTGAATTGCCCTGTGACTGCAGCTTTGTCTGATCTTTCACATCAGGAAGAAAATATTATCATTCATTCAAAGGTTCCAAATTATGGCTACAAGTGTTTCATCGACTAAGTATGATGTCGAGAAATTTACCGGGAAAAATAGTTTCAGTTTATGGCGCATCAAGATGCGGGCAGTGCTGGTTCAACAAGGATTGCTAAAAGCATTGTCTGGTAAAGATAAATTACCAAGCACGCTTTCGGAAGAGCAAAAGGATGACATGCTAGAAAGAGCACATAGTGCTATTCTGCTATGTCTAGGAGATGAAGTGCTACGAGAAGTAGCGGATGAGAAAACCGCGTCCGGTTTGTGGCTCCGGTTAGAGAGCAAGTACATGACGAAGTCATTGACGAACCGGCTCTACCTCAAGCAAAGACTCTATGCCCTGAAGATGGAGGAAGGTACACCTGTTTCCCAGCACCTGGATAAATTCAATTCCATTATCATGGATTTGAATAATATCGATAACAAAATCGATGATGAGGACCAAGCAATAATTGTTTTGTGTTCTTTGCCTCCCTCGTATGAGAATTTTGTTGATACAATGATGTACGGTCGTGATGACCTGACTCTAGAGGAGGTGAAAAATGCCTTAAGTTCCAGTGAGTTGAGGAAGAAAATCACTGGTAAGGTGGTCGAAAACAATGAAGGCGAAGGCTTGGTTGCTCGAGGAAGATCCAAGGCAAAGGGTGGAAGTTCAAGTAAAAGCCATCCTAGATCGCAGTCCAAGAAGAGAATACAGTGCTACTACTGTAAGAAGTACGGGCACATGAAGGTAGATTGTCCGAAAAGGAAGGAGAAATCAGAATCACAGGAGCAACAAAATGATCGTGCGAATGTAGCTGATGCAGATTCTTCAAGTGATGCCGAGATCGTTCTTGCAGTATCCGACTCTTACGCTGGTGGGAGATGGATTCTTGATACGGGAGCTACATTTCATATAAGTACTTCGAAAGATGCATTCTCAACATACGAGAAGCATTCTGGTTCAGTACTAATGGGAAATGACCACGCATGTCAAGTCATGGGGATTGGCACAGTTCGTATAAAGATGTTTGACGGTATTGTTAGAACTCTAACTGATGTTCGGCACATTCCAGAAATGAAGAAAAATTTGATCTCTTTGAGTACGTTGGACAAGAAAGGCTTTCGGTACTCTGCTGAAGGTGGAGTTCTCAAGGTATTCTCGGGTGCTTTGACTGTGATACGTGGTAATTTGGAGCGGGGCCTTTACTTCCTCGATGGTTCCTCGGTTACAGGTGTTGCGGGAGTGTCATCATCAGATGATCTAGATTCTGACACCACGAAGTTATGGCATATGCGGCTCGGGCATATGAGCGAGAGAGGCTTATCGGTGCTAAGCAAACGAGGATTATTGTCTGGGCAGTGTACAGGAAAGTTGAATTTCTGTGAGCACTGCGTCTTCGGTAAGCAGACTCGGGTAAAGTTCAGCACTGGGATTCACAAGACAAAAGGCACAGTGGATTACTTCCATTCTGACCTTTGGGGGCCTTCTCCGACAATTTCTAAAGGTGGTTACAGATATCTGCTTACCTTTATCGATGATTACTCGAGAAAGGTTTGGGTGTATTTTCTGAAGAGCAAGTATGAGGTTCTCATCAACTTCAAGCAATTTAAAGCTTTGATCGAAAATCAAACAGGAAAGGAGATCAAGCGATTCCGGACGGATAATGGCTTGGAGTTTTGCTCAGGTGAATTCAATGAGTTCTGCAAAAATGAAGGAATAGTGAGACACCGCACTGTTCGTCGAACACCACAACAAAATGGAGTTGCAGAACGCATGAATAGAACTCTCTTGGAGCGAGCTCGTTGCATGCGATCAAATGCTGGGCTCGGTGAAGAATTTTGGGCTGAAGCTGTTAATACTGCTTGTTATTTGGTTAACAGATCTCCGTCAACAGCTATTGAGCTGAAGACTCCTGAGGAAGTATGGTCTGGTTCTCCTGCTGATTACTCTGGTTTAAGAGTGTTTGGCTGCCCTGCGTATGCTCATGTAAATGAGGGAAAACTCAAACCGAGGGCGAAGAAATGCATATTTCTTGGATACGGCCAAGGGGTGAAAGGATACAGGTTGTGGTGTCCTGATCCGGTTTCGTCCAAGTTCATCATCAGCAGAGATGTGACTTTTGATGAGTCATCCATGCTTCGATCCACCACAAATTCCCGGGAAAAGGAGGAGTCAGATAGAATGGGAGATCACGGTGTTGAGAAGCAGGTGGAGTGTCAGGTGGACGCTCCAATTCCTACGGAAGGTACTTCAGTCCAGGATGATCAAGTTGAGGTGCAAGATTCCGATGAAGATGAGTCACCTCAAGAAAAACCATATAGCATTGCCACTGGAAGAACGAAGAGACAAATCAAACCAAATCCGCGTTACGCTAATCTGGTGTCTTTCGCGCTCAGTGTGGCGGAGTCCATTGGTATAGAACCTTCCAGTTATAATGAGGCTGTCACGTGTGATGAGTCGGCACAGTGGGCAATTGCTATGAGTGAGGAGATAGAATCTCTTCACAAGAACCATACTTGGGAGTTGGTTAAGCCGCCAAGTAACCAGAAGATAGTTGGTTGCAAATGGGTCTTCAAGAAAAAGGAAGGCATCCTAGGGGTTGAAACAACTAGATTCAAGGCACGATTGGTTGCTAAAGGCTTCACTCAGAAAGAGGGGATTGACTACAATGAAGTTTTCTCCCCAGTCGTAAAGCATTCTTCCATTCGTGTATTACTTGCCATGGTGGCCAAGTCTGATCTAGAACTTGAGCAGCTTGACGTAAAAACGGCGTTCTTGCATGGTGAGCTCGAGGAAACAATCTACATGCGTCAACCAGAGGGTTTTACAGTTCCTGGTAAAGAAGACCATGTCTGTCTATTAAAGAAGTCTTTATATGGATTGAAACAATCCCCAAGGCAGTGGTACAAGCGGTTTGATAGCTTCATGATTCAGCATGGTTACACAAGATGTGACTATGATGCTTGTGTCTATCATCGGAAGCTCTCAGATGGTTCGCACATTTATTTGTTGCTGTATGTTGATGACATGTTAATTGCTTCCAAAAACATGTCGGAAATCAACAAGTTAAAGTCGCAGTTGAGTGGTGAGTTCGAGATGAAGGATCTGGGTGCTGCCAAGAAAATTTTGGGCATGGATATTCACAGAGATCGCAAGGCGGGCAAGCTTCGTGTGTCGCAGAAGAACTACATTGAAAAGGTTCTTCAACGCTTCGGCATGGATAAAGCGAAAACTGTGAGTACTCCGTTGGCACCACATTTCAAACTCTCTGCAGAGTTGTCACCACAATCTGATGAAGAAAAGCAGCAAATGTCTCACATTCCATACTCGAGTGCAGTTGGAAGCGTGATGTATGCAATGGTTTGCACTCGTCCAGACATTTCACATGCAGTTAGTGTGGTCAGCAGATACATGAGTTGTCCTGGCAAGGAACACTGGCAGGCCGTGAAATGGATTCTCAGGTACTTGAGAGGTTCTGCAGATTTATGCTTGGTATATGATCAGAGTGACTGCACTAGCAGTGTCACGGGCTATGTGGACTCTGATTATGCTGGAGATCTGGACAAAAGAAGATCTCTGACGGGTTATGTTTTCACTTATTCTGGAGGAGCCATTAGTTGGAAAGCTGTGTTACAGTCTACCGTAGCCTTATCTATGACTGAGGCGGAATATATGGCGTTAGCAGAAGCAGTGAAAGAAGCATTGTGGATGAAAGGTCTAGTAAGCAGTTTGGGTTTACAACAGGATTTCACTGTTGTATTTTGCGATAGCCAGAGTGCCATACATCTGACTAAAAATCAGATGTTTCATGAACGGACCAAACACATTGATGTCAGATATCATTTTGTTCGGGAACATGTTACGCAAGGTGACATTGTTATCAGCAAGGTTGCTACCGAGAAGAATCCTGCAGATATGTTAACTAAGGTGATCCCTGCATATAAGTTCAAGCATTGCTTGGACTTGATAGGTATTCGGGATTGATTAGCACCAGAGAGGCGTTTGGAAGAGGTGATCCAGTTCGAGGAATTCACTATGATGTTCAGCTTGGTAAATTTCAAGCCAAGGTGGAGATTTGTTAAGAAATGGCTTAAAATTGGTAGTGGATTGTTGTTGTTGGTAGTGGGTTGTTGGTGGTAGTGGATTAGTGGATGGTTGTTGGTGTCCATTTTCAACCACAAATCTTTGCCAAAGTTTTGGACAATTATGTCCTTGAACTCTCTTATAAATAGAGAGGTTCATTAGCCATATTCATCATCCCAAACCAAGAGAGAGCAAAGCTTGTTCTTTGAAAGCTAGGATTTTAGCTTTCGGGTTTTCTATAGGGGTTGAGAGTTGTGAGGTTCTCGGGTTGTGTCTTGAGTGTAAAACACTTGTAATCTTCATCTTGTTATAGTGAAATTTCTTTTCGCCTCTGCCCGTGGACGTAGGCATTAAAGCCGAACCACGTAAATCCTTGTGTTCACTTTATTTTTTCGTTCCGGTCAATTTACTTGTAGTCATATCGGAGTTCTCGAATCGATCCTTTCCGCAACAGTATTGTTTTATCGTAACAATTAGTAATTAAAATATATAGATATGTAATTTTTATCTCTCCAAAAGAGTGGTGCTTTGAACATGATAATGTTTTAACCATTTATCTTCAATGCAATGCAACATTTAAGGGTTTTTATTTATTTATTTATTTATTTTGAAGAAATTGCAAATTATTTCATTGTCTTCAACTCTTTCCCCCATCTGAATCTCTTAGCATTTATTTTTTGAACAGTTTTGTCACTGAAAATGGCGAAACATTGAGCTGGAATATAGATTTTTACGAGGTGGAAGATAAATAGTACACCCCTTGACTTGACCACGCCAATGACATTCAAAGCACCCTCAATTTTGCAGAAAAGTCCACGAATCCAGAAATTATTTTTTAAAATTAAACTGTAATTTTATTGCAGAAATTTTACCGTTTATTATATTAATCCCTATAAGTATTGAGTGAATTCTAACAGGCTGGAAATTTAATGGGTACTTTGAAGAGAAAAAATTAGGACATACTAACTTAGAGCAAACCATATATTCCTTCTTCAACAACCATAACATTATTAGTAACATAAGTTGGTAGCTGTCGGATTCTCTGAATTGAATTGAAGCCGACCCTTTTCTGCCATTTTCATAAAGCTCAAGCAATCGTGAAGTAATTACTTCCGATACTTACAGGTGAATTAAGAAAAAAAAAATTTAAATGGATTGAAATTGAATTATACAATTTCATAGAAATATTTTTGATATAATGCTTATAATTACTCATATATCCTTTGTAACCCTTAAATAGTATAAGAGGATAAATGTACTTGAACTTATGTCTTTTTACACTAATAATAATGCTCATACCAATCGAGTTAAGACTCAATCGGCCAAGTAAAACAAAATTTAATAAGTACTTTATAAAATAGAATTGTTTGTTTAAGCAATCGATAATGATGTTTATAATCATATATGTATATAACTGAGAACCCAATGTTCCATGAACAATTATAATTTATAAACCCCATAGAGAAATTCAAATAAAATAATCAATTTTTTAAATAAGTTTGAAATCAAACATTTCTATCTCACAAATTTAATTAACTCTCCTAAATCTTTATGTTCAAAAAACGCAAAAAAGAAAAACCCCTAAAAACTCTTCTTCTTTTTTAAGGCTCCAAATAAACAGGTAAAAGTGCACTACTTTTAGACCTTCTACAATGACCAATAGAAAAAAAAGATCTTCTCACTCTATTACTACTACAACCAGCTTCAATGGGGCTAACCTCACTCACTTGCCGGCCACCGTTCAACCTTATAGCTTCTTGTACCGCTAAATATAGCTGTCGATCCGCCGATGAATCCATTGAAATTGACCTTCTTATTGGTTGAATCACAAACTGTTCATCTTTATCTCTAATATCAATACATTCATCTCCCATACTACTCCCTTTACGGTACTTCCTTGTTTCTTTTTTCGGCAGCTCAATCTTCCATGGCGAAGCCGACACCGGTACGGGTATTGACCCATCCCCTGTTTGGTTGTTGTTAGTTATTTCAATCACAACGAAATCTTCATCGCCACTAATGACAGCTTCGTTATACGGATTGGGATCTCGTGATGTTGAGCTCAGAGCAATGATGGGGTCAAGTTGGAACCGATCATTAGATATACATATACTCGTTCGACAAAGTGGACAATTAGCATTGTTTTGAAGCCAAGCATCGATACAATCTATATGGAAAACATGGCTGCAATTCGGAATTATTCTTAGCTTCTCGTCTTGGTTGAATTCGTTCAAGCAAACCGCACATTCACAACTCTCTCCTTCATTCTTGAATTGAAATATCGGGATTTTCCTTATCACCGATTCATCGAGTCCTTTACGTTGTTCCGTTGCCGGCGAATAAACCATTAAAGTGTCTTCGGGTCGTCTTCGTGATAAAGAAAACCGTCTTAAAAGATCAATCCTTTGCCAATTGAGACAACATTTGATGACGAAGATGTAATAGCTGAGTAATAAGAAAGCTGTTGCTAAAATTCCTAAGACAGCGATGGCTATGATAGGGAAACTTGTATCAGATGAATGGGAATGTGAGCTTAAGATTGACTTACCTGGACTTGTGATTGGTGAAAGTGGTTGTGAGGATTGGATTTTGGTCACAAGATCCATTTAAACACACGGAAAAGAACAAGTTGTTCAAAGTTCAAGCAATGCAGAGAAAAGGGTTTATTTGGATCTTCAAAACAAATCAAACATACAAAGGTTTACACATTGAAAGAGGAGCAAAAAGGGGGTCAATCAAAGAGACATGTGAAAAGGGAAGAAGATGGAGAAGAGAGGGGGAAAAGAAAAGAGAAAAAACCAGGCGGGCTATAAATGAGGGAGGTGTTAGGGACAAGAAAATGGGTACATTATATGTTGAATTAAATGGATTTTTTTAAGGTAACTAAAAGTCCCTATATTATTGTATAAAGTTCATTTTAGTCATTTTATTAAAAATTGTTTCAAATTAGTCATTGTATATTAAAATTTTATTAAAATCACAACATTATTACAATTTGTCGTGAATTTGAATAAAATGTATTTTACCCAACTGATTTACCCATATAAAAAAGCTCAACCATCTTAAAAAAAATAGTGCACTTTTTAATCATCTCTTGCTTAAAAAATACATAATTTTTTTGGGATAGTTAGGTTATTTTATAAGCCGGATCAAGTCATGGGTAAATTAGTTGAGTATTATATATTTCATCTATATTATCTACAATTTAATAATAAATTATAAAGATGTCATGATTTGGAAAAAAATTAATACAGGAGAATTAATTTAGAGCAATTTTTAGTAGAGGGACAACAATGAACTTTACATAAAAATATAGGGATTTTTTATAAACTTTGACCAATTTTTGAAAAAGGAAACTTTATTTTAAGGGAAAGTAATTAAAAAATAGGGTCTGAAATGTGAGTACGTAGTTGGTGTGAAATTTTTCTATCAAGTTTCCACGACAAGTTTTCTGGCTTGGAAAAAAAAAACTTGTTTTCAGACTTTCGGTGTATCGATTATTGTGAATTAAAAAATAAATTATTTTTTGTTTAATTAATTAATTAAGTGACAGCAGGTACGGGGGAATAGAAAAATTGGGGGACTAAAATCGAAAGGATTGGCCCACTACTTTGAATTATAGAGTTTGACATGTATTAAGCTTGGGGACCAAGAATATGGGTAAAGTACCTACTAAGTCTCTTTATTGTAGCGACTAGTTTGAACTAATCCCTATATTAATTAATTAATTATTAGGATATTTATGGTTAAAATATATTATTCAGCTAATGTTTTTAAAGATTTTTTATTTGAAATATTTCCTTTGGAATTGAACTGACAAATGAGAAACATAGTTTTATTTATTTCTTTTTGCTAGTCCATGGATTAAATTAGGTTTTGATTAAATCTATTTTTCTTGACATAATGTTTAGGATTATCTATAGCCTCTCATCAACCTATAAATAGGAAGATAATGCGTTTTAGCACACTCGAACCCACATCATCCTAATTAGATATAAACTTGTAAAATTAAAATAAAGTTTGAGATAAGTAATTAACGAATAGTAGAAGAAAAAAAAACCTTCGATATTTTTGTTCACATTTCAAATGCTTAAACTAATAATTTTTATTTATTTAACATTGCTCTTTCTAAATAAACAAACAAGCAAATAAAATTGTGATGATTAAGGCTACCCAATAATAGTAGTAATAATTGAAGCAAAACAATTAATTGGAATCAATAGAAAAGGTTGGCATTTATCAAATTAATTTGGGATGTATAAGTATAAGGATTAATGCTTTTTCTAAGAAGTCCTTGACTTTTCATACACACTCATATTAGTTTTGTCAATCATCATCAATCATAAATAAAGGAAAAAGAGTTTCAAAAGTCACATGCAAGCCATCAAATATTTCTTTATAAACAAAATTGTCACATCAAATTAAAATTGAATTATTTTAAAATTTTAATAGATAAAAAAACATTAAAAATTGAATAAATTTTTTTTAATGCATGCGCTTCAGCGTATTCGAACCTATATCCTCCTACACTAACAATTATACTAATACTAATTAAATTAAAACTCAATCTACAATTGAATAAATCAATTAAATTAAATTAAAAATTAGTATTGTATGTTCATATATGCAAAGACAAGCAAGTTTCAAAATCATAAGATTTGAACTCTTGCATTTAAGTCAAAGGATTTTCTACTTCTAACCATTATTTTTTACACAATCGAGATATGATTTGCTTAATATTTTAAAGACATCTTTATATAAAACATTTTGATATATTTAAATATTTTATAAAAAATTAATTGTTGATTAATGAAATAAAATAGAATAAATTGGTCACCTTCTATAATCAACCTTGTGTTTACACCATAAAAATTAAAAACTTAAGCGACACGGTTTGGGAAAAGTTAACGTTCAAATTCCAAATGTCCTAAAATAAATTTAGACATTTTAGTACACAATAATAATACTATTATTGTTGGAATTAAATCGGTTAGATTAAAAATTCAAACTAATCTTGAAGTAAATCACTCAAAACAAATAAAAAATTATTTTTATTTATAATTATAGGACCGATTGTTAGATAAGTTGAATCGGGCATCAATGATTTGATCATCAGATTGGCTTTTAAAACATTGACAATAGCCCTCTCTACAATGGTACTTTTATAATAGCATTTCATTATAACAATCAATTTTGTTGTACAGCCTATTTTTATATTTTATTTTTCTTCTTTTTGTAACAACTTTCTATATATAACATAACAATTAATAAAGTATTAAATATACTCTTTATTAAATTTGTTTTCTATAACAATTTCTTATCTCAAATTTTAGTAAATTAATTTTATTTCAAATATAATAAAATTTAATTAATATATTATTTCATTAAAATATTTAATAAATGTAAATAATTTTTAATAAAATAAAATTATATTTGTAAAATTTATTAAAAGATCATCTAAATCTCAAATATTGTTATAGATATGTAGTAATTTCTTTTTTGATAACCTTCAAAATTTTGATAAACAAATAAAATTATTATTAAAGAGGACTAACAATGAGATTCAAGTCTTTACAAGTTTGAAAAATTAATCCATTTTAACATCTTATCTTTTTTAATTGGAAAATAAAATTGAAAAAACAATGGTCAACAAGACCCTATAAAAGGGACGTGTAGCGACGTAAAAATTTTGGTTTGGGGTCGCTAAATTGTGGCGATTTATTAGGAAATTGGAAATTGAAATTTGGTTTTAAAATAAACCGGAAGTCGCCACCGATCCTTTTTCTAGGTGTGATCGGACACCTATTAGATTTTTCTTTAAAAACGAGGAAAAGGCCGAGTTAAGGTCTACGTTAAAAGTCAGAGAAAAATTAGGGTTCGGGAGTCGGTTACGCGCGAGGAAGGTATTAGCACCCTCGCGACGCCCAAAAATTGGTATCTCCTAAACACGTGTTGTCTTGACTTTTAAAAATACGAGTTCAATATTAAAATTTAGTCGTGATCCAATTAAAAGAGGACGAGGGATTTTAGTTTATTCCGGTTTTTGAGAAGGATATGCCGTTTTAACACGAGTCAATTGACGTTCACCCAACATAGCGATGAACTCGATGACTTAATGTTAAATCGGTACATTTCCTTGATTATTGAAGTGAATAAGAAAACATGGATAATTTTTCGAAATAATGTGAAGCAAGCTGATATGAAATAAACATAAATAAATGGAAGAACTATAAACATATTTGAAACAAATAACAAATATTACAATGATATTGGAAAATAATAACCGCGCATGCAAGATCAAATGCAATGTTAGCATTGAATACGAGAACGTAAAGAGAATACGATGAATATACACATGAAAATAATTAAGAGTATATATGTAAAATATGTATATATAAATATTAATGGTATTAGAAAGATATATAAGATAATAAAAATATATAACTAGTAATGTTAAATATATATTCATAATATTTACATATGTACATAAAATAAATATTGAGGAACACATGCACCTAAAGAACATATATATACCAATATATATAATAATATTATGAAAGGGAACGAAACAAATAATGCATAAGATTAAAACGAAGTTTTGAAAAATTATTACCTATATACATATATAATAAAAATGGATATATGAAATGACATGAGAAATATACGTATGAATTTAGTATACAAAACTAACAATTAAATAGAATCATATACATGCACGGTATTAAAATGTATATACATACATAATAATAATGTTGGGACGCCTATTAATAATATTACATAAATATATACATATATGTATAATAATGATGAAAATAATAATAATAGTGAAAATAAATAATATAATAATAAATATAATGTAAAAAAAGGAAAATAAACGAAAAAGGATTAAATCGGAATAAGAACAGAATTTCAGGGCGAATTTAAAAAGAAATAAAGAAATAAATGACTAAAATGGACACGCGTGAAAACAACGAGGACCAAAAGTGCAATATTCTCTATTACCAAAACGCAGCGCAGCACGGAGGGACTAAATTGATGAACGGGCAAAACTCTGGGGCCAAATTAAAATATTAAAAACCTGATTGTAAAATAGCAAAAATGCGGAAGGGCCGATCGCGCAATTAGCCCTTCCGCTTTAAAAAACACGCGGACCCTGGCCGGACGGGTCGGGTCGGATAGGTCGGGCATGGTCAAAACGACGTCGTTTTGGGGCTTAAGTGTAGCCCCTAAAACAACGTCGTTTTGGAGGGCTATATAAGGCCTAAAATAACCAAAAAAAATCATTTGGGGAGAGGGAAAGGAAAAAAAGAAGAGAAAGGGAAGAGAGAAGGGAGAGAGAAGAGAGGGGAATCCGGCCAGGGGCCGGTCACCGGACGGCCACCGGAGGCTCGCCGGCGCCGACGCCGGCCACCGCACGCGGTGGCCGAAAAAGGTAAAATTTTTTATTTTTTTTGTTATTTATTCTATTATTTTATTATATTTTTTGATATATATATGTGTATGAAATCGACCAAAAAACGAAATTAAAATAAAAGAAAAAAAACAATCACCTTAGGTCGGTTCTGATTTTAGCTTCTGATTTGTTGATCTTGGTGTTTTTTTGTTTGTCTGAATGCTACTTCTATCTTTAAACACTGATTGAAATCACTATATTGACTCTGAAAATGGAGTGTTTTATTTCTTGTTTTTGTGTTTTTTCTTACTGCCGAATAAAAAAGAAGAAGAAGCCCCCTATATTACATTCGGATCTGGCCTTTATAGCCATTTCTACACAACATTTTTTAAGTTACTTGCCATTGCTCCTTGTCGCCTGCTCTGTCTTGGTGCTTGCTTCACTTTGCAGGTGTCAGATGACCCTCAGAGGCACGGTGGCGTACGTGGTGGCCGACATGGTGGCATAGAGAGCTGGGCCGCCAGGGTATGGGGCTGATGGCTGGTGTCAGAACAAGTGGAAGCCGAAAATGGGGCCAGGGTTTTGGTTGTAGATGGGCTAGTTTAGGGTTTGGGAATTGGGTACGGGTAATTTGGTTTTGGGCTTGCCGGGCCATTGTAAAAAAAACTATTTATTGTGGTTTATTTGTAAATAGACTGGGCCAAAATTGGCCTATAACAGCTGCCCCTCTTTGCTCATTATCGTATAACGAGAATAGAGCAAAGACATAAAGAGAGGTCAATTTTGCTCATTATCGTATAACGGGAATAGAGCAAAGACATAAAGAGAGGCCAATTTTGCCTGGTCTTGCTGAGTCTTGACTTCTTTGATGTTCTTTTTGTTCAAGTAGTCTCCTTCCAGTCCACTGCATCTTTTGACATGACTTGTAGCTTCAATCTGCCCGCATCTTCAGGGGTATGAGGTTCCTAGCTTCGATTTGCCTCATTGTAGCTTCAGAAAGATGAGATCTATGGCTTTAATCTGCTCTTCTATTACTTCAGTCAGATAAGGTTTGTGGTCTTCTCTTCTGCAACTTTAGAAAGGCAATATCTGATATCCTCGATCAGCTCTACTATAACTTCAGGGAGACAAAATCCGGTGTCTTCAATCAGCTCCAATCTTCATTCTTTACTCGACATGTGGTCCTGAGCTCAACTCATTTCTCGCAATATGAATTGACTTTTAAAAACTAGACATTAAAAATAGAAATTGAAAAGTAGCTCAGCACGTAAGCAAAGGCTCAACTCACTTCTCACAATATGAGTTAATTTTTGAAAACAGAATTTGCCAAACAAATTTGAAAATACCTCGGCATGTGACCTGAGGTTCAACTCACCTCTCGTAATATGAGTTGATTCTTGAAAAGTATAAATTGAAAAAAATTAATTGAGAATACCTCAGCGTGCCTCGAGGCTCAACTCACCTCTTGCAATATGAGTTGATTTGATGAACAGAAATTGAAAAGACCTAAGCATGTGAGCCGAGGCTCAACTCACCTCTCGAGATATGAGTTGATTTTTGACAAACAGAAATTGAAAAGACCTCAGCGTGTCCTGAGGCTCAACTCACCTCTCGCAATATGAGTTGATTTTTTTGAAAAACAGAAATCAAAAGGCTTAATTGAAAATACCTCAGCGTGTGTCCTGAGGCTCAACTCACTTCACGCAATATGAGTTGAAATTAAAACATAAAAATTGAAAATACCTCAGCGTGCCCCGAGGCTCAACTCACCTCTTGCAATATGAGCTGATTTTGAAAAAGTAGAAATTAAAAGGTTCAACCCACCTCTCAATATGAGTTGATTCTTGACAAACAGAAATTGAAATTACCTCATCGTGTCCTGAGGCTCAACTCACCTCTCGCAATATGAATTGAAAAAAATACCACAGTGTGTAATCTGAAGCTCAACTCACCTCTCGCAATATGAGTTGATTTTTTTTAAAAACAGAAATTGAAAATACTTCAGCATGTGAACCGAGGCTCAACTCACCTCTCGCAATATAAGTTGATTTTTTTTGAAAACAGAAATTGAAAATACCTCAACGTGTCTTGAGGCTCAACTCATTTCTCGCAATATAAGTTGAATTTTGAAAACAGAAATTGAAATTACCTCAGCGTGTCCTGAGGCTCAACTCATTTCTCGCAATATGAGTTGATTTTTTTTAACAACAGAAATTGAAATTACCTCAGCGTGTCCTGAGGCTCAACTCACCTCTAGCAATATGAGTTGATTTTGAAAAACAAAAATTAAAAGGCTTAACTCACCTCTCGCAATATGAGTCAATTTAAAACATAAACTAAAAATACCTCGGCGTGCCCCGAGGCTCAACTCACTTCTCGCAATATGAGTTGATTTTGAAAAAAAATTAAAAATACCTCAACGTGTCTTGAGGCTCAACTCATCTCTCGCAATATGAGTTGATTTTCCTTGGAAAGCATGAATATTAAACATCAAAATACCAAAACCAGTCCTTTGGTAGAACTCGGGTATCTTTTCCTTTGATTCAGTGCGACTCTCATTCATGATTTCTTGCTTTACTGGATTACCCGTATATGCCATGCATGATGTCATCATGATATGCACATGTTTGTCTTAAATGCCTTTATGCCTACATGATTATGCAGTGCTCCTTAAGCATATTGGTCATATGTCATTTTCGCCATGATTGTTGAGGATCTGCGTTCATTGCTTTGATTCTCGACCTTCTCTTCAGGCCTCATACCTGTCTTCGAGCTTTACGAGTAATCGACGTTTCTCAGATATCACCCTTTTGCTCTTGGTTAAACTTTGTTCTTGCTTTGAAGATCTTGCACTTATCAAATTCTTATCCAGGTAATGCTTGACATTTCTTTTGTTTAGAGTATGTCATTTCACTATTTATCATTAAATAAACACATAATGAGATGCATGAAAATGGTCAGGTAGGGACAAAAAGGATATCTCATATTCTTTTATTTCAAATGTGGCAAACAAAGAAAGTTAACCAATGAGAGTAAAAATGTCAAAAAGAAAGAAAAGGTCGTATTCAACGGATACAAATGCTCTAGATATTCAACACATGAACTCTTCCACGTTCCTCAATCAATAATCTTTTCGAGCATGGCTTCTTGCGTAGAAAATTTCGAGCTTTCAGAAGTGCTTCAAATACTGTAGTCTCACTACTTGACCTATCGTTCGACCGCCAGGTTTGTTTCATTAGGACGCCCTCTTGGGTTTTCATCCTAATCTTTTTGTACTAATCAAGACGCCCTTTTCGGGTTTTCGCCCTGATCCCTTTTTTTTTAAGATGCCCTTTTCGGGTTTTCATCTTAAGCATAATATTTCTTCACCGCATCTGAATTCACCGGATTCAGTAACTCCTTCCCATCCATCTCGGTAAGGATTAAAGCTCCTCCTGAGAATGCCTTTTTTACAACGTATGGTCCTTCCCAATTTGGTGCCCATTTTCCTCGCAGGTCTTTTTGTATTGGAAGAATCTTTCTCAGAACGAGTTCTCCTTCATGGAATTCTCTTGGTCGTACCTTCTTGTCATGGGCTGCGATCATTCTCTTTTGGTACATTTGCCCATGACAAATTGCCCTTAGACGTTTTTCTTCAATGAGGTTCAACTAATCATATCGAGCTCGAACCCATTCTGCTTCTTCTAACTTTGATTCCATCAATACTCGCAGAGAGGGGATCTCAACCTCGATAGATAGCACAGCTTCCATTCCATAGACTAGAGAGAAAGGAGTTGCTCCCGTAGATGTTCGCACAGATGTGCGATATGCAAACAAAGCAAATGGAAGTTTCTCGTGCCAATCTTTATATGTCTCAGTCATTTTCCCAATGGTCCTCTTAATGTTCTTGTTAGCTGCTTCAACAGCCCCGTTCATCTTTGGGCGATAGGGCGAGGACTTATGATGCTTTATTTGGAACTGCTCGCACACTTCTTTCATCATCTTATTGTTCAGATTCGTGGCATTATCTGAGATGATTCTTTCAGCCAAACCATATCGGCAAATGATTTCTTTTTTCAAAAACTTGCACACTGCAGTCTTCGTCACATTGGCAAACGAAGCGGCTTCAATCCATTTTGTGAAGTAATCGATAACCACAAAAATGAATCGATGTCCATTTGAAGCTTTTGGAGAAATTGGCCCTATGACATCCATGCCCCACATAGAAAAAGGCCACGGAGAAGTCATGACATGAAGGGGTGAAGGGGCTACATGAATTTTATCGCCATAGATTTGACATTTGTGGCATTTTCTGGCAAAATTGATGCAGTCGCTTTCCATTGTCAGCCAATAATAACCGAGTCTCATGATCTTTCTGGCCATATTGAAACCATTGGCATGCGTTCCGCAAATTCCCTCATGGACCTCTTCAAGTATTTTTCTGGCTTCAACATCATCCACACATCTCAAAAGCATCTGATCCTTTCCTCTTTTATACAGGATATCCCCATCAAGAACAAATCCCGCTGCCATTCTTCTAATTGTTCTTTTATCGTTCTCATTCGCTTGTTCGGGATACCTTTGATTCTTGGTATATTCTAAGATATCATGGAACCAAGGCCGTCCGTCTACTTCTTTCTCAATTCTACAACAGTGTGCAGGGACCTCGTATATGCTCATTTTGAAGGGCATTATTTCCGCTTCTCTACTTGCTTTGAACATTGAAGCCAAAGTGGCTAGGGCATCAGCCAGTTGGTTCTCTTCTCGTAGGAAGTAATGAAAAGTTATTTCTTTGAATTCCTTGATCAATCCAGACACTAAATCGCTGTACTTAATCAATTTTGAGTCCCTCACTTCCCATTCTCCACAGATTTGGTAAATCACTAGGGCTGAGTCCCCGTACACCTCCAAGATCTCGATGTTTCGTTCGATATCTGCACGAAGCCCCATGATACAGGCCTCATATTCTGCGATATTATTGGTACAGAAGAAGTTCAGTCTTGCAGTGAACGGATAATGATTCCCGTCTGGTGATACCAGGATTGCTCCAATTCCATGCTCTAAAGCATTTGACGCACCATCAAAGCACATCTTCCATGACTTCTCTTTTGATGACTCGGATTCTATTTCTGTGATGCACATTAAGTCTTCGTCTGGGAAATCGAATCTTAAAGGCTCATATTCCTCTGTCGTTCGAGTTGCTAAGAAGTCAGCTATTGCACTCCCTTTTACCGACTTCTGACTTACATAGGCAATGTCATATTCCGAAAGGAGGATCTGCCATCGTGCCATTCTTCTTGATAGTGCCGGTGATTCCATTATGTATTTTATTGGGTCCAGCTTTAAAATTAGCCATGTCGTGTGATACAACATATATTGTCTGAGTCTCCGAGCTACCCAAACCAGAACGCAACAATATTTCTCAATGGACGAATATTTTGCCTCATATTCAGTGAACTTTTTACTGAGGTAGTAGATCGCCTTTTCTTTTCTCCCTGACTCATCATGTTGTCCCAGTACGCAACCCATTGAATTTTCGAACACTGTCAGATACAAAATTAATGGTCTTCCCGGAGTTGGCGGTACTAGCACTGGAGGACTGGACAAATATTGTTTTATCTTATCAAAGGTCACTTGGCATTCCTCGTTCCATTCTCCCGGGTTATGTTTTCGAAGAAGCCGAAAGATTGGGTAGCATTGGTTGGTAAGTTGAGCGATAAATCGGGCGATGTAATTTAATCTCCCTAAAAATCCTCTAACTTCCTTTTGCGTGCGCGGAGGTGGTAATTCTTGGATGGCTTTTATTTTATCTGGATCAACTTCGATACCTCTTTCACTGACAATGAAGCCTAGCAACTTTCCCGAGGTAGCCCCGAATGTACATTTGGCTGGATTAAGCTTTAGCTGAAACTTTCTCAGCCTTTCGAACAACTTCTTGAGGTTCATTACATGCTCTTCTTCTCCTCGAGATTTAGCAATCATATCATCGACGTAGACCTCTATTTCTTTATGCATCATGTCATGGAATAACGTCACCATAGCCCTCTGATATGTTGCCCCAGCATTCTTTAACCCGAATGGCATCACCTTGTAGCAGAACGTTCCCCACATTGTTATGAAGGTAGTTTTCTCCATATCCTCAGGGGCCATCTTGATCTGATTATACCCCGAGAATCAATCCATGAAAGAAAACAATGAATGTTTTGCTGTGTTGTCCACCAACATGTCAATATGTGGCAAGGGAAAATTATCTTTTGGGCTTGTTCGATTCAGGTCACGGTAATCCACGCACATTCGTACTTTTCCATCTTTCTTTGGTACCGGGACTATGTTAGCCACCCATTCTGGATATTTAGAGGCTTGTAGGAAGCTAGCGTCAAATTACTTCTTGACTTCCTCTTTTATTTTCAACAGCATTTCGGGCCTCATCTGTCTTAATTTTTGCTAGATGGGCTTGCATTCTGGCCTTAATGGGAGCTTATAGACCACTAAATCTTCATCTAGCCCTGGCATATCCTGGTATGACCACGCGAAAACATCTTTGTATTCGCGGAGTAAAGTGATCAAACTATGCCTGGTACTTTCTGAAATAGAAGTCCCAATCTTCACTTCTTGTTTCCTCTCTTCAGTGCCCAAATTTATTGTTTCCACAGATTCTTCATGAGGCAGAACCTGTTTATCCTCTTGTTCCACCATTCTTAACAATTCAGGAGACGAGACATAATCTTCAGCATTTTCTTCGGCTTCAAATTCTCCTAAGCAAACAGCCTTCTCAAAATCAATTTCAAGATTCGTAACGGGCTTATTCATGTCGTCAATATCTGAGCACCTGGAAGTTGAATGGAAAAGGAAGCTATCGGGGGACATCCAAGTATTGGAAACAACAAACAAAATGTTATGTCATGGCAATGAGGCAAATGTAAGGATAGGCTATGAAATGAGAAAATGATTATGAAATTAGTGATAATGCGAAAAATCGTGACAAAATGCATCTTCATTGATATTCACTTAAATGATAAAGAGCGAATGCAAGCTCCTACAAAGGAATTCCATTATATCTAAGGACACAATAGAAGGTTGATGTTTAGCATTACTCTGAAGGCTTATAAACTACAAGAAGCTCCTCAGCAATCCAATTGTTCAACATGAAAGCATGAGGGTAAGGGCGTATCCTCGAGACATCTTTACTTGCACCAGCTTCTTTGTCAATGACATTTATACTGACATTCTGAAAATCCCTTTTAATTAATCCCAGCATGTTTCGTGGATCATCTTGTCCAGGGTACATCATTCCCGCAGATGTAACTGTTTTTGACAAAGGAGGGTACTCTATTAGTTCCCATTCTGTTTCTCGGCCCAAAGTTCTTGCAATTCTTCTCTCTTGATCCTTCTTCCACTGTCTTCTTCTTTAGCGCATGTCAGGCTGGAACCCCAAATCGTATCGGACCTTGTGGTGCACTGGCTTTAAAGCCCTCACTATTCCTTGTAAATGTCTCCCTAAACCTCTTCTCGCACGAGCTCCCCTTCCTACGGTCAACTTGACACCCATTCTGGTATTTCTCGACAGTTTTGGCATCGAAATTCTATTTCCCTCAGCGACGAAAGTGGCATTGATGAATTCAAGGGATCAAAAGGAACATTCCACTGCGTCATTGCTTACTTCCAGGTATGGCGCATCAGCAGAGATAGATGCGACGATGTCTTCTTCGCCCTCGACTATGACCAAACAGCCATCCATGATGAATTTCACCTTTTGATGGAGGGATGATGGGACTGCTCCAGCAGAATGAATCCAAGGTCTTCCCAAAAGGCAGTTATAAATGTCCATGACTTGGAATTCGACCTCATAGATGTAGGGGCCCACTTCCAAAGGGATTTCGATCTTTCCCATGACTTCGCGCTTCGTCCCGTCGAATGCCCTTACCATGGAATGACAGGGCTTTAAGTAGGACAAATCCATCGGTATTCTGGAAAGCGTAGCCAATGGCATAACATTTAACGCTGACCCATTATCGATGAGTACGTTCGGTATTATGTAGCCCTTGCAGCGGGTCGTGATATGCAGCGCTTTCACCGAGCCTCTACCATTTGGCGGTATCTCATCATCACTAAAAGAGATGAAGTTGTCCGCATTCAGATTGTTTACCCACCTATCAAGCTTTTCGACAGATATGTTGTTGGCCACGTAAGCTTGATTTAACACCTTCAATAAAGCGTTCCGGTGTGGCTCTGAATTTAACAGTAGAGATAGAACTGAGATTCGTGCTGGCTGCTTGCTCAATTGTTCCACCACACTATATTCGCTGTGCTTAATAAATTTCAAGAATTCTTGAGCTTCTTCCTCATTCACAGGCTTTTTAGTTTCTTGCACGGGTGGAATTTCTTGCTCGACTTCGACCTCGTGCATCACTGCTTTCCCTTTTTGCTTCGAGTCGCTACTTTTCTTTATCGGTTCAACTTCTTTAGAATAGCATCGTCCACTTCGAGTAAAATGACCTACCTCCCCAACATCTTCAATTATGGGTTTGGACTTTTCAACTTCCGGTGTAACGATATTAACATCATATCTCCACGGTACTGTTTTGTTATCCTTATACGGGAAAGGAGATGGTACTTCAATTACCATCTGTGGTTTCAATGGCTCTCTCATCGCGTCGTAATAAATTACCAACGGTCGATCAGCACTATAAGGGGGCCCTGATGATTGGCTATCAGAGACGCATACTTCTCTTTCGTTGGCATCTTCACTTTTGTTAAGGACCTTGATCTCCTTATTATCCATCCGGTCTTGAAGTAACCTTTTAAAGTCCTCACATGACTGAATGTCATGTCCAACAATCCCATAAAAATTGCAAAAACTTTGACCTTCTTCTCCAAAAATTCTATCAGAGTGACAGAGCAATCCTTTCTTAACCAATACCTCCCAGATTTTCTGCAGAGGCGTCCTTATTTCTGATACACATCTTCTGACCTTCCATTCATCCTCTTTCCCCACTGTGCTCACATTTCCTTCGGTATGGTTAGGGAACGGGTTCCCCGTGGTGTTACTAGCACTATCGAATCGTAGGATACCCGCGTCAATGAGTCCTTGAACTCTCCTTTTGAAAGCGAGACAGTTCTCAGTAGAGTGCCCTTGGTTCCCTGCGTGGTATGCACAACTAGCGTTTGGATCGTACCACTTTGGGTATGGAGGTTTAAGGGGTGTCATGTAATGGGGAGATATTAGCTGTTTTTCTAAAAGTTTTGGGTACAATTCCCCATACGACACAGGGATGGGGGTAAATTGCGGTCTCTCGGGATTATGCCTTGATTGGCTTTGGGCGGGTACCGTGTTTTGTGGGAAAGTGGTGACGGGTCTTTGGTTGTTCGTGGCGTATACGGGGTAGGACGGATGTGGTGCTTGGTAGTAAGGTGTTTGAGGGGGATAATAGAAATTCGGGGGTGGATAATTTCGAGGTCGGGGTTGGTTAGGATACGAATTGGGAATGTAACGACTCCCAGTTCCCACCATGTGGGCTTCTGGCTCTTTCTTCCTTAAGGGTGCTGCTTTTCTTGAGCCTTCTGATCCTTCCATTCTACCGCTCTTGACGGCATTCTCTATGAGTTCACCGGATATTACAATATCCGCGAAATCTTTCGTGGCACTTCCCATTAATTTGTCATAAAACGGTGCCTTTAAAGTATTGATAAAGAGAACGGTTATCTCCGTTTTTGTTAGTGGGGGTTCCACTTGAGCTGAGACGTCTCTCCATCTCTGCGCATACTGTCTAAAGGTCTCTGATGGCTTTTTCTCCATCATTTGCAAGGTCATACGGTCTGGCACCATATCCGATACATGCTTGTACTGCTCGCAAAATGCTGACACCAAGTCATTCCAAGATCGAATCTTTTCTCTACTAAGTTAATTGTACCACCGAAGAGCTGACCCTGTTAGACTATCTTGAAAGCAATGTATGAGTAGTTTATCCTCGTTCACATAACCGGTCATTTTTCGACAGAACATAATGAGATGTGCTTTTGGGCACCTTGTCCCATCATATTTCTCAAAATCAGGCACTTTGAACTTCGGAGGCAAAATTAGATCAGGTACCAAACTGAGTTCCTTGGCACCTAGTGCGGAGAAGACTTCAGTGCCTTCTATTGCTTTGAGTCTTTCCTCTAGACTCCTATATTTTGCGTCATGGTTATCCAATTTCAACTTGGCTACCTCTGCTGGGTCATCCAGATCTGGAACTAGTGAATTAGCAGGACTAGCCCTTGGGTTCGACGCTAACATTCCTTGCCCCAAATTAGTGGGTGGAGCAGGTGGCATAGGTCGATGTTCCAAGCCAGTGGGTTCCTCTTGACTATACCCTCTTTGTATTGTATATGCGGGCGGTGGAGTGAATCCCGGGGGATAGAGTGGATCCTGATAATGGTGAATTCTTGACCGAGGTTCCATAACATCGGGGTTCTGCATTTTTCCTTTGACCAAAGTTGTCATCATCTCCATCATTTTAGCCATCTGATCTCTTTGCTCGAAAGATTCCTCTCGAGATCTCACCATTAGGTCTCTCGTCTCTTGTTGCGATTTGGCCAGTTGCTCTTGTAATTCCTTTTGAGCCATTTCCATCCTTTCAATTCTCTCATTGAATTCATTCTCCATTACTCTAGCTTGTCGGCGCGTTTTATACGGATGACGTGGTTCCAGTCTTGAAGTCTTGCAACTGCGAATTGTACGTTTTAACCTCAGCGAACGAGTATGGGATATGCAATGAATGAATTGATGCATGAATGAATGCATAAATGTCAAATGAATGTCAGTTATGAATGAAATGCAAGAAATTGGTGTTGATTTCAAGATAGCCCCATATTTAGGCATTTCATTTATCAACATAGTCTATTACACAAAGTTCTCATTTTTCCAACAGTTACACAAATTTCCTAGTCACATTGCCTTGTTTCTTCACTTGCTCTAAAAACTCTGATATGCTCGATCTTTGGCTCGGAGGGAATTGGCAACTGAGAACTTCGGCTTCATCTGATAATTGAACAACTTGCATAGCCGCTTTACGAATTTCATTGATCAAGAAGTCAAGTTGCATTTCTTTTTCTTTGAGAGTTCCTTCATACGCGTGAATGTCCCTATCGTACTGCTCACTCTTTTCTTCTAGAGCCTTCAAGAGGTTATCTAATTGTTGTTGACCAGATTGCAGCATATTTTCTAGATCTCGTGTTTTCCTTTTTAATTCTTGATGTTCAGACTGACTATTCGCCAATTTTACAGTCACTATTTCATACTCGGTGTTCTTCCTTCTTAACTCTATCACAGCGCGCGCAGCCTTTTTCTCCTCTTTCTTTGCTTTTCCCTTCCAAAACTCCATTCCTCCCTTGATATTGCTAATTTTTTCCTTCCATTCTGCTGTCGACTTGCCCAACCCGCTATTCTTTATAGTGTTTCTTAATTTCTTGTTTTCCAAATGAAGGTCCCTTAAGTCGTTTCTCACAATCTCGGCTTCTCTTTGTACTTAAGTCGTTTCAACCTGAACTTCAATCTTCAGTTGATAGTTTTCTTCTTGAAGGGCACTAAGGTCCCGAGACATCTTGGCCTTTTCTCGTTCGAATTCTTGTCTTGCCATTTCTAGCTCAGACGGCGTTTCCTCCGAGAAAGGATTCTGGATGGTGTAGTTTGTTGATGAGATTTGCTGACTATTTACCCGTTGCTTCCTCCATATGTCGTAATCTTGGGTAAGGGTATCAACATACAAAGCTAATTCCATGAAATGAATTTCCTTCCAATACTTTGCAGTGTCTCGGACTCTCTTCATATATCCTTCACCCGCGAAAGCGAACTCAAACTGTGCTAATCCTCCAGTTGCGGGGAGGAATTGTCGCGAAGAAAATTGCCTTTGAACTAATAGCGGAGCATATCCAACTCCTCCCCATAACCCGAGTAAAGGTACCCAATCTTGGCTTCCACATTTGTATAGCAGAACTGAAGGACGGATCCAGGGTGCTCTCCATGTTATATTCTCGGCGCGAAGATTTTGAAAAACTGATACCCAATGTTGCTCGGTGACTTCCTTCGGCCATTCTTTATTGAGGTAAGCTTCTAGCGGGGAGAATGTTTTAGAAAACATATGGAACGGAGTGCGCTCTACCTTCCAGAAGTGACTCAAAATCTAAACATTGAGCAACTGCGCGCATCCGATAAATCGTCCCTCCCCTTTTCTTCGACAACTACTCAGGGACCTGAAGGTCTCGGCTAGGATGGTCGGGACAGGGTTGATTCCTTGTTTTAACCTTTCGAAGAAATCAACTACTGCAACTTCGAGATGTCTGAGAACTTTTGGGAAAATGACCAAACCGTAAATGGCCAACGCGAATAGATTTACCCTTTTCAGCATGTTGGGATGGTTCAGAGCCAAATCTCGTAGGGAGGACCATGGAATGCAAATGGTTTCATTCTTCTTCTTTATCTGTTTTTCGGCCCATGCATCAGTCATGTCTGTCAGTCTCACTAACTTTTCTTGAAGGTCATCGGCTTAGGCTCATTCACATATATTTTACCGAATTTTACATTGTCGATGCGGAGTAAAGCAGCATACTCTTCTATGGTTGGAGTCATGTCTTCTTGATTGAAGGTGAAACACTGATAAGCTGGGTCCCAGAACCGAACCATGGCTTGAATCAACTGTTCGTCTAAACGGATGGTGATCAGGTGAGCTATATCTCCATACCTCTCAGTGAAAATGTCTCTAGTGTCTGAATCCCACTGATTCCAAATTCGAACCAAATCCTCAAAGTTATTTTGGCGAACATTTACAGTTATATGGTCGGGCAGATTGGCGACACACCCTTCCACTAGACTATCCCCCTTTTCTCTCTGAATTTTTAGAGACCAGTCCCGAATCACGACATTCTTCTCGGTTATTTGTGTAATTGACTCCTCCATCAGAAACCCATTTTTTGGCAACCAACTTTTAATCAACACCTTCCTAATATGATGCCTATGATGCATGATGAAAATAAAAGTAAAAACAAACAAACTTGGTTAGTAAACACAACAAATATAATTTGAAAAACAAATTAAACTACCCAATCCAATTATTTTGCATAAACAGTGTAAATGAAAGGCAAAAGGCATTTTCCCCGTGTACTTATTTTGATGACTATAAGCGGACAGAGGTTCGGCATGGCTCTAATTGGATAGCTCGTATGGTTCACTATATGCGGTTTTGGTTCTAGATGGGTACTCGAATCGTATGCACTGTCATCTACTAAGATTAGTACAGAGCCTCGGTCATGGCCCATCATAGGCTTACGAGATCAATTCGAGGGATTACATTTACTTATGCCTATGCGGAGGGACAAGTTAACTCACGAAAGCATAAGTCATATGTAACCCGAAAGTATTCACTAGCCTGTGCGGAGGAACGAGTTAACTCACGAAGGCGTAGCGTTTACTTTCTCTTAACAGGGACGGAGCCCGGGTATAGAGCTCATGTTATGCAACAAAAATGTACGTGCACGGTGTGTGGGGAGAAACTTGTAAACCTTTACGTTTTATTTAGAAAAACTAAACCAAAACTAAAATCGCAAAAATTTAAAGCTGAAAAACAACCTGATAAAACAAGTTAGAATATATACAACACGAGCAAATGCATGATTTTTTTGAAAACAAAAAATTTAAGGATCACGACTAAATGTTAATTTGAACAAGAAACTTTGAAATTTTTGACAACGCGAGTTTAATTCGACTCGACTCTCAAAAATCTTCCCCAGTGGAGTCACCAGCTGTAGCGACGTAAAAATTTTGGTTTGGGGTCGCTAAATTGTGGCGATTTATTAGGAAATTGGAAATTGAAATTTGGTTTTAAAATAAACCGGGAGTCGCCACCGATCCTTTTTCTAGGTGTGATCGGACACCTATTAGATTTTTCTTTAAAAACGAGGAAAAGGCCGAGTTAAGGTTTACGTTAAAAGGCAGAGAAAAATTAGGATTCGGGAGTCGGTTACGCGCGAGGAAGGTATTAGCACCCTCGCGACGCCCAAAAATTGGTATCTCCTAAACACGTGTTGTCTTGACTTTTAAAAATACGAGTTCAATATTAAAATTTAGTCGTGATCCAATTAAAAGAGGACGAGGGATTTTAGTTTATTCCGGTTTTTGAGAAGGATATGCCGTTTTAACACGAGTCAATTGACGTTCACCCAACATAGCGATGAACTCGATGACTTAATGTTAAATCGGTACATTTCCTTGATTATTGAAGTGAATAAGAAAACATGGATAATTTTTCGAAATAATGTGAAGCAAGCTGATATGAAATAAACATAAATAAATGGAAGAACTATAAACATATTTGAAACAAATAACAAATATTACAATGATATTGGAAAATAATAACCGCGCATGCAAGATCAAATGCAATGTTAGCATTGAATACGAGAACGTAAAGAGAATACGATGAATATACACATGAAAATAATTAAGAGTATATATGTAAAATATGTATATATAAATATTAATGGTATTAGAAAGATATATAAGATAATAAAAATATATAACTAGTAATGTTAAATATATATTCATAATATTTACATATGTACATAAAATAAATATTGAGGAACACATGCACCTAAAGAACATATATATACCAATATATATAATAATATTATGAAAGGGAACGAAACAAATAATGCATAAGATTAAAACGAAGTTTTGAAAAATTATTACCTATATACATATATAATAAAAATGGATATATGAAATGACATGAGAAATATACGTATGAATTTAGTATACAAAACTAACAATTAAATAGAATCATATACATGCACGGTATTAAAATGTATATACATACATAATAATAATGTTGGGACGCCTATTAATAATATTACATAAATATATACATATATGTATAATAATGATGAAAATAATAATAATAATAGTGAAAATAAATAATATAATAATAAATATAATAGTAACAATATTAGTAATATGTAAAAAAAGGAAAATAAACGAAAAAGGATTAAATAGGAATAAGAACAGAATTTCAGGGCGAATTTAAAAAGAAATAAAGAAATAAATGACTAAAATGGACACGCGTGAAAACAACGAGGACCAAAAGTGCAATATTCTCTATTACCAAAACGCAGCACAGCACGGAGGGACTAAATTGATGAATGGGCAAAACTCTGGGGCCAAATTAAAATATTAAAAACCTGATTGTAAAATAGCAAAAATGCGGAAGGGCCGATCGCGCAATTAGCCCTTCCGCTTCAAAAAACACGCGGACCCTGGCCGGACGGGTCGGGTCGGATAGGTCGGGCATGGTCAAAACGACGTCGTTTTGGGGCTTAAGTGTAGCCCCCAAAACAACGTCGTTTTGGAGGGCTATATAAGGCCTAAAATAACCAAAAAAAATCATTTGGGGAGAGGGAAAGAAAAAAAAGAAGAGAGAGGGAAGAGAGAAGAGAGGGGAATCCGGCCAGGGGCCGGTCACCGGAGGCTCGCCGGCGCCGACGCCGGCCACCGCACGCGGTGGCCGAAAAAGGTAAATTTTTTTTTATTTTTTTGTTATTTATTCTATTATTTTATTATATTTTTTGATATATATATGTGTATGAAATCGACCAAAAAATGAAATTAAAATAAAAGAAAAAAAACAATCACCTTAGGTCGGTTCTGATTTTAGCTTCTGATTTGTTGATCTTGGTGTTTTTTTGTTTGTCTGGATGCTACTTCTATCTTTAAACACTGATTGAAATCACTATATTGACTCTGAAAATGGAGTGTTTTATTTCTTGTTTTTGTGTTTTTTCTTACTGCCGAATAAAATAAAAGAAGAAGCCCCCTATATTACATTCGGATCTGGCCTTTATATCCATTTCTATACAACATTTTTTAAGTTACTTGCCATTGCTCCTTGTCGCCTGCTCTGTCTTGGTGCTTGCTTCACTTTGCAGGTGTCAGTTGACCCTCAGAGGCACAGTGGCGTACGTGGTGGCCGACATGGTGGCATGGAGAGCTGGGGCGCCAGGGTATGGGGCTGATGGCTGGTGTCAGAACAAGTGGAAGCTGAAAATGGGGCCAGGGTTTTGGTTGTAGATGGGCTAGTTTAGGGTTTGGGAATTGGGTACGGGTAATTTGGTTTTGGGCTTGCCGGGCCATTGTAAAAAAACTATTTATTGTGGTTTATTGTAAATAGACTGGGCCAAAATTGGCCTATAACAGGACGGAACCGACAGTCTTCATATTTGCGTGTTGACAGTCTAAGCTGCTTTGGTATGAAAAAATACTTTCATTCTCATGTTTCCTTCTTTAGTCAAACCTTGTGTACCCCATCTATATTACCATACTTTTTCCCTATCCCATTTTCGCTTTTAATTCAAATATAACATCCAAATTTGAAGTTTAAACTTATTATTTGCTATCAAAATGTTTATAATTTTAATTATCTATTTTTGAAAATTAGTAGATTTAAATATTCGAAAATTTATTGGAAATTTCACAATAAAGGATAATATTTAATTCAAAATTGGGTTTGGATAGTATTATACATATAATTTATGAATAATAAACGAATCGAGATAAATTAAAAATACAGATATTAAATTCATACTCGAGTCAGGTTGAACATTTAAATGAGAACTAAAGCTTCTCAACATTATTCTCATTTTCATCCACAAGACTCAAATCTAAACTTTTATTAATTTCACTCTTTATCAATTTACTCAACAAATGTTATATATAATTATTGATGGGGATTGGGTTTTTTTAGGAGAAGTCTTTGAACTATCATCCATCGAGCAGTCGATCGGACTCTCAAATAGTGGAGGTATTATGCTTGAGGTGTCTATACTTGATTTTAGCTCCAAATTTTATTTCCCAACTCTGAGAAGAGCTTAAAATGATTTATGGAGGTTGACCTGAACGCTTAATCCACTAAGAAAATGTTTAGCATTTGATCTTGAGTGGGGTTTGAACCCATACCCTTAAAAGATCATAATAGGTAAAAATACTACTACTTGATAAAATCGAACATGATACTTTCACTATTTAAAAATCCAATCAATTATTCGATGAATTATGCTTAGAAATTTTTATTGAGAGGGAATCAACCCCTCGACAATAATATAACACAATAATATAACATAGGAAAGAAATTTCTAACCGCTAAAGGCATTGTTCACATCACTATCATAGAATTGGTGTTATATCCTTCTGAACGTTGCCGAAGTTATAAAAAAAACACTTTAAAAATATCTTATTTGATATGCTTAAGAAACGAATGTCTTTCCTTAATTTATTAAATAAATAACCACGGTCGAAGGATGGATGCCAAACTAGCTAGCTTAGCTTAGAGGTGATCATGGGTCGGGCGGTCTGGCCTAGCCCGACGGCCCGCTCAAAATATGAGAGGGTTTGGGTAAAAATATAGGCTCGAAAAATGGATTTGGGTAAAAAATGAGGCCAGTTTAGAAAACGAATCGGGTCTCGGGCAAAATTTTTGGCCCGGCCTGGCCCGAATATAATAAATATATATTTTTTAAAAATAAATTTCTCATTTCCCCTCCCCATTTCCCATTTCCCTAAGCCTGTATATTTTGAATTTTTTTTTATTTTAAAATTTTTAATTTTTATATTTCAAATTTTAAAATTTAATTTTAATTATTAGTATTGTTAAATTTGTTGATATAATATTTCATGGGCAAGGGTTCTACTCTAAAATAAAAATAAAAATTCGGGTTTTTTACAATAATATTATAATAAAAAATAAAAAATAACCAAAATGTTATAACTTTTTTTATTTACCAAAATATATATAATTTTTTTTATTTATGAAAATATATAAAAAAACAAAAAAAACCTGCAAAAAAAAAACTGACCGATGTGACAGGGCACGTTGGTCACGCCAAAGCCATTGGCGGCACCATACCATTGGCGGCACCAATGTATATTAGGGGGGTCGGTGGTGGGGGGACCAGAAGGAGAGGGAAAGAAAGAAAGAAAGAAAGAAAGGAGAGGAAAGAAAGAAAAAGAAGGAAAGAAAAGGGAAGGAGAAGAGAAAAAAAGAAAGAAAGAAGAAGAAAAGGAAAGGAGAAGAAAAAAGAAAGAAAGAAGGAAAGAAAATGAAAGGAGAAGAGAAAAAAAAAAGAAGAAGAGGGAAGGAAGGAAAAAAAAGAAAAGAAAAGGTAATTTTTTTTATAAATTTAAATTTTTTTGTAATATTTGTGTGTTTAAAATTTATATTATGTACATTATAGTTATTTTATTATTTTGTTTAGCATATATATTTTATGAAATATATTTAGAATGAAAAAATAATGGAATGTACATTGTAGGTTGAATAGGGATTTTTTTTATGAAATTTACTTAGGAATTTGAAATTTAAATTTTAGGAAAATAGCATTAAAAGTAAAGTGACAAAGAAGTATTTTAAGAAAACATAAAATACGAAAAGAAAAAACGGGAATTGTATATTTATCGAAAATAATAAAATACGAATAAAAATGTGAAAATGTACATGTAATAAATTTCAAACATAATAAATTGAAATAATGTAAAATTATAAAATAAAAAATTACGATATTTTTAAAAATAATAAAATACGGATAAAAAAATACGAACAAATGGCCGAAGTAAGAGTGTATTAGTAAATTTGTTTAAAAAATTCAAAAATAAGTTATACAAATAATTGAAACAAAATGTACTAAAATAATATAAAATAATAAAATACGAAAATAATGTATTTTTCTTGAAAGTAAAAAAAATCGGGAAAATAATAATACGACCAAAGGGCAGGGGAAAGGGTTTATTTCGGGTTTTTTACCAAAATATTACAAAAAAATAAAAAAAATACGAAAATATTATAAACTTTTTTTTATTTACCAAAATAATGGGTTTTTACAAAAATATTAAAAATAAAAATAAAAAATAACCAAAATGTTATAATTTTTTTATTTACCAAAAAATATATATATTTTATTTACCAAAATATATAAAAAAAACCTGCAAAAAAAGGGTGATGGAGGGGAATAAAAAAATACGAACAAATGGCCGAAGTAAGAGTGTATTAGTAAATTTTTTTTAAAAATTCAGAAATAAGTTATACAACTAATTGAAACAAAAATGTACTGAAATAATGTAAAATAATAAAATACGAGAATAATATATTTTTATTTAAAGTAATAAAAATCGAGAAAATAATACGAGCAAAGGGCAGGGGTAAGGGCTATTTTTTTACAGAAAATTAATTTAAATAACACACTAGATTAATAAAATTCAAACATTATGCACTAAAATAATGTAAAATTATAAATTTAGAAATTACGATATTTTTTAAAGGAATAAAATGCGGAGAAAAATACGAAGCGATATTAGACACATATCTGATCGGCTAATAAATTTAGAAATTATAAATTTAGAAATTATGATATTTTTTTACTAACTTTTTTTTCAACTTGCAGGCATCGCAATGGCTCGATTGATTCGAAGCGATGTTAGACACATATCTGATACGGCTAATAACGCGGTATGATTTATTATTTGTTAATCAGGAGTTCTATTTATTTAAAAAGGATATACGCAGTATATATAAATAAATTATGTTATCGTAATATTGTTTCTGTAATTTAACACTATCAGAACTCATTCCGAGTATTAAGGGGCCGTGTGAGTGTTTTAAAGATAGCTCCGGATGATCGATTGCTGCCGTAACTGGAGCTAGCCGGATTTGGGTCAGTAGCATTGATCCGGTCTAACTCGTGACATCTATTCTATTTTTATATCTTACTCACATGTTATTGGTCTAACTCGTTACAATGTTATTACTCATGCAGTTTATATAGATGCCATACCGGAGGCTGGAAATTACAAATGTTGTACCCTCGTCCACACTCGTTGATTCCCACATATGGTGCAGTAACACACCAATTATTAATTTCAACTTCGTCGAGTTGTATCACGGCGATCGGGTGCTTCGGCAGTTTGGGTGCATCCAACCTATCCCGGATTCGCCGTGCCAGTTGGGGGATGATCACAGCTTGACAAAGAGAGGAAGAGTTCAATTGGACTGGGGAATTAAGCACCGAAAATACGTCGCACTGTGGAACCATCGATTGTACCGAATTCCTCAAATGGTTGTGGCTACGGACCTGCAACCATCATTAGAGTATACACAACGGCATCATAGTTGCGGGAAGCCATATTTGCTTGGAGGGCAATCGACTATAATCCCCCGTACGTGCAGCAAGTTGGGGGATCGGACGTAGCGAGCCCGATGATCCAGATCCGATGGCATATTGTTCTCCGCAACTGGCAGAGCCGGAGCAGGACCCCCAGCCAGCCAGATCCCGGACAATCACAGTCAAATGTGGATTCACATGGCTATCGTCCGGATTTGGTGGGAGGTGAATATTATTTGAGCTTCACAGAGGGCGAATACGCGTACGAGTTTGAACTGTTTGGATCCCCCCGGCCGTAGTACGGCATGCCTGGCCCGTCCGACAGGTATCCGCAGCATTATGGTTCAAGTTCGTCTGCGGCGAACGAGGCACAGGACCTTTCGTCTATGGTTTCCACGCCCCCACTTGCGGACGATGCGGATGTTGGTCGTCGCCCAGACCGTAAGCGTCGACCTGCGCAGAGGTATACCCCCCCGACAACACCATCGAACCATCGATTTTAGGGGTTTGATGCACTTTCTGTATAAAAAGCCATATTTGTATTTTAATTGACCTTACTTCTGAATTTTTTGTATAAATATCCATTATTATATTTTTATTATATTAAAGCTCAATCGAATTATGAATGCCTCTATTTTCGATACAATCTTAATAATTCCAAATGCGCACATGGTATTTTATAACTTAATTTGGAAACAAATTGGATACAATTTAAGCGTAAGCATAAGCCGAATAAAAAAATTATTATTAATTAAATTACTGTTTATAACAAAATACAAAGTAAATCAATTTCGCCCCAATCCGGACGACTAACCAACATGAAAGTTTCGGTTAGGGCCTTTATTCCGGCTATGACCACTTAACCTGCATATTCCACAACGCTTTCCGTCAGATTTTTTCCCTAATGTCAATCTCATTACGGATTCTGCTTGACTGCGGACGACCCCTTGGATTCCTCCTTAGCCCTCTGTCTGGGAGAAGCTCGAAAGTGATCGGTGGCACGTCCCACGTAGATAGGTCCAGCAGGACGGGGAACTCATTCTTCCAGACATGCAATGTGCGCTCCAGCATGTACACATCATCGACATATTGTTCAGCATCAAGGTTGACTCTAGCACACGCAGCCATGACATGCGCACAGGGATAATGAAGTGTTTCGAACTTCCTGCACTCGCACCGTCTATTCCGAAGATCAACTTCGTAGGACCTAGGTTGATGACCGATGTTCTCTGTAACTCGAAACATTTCCAGTCGTGTGAATATATTTCCACGTTCATTGACCTCGCCAACTGACGGTTTACGACCATTGCATCCCTTACATGTTCGACAAACACATGTCCCGCCTGAATCTGGTCGACTTGCTGCTGACCCATTCTTGGCATCAAAGTAGCCAGCCTGTAAAAAGTAGTAGAAAATACTGATGCAATCGGAAGATGACGTGTTTTCAACAAGACAACGTTGATCCCCTCGACTAAGTTTGTGGTCATGTGGCCATAACGAAAGCCCTCGTCAAAACTTTGAGCTCACTGCCACGGCTCCATTGTGCGCAGCCATTGTCAGAAAGATGCGTTTGTCTGCCCCTCCATGTCACTCTCAAGTCAGATCATTCTTTGCCGGAAAATATGTGGCTCTAACTCGTACGCTGCATACGTATTAACGAAAAATAAGTTCTAGTAAGTCGATAACATCAAACATTACAACTTATATTGAAAAGATAAGGTTATCATTTACCCTTGCCACGAGTTGTCTCTTCCAGTCTGCATTCTTATAATCTTTATGGAAGTTAGACGCAATATGGCGAATGCAGTAAACGGATCTCCACGGCACACCGAAACGCCTAATAGCTGCAATTAAACCCTTCCTTCTATCAGAGATGATGCAAATGTTATCGATCCTAATAACATACCTCCGCAGATTTGTGAGGAAGAATTCCCAAGACTCTATGTTCTCTTTATCTACGATAGCAAATGCTACCGGAGCACGTTTCTGTTACCGTCTTGAGCAACTGCAACAAGTAGGATCTGTGTATATTTTCCATACAGCCAGGTCCCATCCACCTGCACAAGTGGCTTGCAGTGGGGAAATGCCCGCACACATGGATTGAACTTCCAGAACATCCGATGGAAAATCCTTTTTGCCGGCTGTAACTGGTCATTTGGGCCGTAATATGGACTTGTCTACAACTCAATCACAGTCCCCGGTACGTACTCCCGCATAGCAGCTATCCAACCTTGAAGCTCGTTATACGACGAATCGTAATCCCCATACAGTTGCTCCATCGCCATCTGTTTAGCTATCCATACCTTCCGATATGAGACTCGATACTGCAATCGTGCTTGCATTTCCGCAATGAGTACCGAAACTTTAATGGTCAGCATGTCCTTCACCATCGGCATGATACACGTACAAATAGTTTTCGAATCAAGTTTTCCATGATCTTCTGTCATACGTGTTGATGTGCATGTATGAGTACCAATAAATTTTCGTATCTCCCACATCTGAGAACTTCTAATGAATGCAGCTCGTACCCACCAATTGCAGCCTTTCGCTGCCTTCCAACACTCCCCAACATATATTGTCAGAGTAGACACGGAGACTTTATAATCCACCGATATCTTCATGCTGTACCATTTAATGGCATATACGCACTCTTCTTTACAGCGAATCTCTGGCCTATGAATAACTCATCATCATCAGATGTTACGGCCAGCCCGTGACAATGAACTATTTCAGGGTACTCCAGAAACTCAGCTACATACGCTGCGTCGGGGTCTATGAGCGACATGTGTGGCCCAGGATTATTGTGTATCAAAATACGCCGCATCTGCTCCCCGACCGAAGAAGCGTTAATGCCTTCATCGTTGTTGACATCTTCATCGTCAATATCATCAGGTATATTGTCCACATCGGGATCACCGTCACTATCGACCTCTTCATCCCAATGATCGCTACCACCTTCTTCTTCGCCACCACCTTCTTCTTCACCACCAACCATGTCAACATCGGGTGTAATATTTAGGTCGATACCGATCCCACCCATAGTTGATTCACTATCAACGTATGATATTGGAGCCACCATCCACGGTTCTTCAGCCCCGTCTTCTTCATCAGATGCATTAACATCTTCATTTTGCTCCATACCGACTAACTCAGCAAATAAGTGAATCGGTGCGTTCTTCTCACTCCCATTCCCACAGTATAGATCGACCATTGTCTCCATGTTTTCGTCGTCTACAAGTTCCATTTCCACGAATTTGACCGGATTTGTCGAAACTGGAAACTTGTAGAAAATTTTTAATATCCTTCTCCCACAACGTCTATGAATTTTTGCATTAATCCTTGCCTTCATTTCATCGAACGATACACTTCTATTAAATCTCATTACTATTTGTTGCCGACATTCAAATACACATCCAACACTTGTTGTCAAGATCACTCCATCGAAATAAACGCATGCAAGAAACTTAGCATCCATCTTTAATATATAATCTGTCAAAAAAAATCTCATAAAAATTCTCGAACGGCAACTAAATTACTTAAATAAAATTTAATGTTTAAATATGCAATTTTGTACATGAAAACCGTTTAACCACTAATCCTTATAACTAACACACTAATAATATTAATAATTTTATACTCAAAATAATACACAATAAAATTATTAATTTTACTAAAAATACTAACTAACTAACTAACTATAATAATACTAGTTTTTTACTAACTAGTTTATTTTGGTAAATAAAAATAATAAGTAACCATAATAATATACTAGTTTTTTTTCTAACAATAATATTACTAAGTTACATCTTAATACATTAATAACATCTTAATACTAACAACAACAACAACAATAATAATAATAATACTAACTATTACTATTATTTTGAGTTTTATTAATCTTAATAACTAAACTAAAACAAAAAATATTACAAAATTTACAAAATAATAACAACAATATAATCAATTATTTAAAAAAAATACATTCTTTTTCTCTCTTTTTCTCTTCTTTTCCGCAGCACCTCTTCTTCTTCTTTTTCTTTTGATTTTTCTCTCTTCAGCTGGACAGGGTTGGATTATATAATACGAGTAGTGCCGCCAATCAGTATGGCACCATTGGTGCCGCCAATGGCATTGGCACCATTGGTGCCGCCAATGGCTTTGGCGTGACCAAGGTGCCCCGTAACATCGGTTAGATTTTTTTTGCAGATTTTTTTTGTTTTTTTTATATATTTTGGTAAATAAAATATATATATTTTGGTAAATAAAAAAAAGTTATAACATTTTGGTTATTTTTTATTTTTTTATAATATTATTGTAAAAAACACTAAAAATTCTTTTTTTAACTCTTTATAATTTATAAAATTTTAAAATAGTAATGGTAAAATTACACTTTGCCCCTCAAATGATAAAAAAAGTTAATTTAATCTTTTGAAAACAGGCGTAGCCGAGCCGGGCTCGGGCTTAGTATTTTCCCCGGGCTGGGCCTGGACAAAATTTCAGGCCCATATTTTAGATCGGGCCGAGCCCGGACGTAAGAAGCGAGCTGAAATTTTTTTTGGCCCGGCCCATGATCACCTCTAGCTTAGCTAGACCAACATTAATTTCATGTTAATTATAATTAATTTATTTGTTTATACTTTTAGAGAAGATAGCTTTAATTAGATTCAATTAATTTGAGTTTAGCTTAGGAAATATGAGTCGCTTTAATTATATATCTTGAATCTAAAATTTTAAAAATCGAATACACCAATATTTATTTAACTAGAGAATGCCATTCACAATGTTCCAGACAAATTTTGAATATTATATTTTGTATTAATATATAATATTCAAAATTATTTAATTTCAAATAAATAAATTTAAAGTTAAATTTAAATTATATAAATTTTAAGATGAAGACAGCATATAACATAAAAAATAATTAAAATACATTATAATATGAAAAATAATTTTTTTTTGGTAAATCAAACAAAGAATTACATAGAGTAGATCATAAACAAGTTGTCAAAAGAGTTATCATCCTTCAAGATCTCTTTAATCTCCAAAGGGGGATCCTCAAATATATGCAAAGATTCAACACTCGACAGAGCCATTTTTGCCAAAGCATCAGCTACCCGATTGGTCTCTCTGGGAACATAATTCAAGGACCAATTCTCTTTAAAGGCTAGAATTTGTTGAATTCTCCTTATCAGTGAGTTTTTTGGACCACCAAACTTGCTCTTGCTGATAGAAATCACATTTTCAAGATTGTCTGATTGAATAATGACCTCATCGTAGCCTTATTTCTGAAGGATAAGTAGTCCATCCAATACGCCCCACAACTACTGAGCATTTCCCCAAAAAACGATTATAACTTAGGATCCACTCCCCTTTGCTATTATGTATCACACCACCTGTAGCAGAGAAACCAGACACCGAGTGAACAGTACCATCAGTATTAAGGAATACACACATACCTGAGTTTTGGCGAACTGAGTACTGCTTCGACTGAGAAACCAACACTTCATTATGGGTGGAGAGAAAGTGTTTTGCCCAACTGTAAGAGACACTGATAATATCCTTCGGATTCATAGCATTTCCTTAAAAAATGTTGAAATTACGATTCTTTCAGATGCGCCAAAGAATGATCCCAAAGAGGCAAGCCCAAGATGAATCACTCAACTTGTTTGTAGAAAGATATTGTAAATTCGAGAAAAGCCACTCCGAAATATTACCAGAAAAGAAACTTTCAATATGATTAGCAGGTATGATATGGTGCCAAATCTCCCTCGCAAAAGAACAATCCCTAAGAATATGAAGGATATCCTCCGTAATATGGCCATAAAGATGGCACGACCCGTCTTGCGCAATACCCCTTCTAACTCTTTCAAAGTTAGTTAAAAGTCTCTATTTGAGGATTAACCAGATGAATTGTTTCACACGTTGGGGCTATAGAATTTTCCCAATCATGCTCCAATTCTCTTCCTTCGGATTCCAAGATTCCTCTTTCAACAAATAGTAAGCACCCTTCACAGAAAAGACCTCGGTCGTCATTCTAGACCAAGATAGAATATCCGGTCCAGCATGGTCTAAAGGAGGGGGAATGCTAATGATAAGTTTAACCACTTCTTCTGGCAATCACAATCTGAAAAGATTAAGGTTCCAATCACCATTGACCAAAACCATCTCATTAACTTTGATCTTAGGATCAATGTTTTCATGACCCGGAACATATTGATTAAGAGGCCCCATATTAGTAACCTAATTGTCCTCCCAATACCGAACAGTTTTCCCATTTCCTGTGGACCATATCATATTACTACGCAACAGAGGCCAAGCTTTGGCAACTACTTTCCACATATAGGAGCAACTATTCTTCATAATAGAGTTCGGCATACTTTTACACAGTCCATACTTAGCTCTAAGGACCTGAACCCATAGAGCTTCAGACTTTGTAATAAGGTTGTAGCCAATTTTCAACATGAAAGCTTTATTCTGATCCCCCAAGTGACAAAAATCGAGTCCTCCATGAATCTTAAGTTGACAGATATCATCCCACCCTACTAAAGCCATCTTTCTTTTGCCTTTCGCAGCTCCTCAAATGAATTGTCTTACTAATTCTTCAATAGAGTCGCAAATTCCTTTAAGGACAGGAGTCGATTACATGAGATAACTAGTTATAGACAACAGAACCGACTGTGCTAAGGTAACCCTTCCAACAAAGGAAAGTCTCTTAGCATCCCAACTAGAAAGTCGACTGTGAACTCTTTCCACCAAAAATTCTAATATGCTTTTAGTAACTCTTCGATGAAGAAGTGGAACCCCGAGATAGTGGCCCAAATCATTAACTTCTTGAAAACCAATGATGTCATTAATATCATTCATTAACAGTTCATTAACTCTTGAAGAAAATAATACATTTGTTTTCCTAGCATTAACCTTGTGACCGGATAACTTACAAAAGTTACTCAGTAAATTTTTGAGGAGGCCACTATGAATCAAATCAGCTCGACTAAAAATCACCAAGTCATCTGCAAAGAACATGTACGAAAGACTCGGTCCTATGTGCGATAGTTGAATGGGACTCCACTCCCCTGTAGAGATACTTTTGTGAAATCTATGACCCAACCATTCCATACTGAGGAGAAAGAAGTATGGTAACAGTGGGCAGCCTTGTCGAATACGCCTTACTGGCCTAAACTTTTAAATTGGTGCACCATTCCATAATACTTGCATAGAGGAAAACGAGATAGCATTCATAATAACTTTAACCAAATGAGAATGAATACCTGCTGCATTGAGAGAGGCTTTTACAAAGTCCCATCTGACTCTGTCGTAAGCCTTTTCCAAATCAATCTTGATTACCATCCATTAGAGTCTCTTCTTAGTTCGCATAGAGTGTAAAACTTCCTGAGCGATAATGACGTTATCGATAATACTTCTTCCAACAATGAAGCCTGCTTGTTCTTGACCTATGATCTTCGGGAAAATACTCTTAAATCTATTAGCAATGACCTTCATGATCAACTTGTACAACATCAAGGAAAGGCTGATAGGCCGGAACTGAGAGAAATTTTTTGAATTTTAAACTTTGGGGATTAACACAATAAGTGTGTTATTGAACTCCGGATAGATGGTACCTCAATCGAAAGCTTTCTTGACCCACTTACAAATGGCATCCCCAATTTTGAAAGAAAGCACCTTAAAAACCATCGCTACCTAGGGCTTTCAATGGTGCCATATCAAAAAGAGCAACCCTTATTTCCTCGTTCGTAACATTTCTCCTGAGAAAATTAACATCTTCAGAACTAAGGCAAGGAAAAGCACTAGGATGCAGAATTCCTAACGAGCCTAGATTCTCCCCATAAAGATATTGGAAGAAATTAACCGCTTCAGTCTTGAGAACCTCAGGATCAAAAATCCAATCCCCATCAGCATTACGTAAAGCAGTGATTTTATTAAAAAATTTTCTCTGAACTGTGCGTCTATGAAAGTAACTAGTGTTGCGGTCTCCCAATTTCAGCAACTCGCATCTTGATTTTTACGTTTAGAGCATCTCCTCATGATGAAGAATATTTCAAGCTCATCTCGAATCAAAATTTCGCGATGAAAAAGAGAATTAGACCCTGAAAGGTCTAAGGCATGCTAGATTCTAGAAAGCTTATGCATTAACTGCCTCTTCCTCTGGTTTATATGTCCATAAACATATTTGTTCCAGCTTTTAAGCTTACCCGTAAAACCAGCAATCACATTAGTCATATTACTGTCAAAACTCTAATTTTTCTTGACAAAATCAGAAAAAATTTTGTGATGCAACCAGCCAGCTAAAAACTAGAAGGGGCGATTAGGAGTAAGTCTATCCTCATGGCAAAATTTGAGAAGAAGATGACGATGATCAAACTTAATTATGGGTAAGTGGGACACCGAATAGTTAGGAAAAGATTCCATCCAAACGTCATTACCCACAGCCTTGTCAAGTCTTTCAGTGAGATTACGACGATACCATGTAAAAGGAGGTCCCTAAAAACCCAGGTCATGCAATTGAGCTTTATCCATAAACTCACAAAAAAACTAACATCTGTTACCTTCGATATGACCACCTTTTCTTTCAGCTGAAGAGAGAATGGCGTTAAAATCTCCAATGGCCATCCAAGGAGATCCCCAAGTGGAATTGAGCGACTTATATCATTCCACAAAATCTTCCTTTTCATTTTATCAGGGCTCCCGTACACAAAAGCAGCAAAGATCGGCTTAGGATGAAAATTAGAACATATACGAGCCGAAATAAATTCAGGATGGTTACCAACCACCTTTAAGTCAATCAAATTTTTCCATCCGATTCAGATACCTCTAGAGAATCCTACTGCTTCTACACGATGAGACTTATCCCATCCCAACTTTGCAATGATAATGTTAGCTTTGTTCCCACTAATTCTTGGCTCAAGATGACTAACTATATCAGGCCTATGCTGATTATTATACTCACGAAAAGCTCGTAAAAATTTATCAGACGCATATCCCTGTACATTCCAAGATAAAATAGACAAATTCATAATAATAAAATATTAAAAAGGTAAAAAAAACTTATCTTATTGATGAATGGAAGAAGAAAACTCCGCTTTCTCTCCTAGTTGTTGTGACAAATCCTTAGCAGAATTTTTATCAATTTCAGATGCAATAAGTTTCACTGCCCTCTTCATAGAATCTGCAAATGGAACTCAAATATTTTTAGAATTTTTGAAACGATTTCTTGGTCCTTTTAATGTTTTATTAAGTTTCCTACCTCTTTTTGGACCAGTCCCTTTAGCATTCTGTCCATTAAAAACGTCCCTAGGCAAATTAATTCCAGCCGATTGATTGCCCCCCAATTCCTCATTCACAGTCACCAGAAGACTTTTATTAGTAAACACAACTGCCAAATGATTTTTGGCCTCCAAAACACCTTCATTTACCTCTACATTTACAAAAGAATTCTCTTCAAAAGTAGGATTAAAATGCACTACATGGTCTACTTTTTTGTGAAGAGAAAATTAGGGTTTCACTTGTATAATTGTATTTGACCTGTAACAGCAACATTTTGTGAATTTAAAACCAAAGGAAAAAACGAGCCAGAATTACGTGAAATTAAAGGTCTGTTGTTTCCTTCATTGTTTGGTAGAGAATCATGCATGGCACTTGAGACTTTAGAAAGTGTTGTTTCAGGTACTTCCCGATCCTGGGCCTCCTGCTGTAACCCACCGCAGGTATTGCTAGAGGCATGTTCTTTATTAAAAAGGAGAAAGACTTTTAGCAGCCAAGGGAGCCTATGAATCTACACCCGTCTTAGTCCCACCCGTGGACTGGTCAACCGAAGTGATAATGGCTTGAAATACTTGGGCTTCGCCCTTATGAAATTTTCCTAACGACAGACCCAAATTGGATTTCTTAAAACCATCATTAATGGATTTCCTGCCTGTTGAAACCTTATTTTGAGAACCAATTAAAGTTGCTTTCCCTTTTTTTCTTCAAATCAGTCTGGGGATCCTTAATCGTTTCCTCTTCCGATGAAACCGCCTCCAAATCTGCTAAAGATTGAAAGCGCGATCCCAAATTTTTCTTCCCTTTCAAGTTATTTCCTTTTTTAGTTCGATCCAAGGTGTCGTGATTCCAAGGTTTCTTCCCAGCATCTTAAGAACCACAGAAGTTAACATTTCCTTTTCCAAAAGTTGATAAACTCTCTCTGAAAAGTCAATGGAAGGAACACCATCAACAAAAGATTTCTTGACATCCTGCTCTGTAAGGGAGAAGCTATCAGCAAAATGTTGGTCATCATTCTTGTTATTCTAATCTAAAGTTTCCTTTCCCATTAACATATCCTTCCATGACAACGAAGGCACTAGTACTGGATCCACAACCATCACATCATCAGGAGTTGCATCTGATTCCTTAAATCGAACCTTCTTTGTGTTGGAATCCTCAAGAATAGAGATATCATCTCCATTCCTGTTCTCAGTATCGATCGATGAAGACGAAAGCATTACAGAAAGTTTAGTGTATTGCAAATTAAAATGGTAGGAACAATAAAGTTTAATCCTTTTAATATCATATATGAAAAATAATATTAAGACAACGTAAATGTGTCAAAATTATTTCCTTAAAAAGAATTATTTCCTTACCTTAATTGTCATAAAATCATGATCTCACATTCTTAAATTGAGCTTTAGAGAGAGTTTTAATATTAGATCATGTAACATTTAAGGAATTGACTAAGATGAATTTAGATCAAGTTTTTTATTAGTACTAAAATAATTCAAGTGTTGATTGAGTTATAGTTCAATAGGTATCGATATTGTTGTTAGTGAAGGAGGACATGGGTTTGAGTCTACTGAAACGTATTATCCTCTTATTTAAGAGTTAGGGAAAAGCTATGGATAATTCTAGGCATTGTATAAAAATACTACCAATATTACCACATTTCACACATATGTAATTGTATTTAATTATTTTAAAGTGTTTAGGGTTACCTTTTATGTTATATTTGATATTGTATTTAATTTTATTTATGATATGTACACCTAGACACCTAGCTTTTTTTTTACATATACAGTACAAAGTTTTTTTTTTTAAAATGATAATGTTATTTACTTTAATTTTGTCATTTTTCTTCATACTCTATTATTGCTGAAAAGCAAATTTGCAATATCCTTTGTCCATTTTTTCAAGTAACGTTCTTTATGATTCACCTTTTCCACCACAAATAAATATTTCACAATATGTACAAAAATAAATAAATATTTCACAAATAATTAAGCTAGTCCTTTTTTACTTGCATCAGTGCTACGCGAAGGTTACCTCATCCACTGTTTCCAAATTGGTGTAATTTTGCATCCAATCCCTTTACTCTTTGACCTTTTGAATTTTAATTTTTATATACTTTTTAAAATGTATTTTTAATTTCAAGTATTTAATCTCTTTTACTTGACTTAAAATGATAATAATGTTAACTGAACTTCTGTTAAATATGGATATGCTTTATTGATTGGAATTTAATTTTTAAATTAAATATTTAAATATTAAATATCATATATTCAAGCTTAACAATAATCAATTAAATAAATTTAAAAAATCAATTAAAAGTATTATAAAATTAATTCATAGGTAATTCAACCAGCTAAACCATAACTTTAAAAAAAATTACTTTTAATCTCTAATGATCGTGCTGCTAATTTGGCTGTTGATTGAGTGGCTTCTTATTATAGGAAGGAGATGTGTTTTTTTGACTGATTGCAGCCACCATCTTCTTTAGTCCATATTCTAGACAAATATGGCCTACCAGTCCTGCCTGGTTAAGTTTTTTGGTTTCGGTTCTTTCTTGGTTGCTTTGTATAGTGACTTGAGTTTTTCTTTTGCTTTGAACAAATGGTTAATTGACCAAAATAAAGTCTCTATTGATAGTGATTGATTGATCAAATTCTAAAATTAAACAACATTTGAAAACATTTTTTTATTAACACCTACTATTAAGTTGAGTGATAAAGATGTTGATGCTCCTTAAATAATTTATCAGTTCAAATTTATAAAAAAAAATCAATATTAAAAATATTTTATCTCTATTTAAAATTTTAACTCGACTCAAGTTTTATATTTAATCGATATTCATATGAATAATGAATTTTGAAAATTCTAAGATTGAAAAAGAAAAAAAAGTTTTGCCATTAAATGCAATGGATAAAATTTTACAAAGGGAAAAAAATTGGCACATGGGGAGGGGGGGACCTGAGGAAGAGGCAACACCAACAGCAACAGCTGTTGATGAGAGGCAGTTTACTCGGGGAAAGTTGGATCTATCAATTTGCGAGAAAAAAAATTAAAAGAAAAATAAATCTTGTCAGTCTGGGTTTATTTATTATTTTTTAACAATTGGGAATATTTTTTAAAATTATAATTTATGCTTTTTTATTTTCTGAAAAATATATTTGTTTGATTAATTTTTATCTTGTAATTGACTTGGACTGTGATCAAATATTTATACTTTCTACAAGTTAAATATTATTTTTTTTGTAAAATAAAGCATAATCACATTAACGTGAGCCTAATGATTATACCGTAAATTATTTTTGTTTGACTAAATCAAACATTATTTTAATTTATTAACTGGTCCAATTACAAATGAATTATTATTTACGAAAGATTGATGTACTAATAGCATAAGTATTTTAAATTTGATTCAAACATGAAAGTTTGACTCAACCAATCCGATTTTACTATGAAAAGTTAGTAATTTGAATGCATCCAACTTAAACTCGAACTAATTAAAACAAGTAACTCAAAATGATACGAACTTAAATTAAATATATATATTTTAAAAAATTAATAAAAATAATACTTATAAACTAAATTATTATTTTGTTTTAATTATAACTGGCGAAAGTAATTATGATTGTCTATTATCATAAAATATGCAATTTTAGCTTATATCATATGATTTTGATAACAAATTCCAAAAACAATAAATAGTTAACATAAAATTATATTTTATCTATTTATTCCCAAGTAAAATTAATAAATGAATACAATGCAAAATTGTAAAAACAAAATTGATAGCATGAAATAACTATTTTTTTTAAAAAGGCAATAATTAAACTAAATCAAATATATGAAATAAATTTTAGAAAGTCAACCCACGTAATACGAGATGCTTAAATAACACTCACTTTCATAATACATTCGTAAATATAAATAAAATTCAATAATAATATAAATTTAATTAAAGGCAATGATAAAATTTAAAAAATTTTAAAACCAATAAAGGATCATAATATAAATACATAAGTAGAGAAAGACTTAGGGCTAGTTTGGTAATATTTTTGAAAAATACTGTGGAAAAGTGCTTTTGAGAAGTATTTTTGAAAATTTTGAGTGGTTGGTATTGCTGTAAAAAAGTACTTTTGAGAAATAAAATGTTCATTTTAGACATGATATTATAAAGTAACAAATATGTATTTAAATAATATTCAAATTAGTTAATATTATGATATTTTAACAAAAATATAAAAAATTATTTGTTATAACTTATTGTTAATATTTTAATATATAGTATTAATTTTAAATATTTTAGGAAAAGTGAGTTCAGACAAAAGAAAAAAAGGGGAAAAAATGAGTTCTAACGTCTAAAAAAAGGAGAAAAAAAGGAAGACAACAAATAAGGTAAAAAATATAATATCAGCCTCAAAAGCACTTTTGGCTAAAAAAAACCACCAAAAATTAGCTTTTTCATCTGAGAAAAATGTCTTTTTTTAAGCTGAAAAAGCTTCTAATTTTTATCCCGTTCTTTATTGCTTTTACTACAAAAGTATTTTTTCCTTAAAAGCTCATTAGATAATTAATGCCGAACGCAGCCTTAATCATAAACTTTTAAAATAAAGAAGATTTCAAACAGAAATTATTCCAAAATGAAAATCATTTAAGCATTTGGAGTGAAAGGTTTGACTTTTATTATTTATCATATTTTATATTTAATATATATTAAATACTTTTCTTTTTACTCATAATTCCTAAAATTTTACAATTGTTTTTCCCAAAAATCTAATGTGACATGATGAAAAGTTGAATAGAGTTTATTTTTCTGACATTTAATTTCATCCATTAATTATTTTGAATCTCGAAAGATCCCAAGAAAAATCGCATCTTGATCGTTACTATTTGTTTTTATATAATATACTTTTTTGACCATGAATGAAAAAAAATAGTAATTTTGTAAAAACCCAAATGACAAAGCTTGTGCAGAAGGAAACAAAAACATATGTTGATGGGTGAATTCATAAAGGAAAGAAATTGGCGCTGTAAAAAGATTAAAAAAAAGAGAGTGAACAATCATAGAAATTAAATAAAATTTTAGTCTATTTAATAAAAAATTAAGAATATAAGGATAATTAATTTCTAGTGTAATACATGAAAACAAAATTCTAAAAATAAGGAGGAAAATTATTGAGTACACTGTTTGAAAAGTTTTTAGACTCTACAGGTACAAGTAGAGTAAAATATATTATCAATATATCAAATATTCACTCAAACAAGAACAGAAGTTAAAATAAAGTACATTATCAATATATCAAATATTCACTCAAATAACAACAGAAGTTAAGAGTTAAGACTTATTTAGAACTGTTAAGAAATGGCTTAAAATTGGTAGTGGATTGTTGTTGTTGGTAGTGGGTTGTTGGTGGTAGTGGATTAGTGGATGGTTGTTGGTGTCCATTTTCAACCACAAATCTTTGCCAAAGTTTTGGACAATTATGTCCTTGAACTCTCTTATAAATAGAGAGGTTCATTAGCCATATTAATCATCCCAAACCAAGAGAGAGCAAAGCTTGTTCTTTGAAAGCTAGGATTTTAGCTTTCGGGTTTTCTATAGGGGTTGAGAGTTGTGAGGTTCTCGGGTTGTGTCTTGAGTGTAAAACACTTGTAATCTTCATCTTGTTATAGTGAAATTTCTTTTCGCCTCTGCCCGTGGACGTAGGCATTAAAGCCGAACCACGTAAATCCTTGTGTTCACTTTATTTTTCGTTCCGGTCAATTTACTTGTAGTCATATCGGAGTTCTCGAAACGATCCTTTCCGCAACAAATTGGTATCAGAGCGTAGTTGAAGGAGTGATAATATTTTCTGAATTGCCCTGTGACTGCAGCTTTGTCTGATCTTTCACATCAGGAAGAAAATATTATCATTCATTCAAAGGTTCCAAATTATGGCTACAAGTGTTTCATCGACTAAGTATGATGTCGAGAAATTTACCGGGAAAAATAGTTTCAGTTTATGGCGCATCAAGATGCGGGCAGTGCTGGTTCAACAAGGATTGCTAAAAGCATTGTCTGGTAAAGATAAATTACCAAGCACGCTTTCGGAAGAGCAAAAGGATGACATGCTAGAAAGAGCACATAGTGCTATTCTGCTATGTCTAGGAGATGAAGTGCTACGAGAAGTAGCGGATGAGAAAACCGCGTCCGGTTTGTGGCTCCGGTTAGAGAGCAAGTACATGACGAAGTCATTGACGAACCGGCTCTACCTCAAGCAAAGACTCTATGCCCTGAAGATGGAGGAAGGTACACCTGTTTCCCAGCACCTGGATAAATTCAATTCCATTATCATGGATTTGAATAATATCGATAACAAAATCGATGATGAGGACCAAGCAATAATTGTTTTGTGTTCTTTGCCTCCCTCGTATGAGAATTTTGTTGATACAATGATGTACGGTCGTGATGACCTGACTCTAGAGGAGGTGAAAAATGCCTTAAGTTCCAGTGAGTTGAGGAAGAAAATCACTGGTAAGGTGGTCGAAAACAATGAAGGCGAAGGCTTGGTTGCTCGAGGAAGATCCAAGGCAAAGGGTGGAAGTTCAAGTAAAAGCCATCCTAGATCGCAGTCCAAGAAGAGAATACAGTGCTACTACTGTAAGAAGTACGGGCACATGAAGGTAGATTGTCCGAAAAGGAAGGAGAAATCAGAATCACAGGAGCAACAAAATGATCGTGCGAATGTAGCTGATGCAGATTCTTCAAGTGATGCCGAGATCGTTCTTGCAGTATCCGACTCTTACGCTGGTGGGAGATGGATTCTTGATACGGGAGCTACATTTCATATAAGTACTTCGAAAGATGCATTCTCAACATACGAGAAGCATTCTGGTTCAGTACTAATGGGAAATGACCACGCATGTCAAGTCATGGGGATTGGCACAGTTCGTATAAAGATGTTTGACGGTATTGTTAGAACTCTAACTGATGTTCGGCACATTCCAGAAATGAAGAAAAATTTGATCTCTTTGAGTACGTTGGACAAGAAAGGCTTTCGGTACTCTGCTGAAGGTGGAGTTCTCAAGGTATTCTCGGGTGCTTTGACTGTGATACGTGGTAATTTGGAGCGGGGCCTTTACTTCCTCGATGGTTCCTCGGTTACAGGTGTTGCGGGAGTGTCATCATCAGATGATCTAGATTCTGACACCACGAAGTTATGGCATATGCGGCTCGGGCATATGAGCGAGAGAGGCTTATCGGTGCTAAGCAAACGAGGATTATTGTCTGGGCAGTGTACAGGAAAGTTGAATTTCTGTGAGCACTGCGTCTTCGGTAAGCAGACTCGGGTAAAGTTCAGCACTGGGATTCACAAGACAAAAGGCACAGTGGATTACTTCCATTCTGACCTTTGGGGGCCTTCTCCGACAATTTCTAAAGGTGGTTACAGATATCTGCTTACCTTTATCGATGATTACTCGAGAAAGGTTTGGGTGTATTTTCTGAAGAGCAAGTATGAGGTTCTCATCAACTTCAAGCAATTTAAAGCTTTGATCGAAAATCAAACAGGAAAGAAGATCAAGCGATTCCGGACGGATAATGGCTTGGAGTTTTGCTCAGGTGAATTCAATGAGTTCTGCAAAAATGAAGGAATAGTGAGACACCGCACTGTTCGTCGAACACCACAACAAAATGGAGTTGCAGAACGCATGAATAGAACTCTCTTGGAGCGAGCTCGTTGCATGCGATCAAATGCTGGGCTCGGTGAAGAATTTTGGGCTGAAGCTGTTAATACTGCTTGTTATTTGGTTAACAGATCTCCGTCAACAGCTATTGAGCTGAAGACTCCTGAGGAAGTATGGTCTGGTTCTCCTGCTGATTACTCTGGTTTAAGAGTGTTTGGCTGCCCTGCGTATGCTCATGTAAATGAGGGAAAACTCAAACCGAGGGCGAAGAAATGCATATTTCTTGGATACGGCCAAGGGGTGAAAGGATACAGGTTGTGGTGTCCTGATCCGGTTTCGTCCAAGTTCATCATCAGCAGAGATGTGACTTTTGATGAGTCATCCATGCTTCGATCCACCACAAATTCCCGGGAAAAGGAGGAGTCAGATAGAATGGGAGATCACGGTGTTGAGAAGCAGGTGGAGTGTCAGGTGGACGCTCCAATTCCTACGGAAGGTACTTCAGTCCAGGATGATCAAGTTGAGGTGCAAGATTCCGATGAAGATGAGTCACCTCAAGAAAAACCATATAGCATTGCCACTGGAAGAACGAAGAGACAAATCAAACCAAATCCGCGTTACGCTAATCTGGTGTCTTTCGCGCTCAGTGTGGCGGAGTCCATTGGTATAGAACCTTCCAGTTATAATGAGGCTGTCACGTGTGATGAGTCGGCACAGTGGGCAATTGCTATGAGTGAGGAGATAGAATCTCTTCACAAGAACCATACTTGGGAGTTGGTTAAGCCGCCAAGTAACCAGAAGATAGTTGGTTGCAAATGGGTCTTCAAGAAAAAGGAAGGCATCCTAGGGGTTGAAGCAACTAGATTCAAGGCACGATTGGTTGCTAAAGGCTTCACTCAGAAAGAGGGGATTGACTACAATGAAGTTTTCTCCCCAGTCGTAAAGCATTCTTCCATTCGTGTATTACTTGCCATGGTGGCCAAGTCTGATCTAGAACTTGAGCAGCTTGACGTAAAAACGGCGTTCTTGCATGGTGAGCTCGAGGAAACAATCTACATGCGTCAACCAGAGGGTTTTACAGTTCCTGGTAAAGAAGACCATGTCTGTCTATTAAAGAAGTCTTTATATGGATTGAAACAATCCCCAAGGCAGTGGTACAAGCGGTTTGATAGCTTCATGATTCAGCATGGTTACACAAGATGTGACTATGATGCTTGTGTCTATCATCGGAAGCTCTCAGATGGTTCGCACATTTATTTGTTGCTGTATGTTGATGACATGTTAATTGCTTCCAAAAACATGTCGGAAATCAACAAGTTAAAGTCGCAGTTGAGTGGTGAGTTCGAGATGAAGGATCTGGGTGCTGCCAAGAAAATTTTGGGCATGGATATTCACAGAGATCGCAAGGCGGGCAAGCTTCGTGTGTCGCAGAAGAACTACATTGAAAAGGTTCTTCAACGCTTCGGCATGGATAAAGCGAAAACTGTGAGTACTCCGTTGGCACCACATTTCAAACTCTCTGCAGAGTTGTCACCACAATCTGATGAAGAAAAGCAGCAAATGTCTCACATTCCATACTCGAGTGCAGTTGGAAGCGTGATGTATGCAATGGTTTGCACTCGTCCAGACATTTCACATGCAGTTAGTGTGGTCAGCAGATACATGAGTTGTCCTGGCAAGGAACACTGGCAGGCCGTGAAATGGATTCTCAGGTACTTGAGAGGTTCTGCAGATTTATGCTTGGTATATGATCAGAGTGACTGCACTAGCAGTGTCACGGGCTATGTGGACTCTGATTATGCTGGAGATCTGGACAAAAGAAGATCTCTGACGGGTTATGTTTTCACTTATTCTGGAGGAGCCATTAGTTGGAAAGCTGTGTTACAGTCTACCGTAGCCTTATCTACGACTGAGGCGGAATATATGGCGTTAGCAGAAGCAGTGAAAGAAGCATTGTGGATGAAAGGTCTAGTAAGCAGTTTGGGTTTACAACAGGATTTCACTGTTGTATTTTGCGATAGCCAGAGTGCCATACATCTGACTAAAAATCAGATGTTTCATGAACGGACCAAACACATTGATGTCAGATATCATTTTGTTCGGGAACATGTTACGCAAGGTGACATTGTTATCAGCAAGGTTGCTACCGAGAAGAATCCTGCAGATATGTTAACTAAGGTGATCCCTGCATATAAGTTCAAGCATTGCTTGGACTTGATAGGTATTCGGGATTGATTAGCGCCAGAGAGGCGTTTGGAAGAGGTGATCCAGTTCGAGGAATTCACTATGATGTTCAGCTTGGTAAATTTCAAGCCAAGGTGGAGATTTGTTAAGAAATGGCTTAAAATTGGTAGTGGATTGTTGTTGTTGGTAGTGGGTTGTTGGTGGTAGTGGATTAGTGGATGGTTGTTGGTGTCCATTTTCAACCACAAATCTTTGCCAAAGTTTTGGACAATTATGTCCTTGAACTCTCTTATAAATAGAGAGGTTCATTAGCCATATTAATCATCCCAAACCAAGAGAGAGCAAAGCTTGTTCTTTGAAAGCTAGGATTTTAGCTTTCGGGTTTTCTATAGGGGTTGAGAGTTGTGAGGTTCTCGGGTTGTGTCTTGAGTGTAAAACACTTGTAATCTTCATCTTGTTATAGTGAAATTTCTTTTCGCCTCTGCCCGTGGACGTAGGCATTAAAGCCGAACCACGTAAATCCTTGTGTTCACTTTATTTTTCGTTCCGGTCAATTTACTTGTAGTCATATCGGAGTTCTCGAAACGATCCTTTCCGCAACAAGAACTTATGGCTGACACTTAAATGGCATATGTTCAGACTTTTTCATCCTCTTCCATTTTCCATTATATTATAATAATAAAAGAAAGCATAGATAAAAATAAAAATTTGCAACTCTCAACATTCACATTAAAAAAAACATGACTGATATGCTGTAATTTGCAAGATTAACAATGTGATCCTTTGCACGGTCTTAATGATCCTTTCGAACTAGGACAAAGGGATCAGCTCCTAAGGCAACTTCCTAAACCATGTATAAAAGTCAGGCACTACCTTCATCTACATCGTTATCTTGTAGGACTATATATTGTTTTTTTGTTAAATTCTGCTATTAGTCCCTATACTTGGCAAAAATTGTAGATTTAAATTCATGTTCTTTTATTTGGTCATTTTCAGTCTCTATACTTTCAATTTTTAAAATTTCAGTCCTCACTAAACAATAATTGATAAATTCATTAAGTAATGTTCTACTATTTCCAAAATCCGGTGTTCAAAACTTATAATTATATGTGTAATATCATGTCAGTTTATTATTTTCATATATTACTCGCTAAAAGTCTAGTTTACAATTATCATTTGCATTAAGATTGAAATTTCAAAATTTGAAAAATGTAGGGATTTAGAATTATCCAATTGGACAAAATGGAGTAAATTCACAACTAGTAATAGAATTTAACTTTTACTGTTTGGACCAAGACTGAGATTTTAAATTTTAAAAAGTATAGGGACTAAAATTTACCAATTCGAAAAGTACATAAACTAAAATTAATCAAATAAAAGTATAGAGATTAAAATCAAAGTTTTTTCTAAGTACAGGGACTAATAAAAAAATTTAACCTTTTTTTTCATTACACCTCATTTTTTTATTAAGCGTTTTAGAGTACAAGCTGCCACACTTTTTAATTTACATTCGCTTTGCAAGGACCTGATACGTTGATTCTAATCATGTAACGAATAAACAGCTGCCATTTGTACAAAAAAGGATCAAAATTTGATGCACCAAATTACGTGGGAGCTCAAGTTTGATGACGAAATCACGTGAGGCTGTCAGCTGGGAATAAGATCTAATTAACTTTTTTTAAACAAATTAATCAAAATTTAGATTAAAGCATAATATAATTAATATTTAGAAATTCAAATTATATTAAATTAAAATATAAACACTAAATCTGAATGAATACAATAATTCCACGAATGAATTTTCATTTTTTTGGTTGAATTGGATATGATGAAATTATTTTTTTAAAATCAGAAAGATAGTTATCTAATTATTAATAAATTGTATTATTATTCAATTATGAAAAGTTATAAAAATTCATCCAATTATTCAAAAAAAAATTTAGTCATTAGCCGTTAAATAGCTAATAGAAAGATGATGTGGTAGCTTTTAAAATTGACACAATATAAATTTTAGCTCTCAACATTTATACATTGTGTTAATTTAGTCTTATTTTCATGTAAAAAAAGGATAAAATTAGATAACTGTAAACATTGAAGGTTAATTTTTTAAAAAAAAAGACTAAGTTGACATAATATGTAAACATTAATAACTAAATTTATTATTTTATCAATTTTAAAAGTTGGTACGTTGTCTTTCCATTAACGATTTAACTTTTCATAGTTAACTAAGAAAGAAAGAAAATCAAATAATTGAATAACAATTTTATAATATTTCATAGTTAAGTGATAAAAAAGAAATTTACTAATAGATGAGTGATTATCAGTATAATTTATTCTTGTTATTTTTATTAAATATGCATTTAAATTATTCCGTAAATTAATAAATAATATTTTATATTTCTAAAATATTTGTATCGTCACATTCATGTAAAATATTTGGTAGTCAAACCAAAGGAATAAAGAGAAGAAAATACAATGGGTTGAGCACGTGCTATCACGTGCAATGAAGACCGACCTGACCGGAATGACCACTGACCAGTTCCAACTTCCTTATTCATTACAATCAAGTAAAGTGGGTCAAAATATTGTCATTTTTTTGGATTATTTGGTTCTTTTATATATATATTTAAAGGAATAATATTTGAGATTAAGTTTGTGGAAAGTTTTAATCTAAATAATATCACGTGTTTTATTTTTTAATACTTAATTTTCATATATTTATTATAATTCACTCTTTAAATCTTACTTAATAATTTTTATATATTTCGGTTGAATTGTTTTCCTAAAAGCTAAGAAAAGTGACCATTCAGGGCGTAATTAAATTGGGCAGACAAGGACCTTACTTTTCTTGGCCTAATGGATTAATTACTATGTTAGTACCTTCTAAATATAAATAGATTAAATTTTAAGTTTTATATCATATAATTTCTAGCTTCACCTGAGATTAAACAAAATGTTGGTCTAATACTATTAGTATTCCTACAACTATAGCAAGATTACAATCCATGGTTAAATTAAGTGTTGGCTTAACCATAAGTGAAGTAATAAATAATTTGTATTTAAACCTTCAGTCCACAATCATATTAATTAATTATATTTTTAAATAGTATTGAATTTTTTAAAAATAATTTAAGAGTAATTTTTAAAATGATAATTAATTATTTTTTAAAATAATTCAAGTATATCTTTATAGTTATTATTTTTATTATAAAATATTATAGTGATATTAAATACTTGTTCTACTGGCAAAAGTATAGTGTTTATTTGTAGAAAGTTTATTGCTTAACATTTATAATTACCAATTTAATATAATATAATTAATAAAAAAATGTAATTTTTTCTTTGTCTATAGAATATATTAATAATATTATTTTTTTCTTAAATATATGACTTATTTGAGATACATATTTTTCGAAAAATGTTAAGAGGATAAAGTTCAATATTTTTATTTGATGAGCTATTTTGGAAGCTCACAATGGACAGCCCAAATGAAAAGGAAAGGTGTACTGGGCCTAAATTAACTTAGACTGGGCTCAGTAAAATTTTTGGATCTTCTATATTTTTATATATTTTTCATTTCAAAATAATAATAATATAAATAGCATGATATTTTATAAAAATATAAAATTATTAAAAACACATCTAATGGTTCATACTTGATATGAAAAAAAAACATATTTTTTAATTAATTTATATATTTTAAACAATGTTTTAAACAATTCTCTTTAATAAGTTTGCCACGTCTTATAATGAGAGGCTGCCACATGTCATCATGTGATTGGTTGTCATGAACTAACGATGTTAGTGTGGAGGGTACCAAAATATGCCACATAATACAAGTTCAGATACCAACTAAGTATAAAAAAAAAGAAGTAACAATTAGATACTTGTGGATGAATTTAAGGAGCAAACCGCATATTAATCCTATAAAATAACATCATAACATTATATTAACTCTATATATTTTATTTCATTAGGAGCATAGAATAAAAAATTATTACAAAACAAAATAATTAATGTAAATATATCTATTTGGTTAATTAAAAATATAAAGAGAATTAAGTTAAAAGTAATAAATGATGTGTAAAGTAGGTATAAAATTTTTTCTTAGACAAATATTTTTATTTAAATCTTCGACGAATAATTGTAAATCTATAAATATTTACTAAGCTAAAGATTACATTCAATGGTAATGGAAGAATCTTGTAAAAAAGAGAAAAAGAAAAAAGTAAAGATGACAATCTCATTCGTTGCCTAAAAATTTTAATGGTAAAATTAAAAATGTTTGAAACATCAAGAAATTCCATGTTGGAGAAGTTTGACTTACAAAATATTTATTCCATTGTTTTGGAACCTAATAAAGTAAATATCCCTTCTATTATTCTGATTTCCTTTTGATTTTATACTTTTGGTTTCCCATGTCACCGTGGATTAAAATTTAAATTTAAGAACAGCTTTTTCTAAAAAAATCAATGTAATTTGTAATTACAAGTAAATGCATTTATATAATTATATGGTCATGATTCCAAAGTACATATCTGAAATTAAATAGAACTCTCTACACCTACCTAAATCAAAATTTTAATCCTATAGAATTGGGTTTTTACTTTTAGGACGCATTGAAGTGTACAATAAAGAAACTACATCTGAATAATTATAAATAAAATCAATTCTTATCAAGCACAACTCTTTTAGTAATTAAAATATTTTTAACCTAAATTATTATATATCTAAATAAGGCTCTTGTATATATATTAAGCTTTGAATCGAAATTAGATTTAAAAAGCAGGTAATGATGAACTAATGGTAGCTTTCGAAAGGTTTTTGAATTTTTTGACAAGAAGTTTACTTTTATTTTACAAAAAAGATAGTTTACTTCAACAACGGAAAATTAGAGGGATTTACCAAAAAAAGCCAATTTTTTTTTATAAAATTACCGAAATAGGTCGGTTTTTTAATTATTTACCGGACTGGGCCGTTTCCCCCAAAATCGCGCCACGTCGGAGCGATGTCAGGGGACGGGGCAGAAGATCGCGTCCACGTCAGCACGACCTGCTGACATGGAAGGAAATCGCGCCCTCAAGAGAGCGATTTCCTTCCATGTCAGCAGGTCGCGCTGACGTGGACGCGATGTGGACGCGCGCGTGAAACAGTGCCCAACGGTCAAAAAATTGACCGTTGCCCCCCCCAAACGGTCAAATTTTTTTTTACTATATAAACCCCCCACCCCTTTTATTTTCACAAACAAATTCAATATCAATTTCTTTCAAAAATTCTCTCAATTCCTTTCAAAATTTCTCTCAATTCCCTTCAAAATTTCTATCAATTTCCTTCCAAAATTCTCTCAAACTCTCAAATTCCTTCCAAAATCCTCTCAATTTCCTTCAAAAAATCTCCAAATCCATATTAAATTTCTTTTTCCATTAAATTTCATTTTTTTAAGAAAATTTTAAAATTTTTTATTTTTTTAAATAATTTTAAAATTTTTAATATTTTCAACAATGGCCGGATCATTGATTCGTCTTGATAGGAATCACATATCGGTGGAGCAAATGAACATGGTAAGTATTAAATTTAAATTTTAAATTTTTTTAAAGATATTTTTATTTATGTATTTTTAGATATTTATTAATATATTTTTTTGTTATAAAAGGCTGAAGATCGGGTATTGGAATGCAATATTCGGAATATGCATGCTCCATCACCATTAGTAGAGAACTACCTGCGGGAAGCGGGATTTTGGCACGTGGCGACGGTAGGCCGGGGATGCAAGTTGGAGCCGAAACTGATCAGTGCGTTGATCGAGAGGTGGAGACCTGAGACGCACACATTTCATCTTCCATGTGGAGAGTGCACTATCACTCTAGAAGATGTCCATCTGCATTTGGGATTGCCGGTGGATGGGTACCCAGTGACCGGGTCTGCCCAATCTAGCAATTGGGAGGCGGTGTGCTACGAGCTTTTGGGCACCGTTCCGGATAAAATGGATGGAGGTAAGGTGGAGATGGGCTGGTTACGTGCCACCTTCCCCGGTCTGAATGAAAATTCAACCGAGATTGAAAGAATCCGATATGCTCGATCATACATTCTTCAAATAATTGGAGGCTATCTAATGGCCGACACATCACGGAGCCGTGTACATCTAAGGTGGCTGCTAAAACTCGTTGATTTTAGAGCAGCCGGTGAATTTAGTTAGGGGTCTGCCGTCTTGGCAACATTATATCGGGAGATGTGCGGGGCGACCAAACCGAGGAGAGCAAAAATCGGAGGTTGCCTGTCACTACTGCAATCATGGGCACGGTTTCGCTTTCCATTTCTACGTCCTCGAGTGAACAACCCATATACATTCCCACTCGTAACGAGGTAAATTTTATATTACATTTTGAAATTGATATGTAGATTTTGTAAGAATAAAAGAATGCTAAAAATTTATTTAATTAGGTGGAACCATCCGGCAAGTTATCGTGGAATACCGACTGAACTTGAAGATATACGACTTCTATTGGAGCAACGCTCGGAAGCAGAAGTAAGTATTATTGCAAATAGATATTTCCATACATTCGCTAGTGGATTGATATTTAGTATTTAGTATTATGTATATATGTAATATTTCTATCATGTTCATGTAGTTTCAATGGACACCATACGAGGATCCGGCAGTCCGGGCAGTAATCCCGGAAGAGTTTTTACAAAATCCGAACGCTTGGCACGTGAAAGTGGTGTTGATCAACTATGCAACCGTGGAGCCCCACCAGACAGACAGAGTCCTACGACAGTTTGGATGTAGACAACCGATCCCTGCGGACCCTGAGGAGTTTGACGAGCACCACAAAATCGACCTTCGGCTATTAGGTACGGATTGGCCGTTGTACTGGTCAGTGTACACAGAAATGTGGGAAAATCGGAATGAATATCTACCTACTCAGGAACCAATCATCGTTCCCGAGTTAGCGTGCGTTCCAGAATACATGCCATGGTTTAAGGCCCATGGGAAGCCTTATTTACTTACGCCGGAGGAGAGGCGGCGGCAAATACGTGTCGGAAGGGAAAGGCGCGGGCCTCAAAATCCAAGGGGACAAAACTACGAGGGCAGCCCCTCAACGAGGCCCAGACATTCACCCGGTTCATCATCAGCGACCATGCAATCACCGTCCCCAACGAGAGCACCAACGCAGTCACCTGGCGCAGCAATTCAACAGATGATACTCACGCATTCACCTTTCCCTATCATGCCAGGTATGTTTCTTAGCCCTTATATGTACCCTAACCCGTACATGTATCCTTTTCCGAATCCTATAGCAGGTTGGAGCCAAATGCCCGGATCAGCTCCATTTCCTGTAATGCCGAGCGGACCACCGATAACTAGGCCATTGGCGCAGGAGGGGTCGCAAGGGGGGCCGTCGGGGAGCTCTCCTTTTTACCAATCGCCAGCAACGCATGGCTTTCAAACTTCGTCGCCGTTCATGATGCAAACACCTCCACATACACTATTCTTTGAAGGTGGATCATCGTCCCAAGTCCGACAACCAAATGCCGAACCGGAAGAACCAGAATCCCCACCGGAGGAACAACAACCGCCGCTGGAAGCTAGAGAAAGGAGGAATCCAACGCGTAACCGTCGACGGCCGCCATGTGGAACTGAATCCCCAGGTCATAGACATTGATTACCGTATTAAAATTAATCATTTGATGTAATGAATTAGAAGTTTATAACGATGTAATACAAATAGAATTTTTTCCGAGTTATTTTGACATTATTTGATTAAAAACCCTAACCTTACTTAATTAAAAACCCTAAATTAATTAAATTAAAAACCCTAAACCCTACTTAATTAAAAACCCTAACCCTAACCTAATTTAATTAAATTAAAAACCCTAACCTTATTTTATTAAATTAAAAACCCTAACCTAACCTACTTAAATTAAAAACCCTAACCTAACCTAATTAAATTAAAAACCCTAACCTTATTTTAATTAAATTAAAAACCCTAACCCTACTTAATTAAAAACCCTAATTTAATTAAATTAAAAACCCTAAACCCTACTTAATTAAAAACCCTAACCCTAACCTAATTTAATTAAATTAAAAACCCTAACCTAACCTAATTAAATTAAAAACCCTAACCTTATTTTAATTAAATTAAAAACCCTAACCCTACTTAATTAAAAACCCTAATTTAATTAAATTAAAAACCCTAAACCCTACTTAATTAAAAACCCTAATTAAATTGTAGTTTTACATAATGTTGGATTTCGTAAAATGTTTTGACTGGTACTAACATTTAAGAAATTGTAGTAATTTGATGATTTAACCAAAATTTAATACAATTATCAATACATAATTGAATAAAAGGTAATTTCTTCTATAATTACATTCAACTATTGCGATTAGGGCATGATCGACTTGTATGGCCTAGGTTCCTACACTATCCGCACAATTTTTGTTGACTGGCTGTTTCTCGGATATCCATATTGTTCCGTATTCTAGTGGAGAAAGGTCGACCCTTCGGCTTGCGACGCAATTCTCTATCCGGTAACAGCTTAAAAGGAGCAAGAGATACGGGCGGCCACTTACGTTCATCTGGGACCGGTGGGAAAACGTGTCTCCATACGTTGTACATGTTTTCTAATTTGTACAATTCGTCCACATAACTCAGCGGATCCAGACGGAGATTCTGACAGGTTGCAATAACATGAGCGCATGGATAACGAAGTGCATCGAACTTCCCACAGTCACAGGTCCTGTTTCGCAAGTGTACACGATATTGGCCGCCAACGACGCCTTGGTGTGGTCTGTCGAACTCTGTCACGCGAAACCATAAATTGTCTCGATCGTGACACACAGCGTGCATGATATTTGCCCTCGCCTTCGCCTTGTTCATTTCTTGAACTACCTTACTGCACCATACATGCCCACCCTGCATCTGGCCTGCATAAGAAGCTGCTCACTTTGGAAATAGCGCCGCCAAACGGAAATATGTTTCTCGTACAACCGCTGTTATCAGTAGATGGCGCGTTCCTTTAAGAACAGAATTTATGCATTCTGCCAGGTTCAACGTCATATGGCCATATCGTAGGCCTCCGTCTTATGCTTGTGCCCACTGTTCGAAACGTATGTTGCAAAGGTAGTCCGCCCCTTCTCTGTTTTGGGATTGCAAGATTGCCAACATCTCGTGGAAACGATCTTTATTCATTTCATACCCTACCAATATAAGAACATAGCGAATATTTTATACCCCTTCTACGAATAAAAATAATTCAATTTGACAAACGAAATAATACAGTTATACAGTAAATACCCATGTTGGTCACTTGTCGTTGTTCCGTCTTATATGGATATTGCCCGTAGTAGTTCGAAGCAATGTGTCTCAGGCAATATCTATGGTGTGTACGCTGCCACAAGCTTCCCTCTCGATCAAATGCAGCTAGTATACCGGCGCCCCGATCTGAAATAACACAGATATCAGGTTGGGGGCACACATGCCTCCTTAACCTAGAGAGAAAGAAATCTCAGTCATCAGACGACTCCCCCGGTGTTATTGCATATGCAATCGGAAGAATTCTCCCACCGCCGTCCTGTGCCACTGCAACCAGTAACCGATGAGTGTACCTACCAAACATGAAGGTACCGTCAATTTGTACCAACGGCTTGCAGTACGGAAATGCGTCTCGACATTGCTTAAAGGTCCAAAATAGGCGTTTGAACACTTGGCATCCACGTAGCAATCGGCCGTTGTAGTACGCATGTTCCGTTTGAAGGTCTGTGATGGCACCTGGGACGTATCTCTCTAGCACCTGACACCATTGCCATATTTCATTATAAGAGGCGTCCCACCCACTATGCATCTTCTCCAATACCTTTTGCTTAGCTATCTAAGCTTTGCGGTAAGAGGGCGTGTACCCCATTTGGCTACGGATATTGGCAATTATCACCGGCACTGAAGTCCGAGGATCTGCTTTTATCGTGGGCAGTATCAAGCTAGCCAACATAGCTGAATCCATTTTTGGATGATCTTTTGAAACACCTGCATAGGGAGGGAGTACATTAAGTAATGCAACATTGGAAAATCCAAAAATTATTCATACACATTCAATACTGTACCTGCAGCACATGTATGTGGACCTTTGTACTTTTTGATCTCCCACAACCCTGTCCTCTTCCTTAACGAGGCGACGATTTTCCATGAACATGTGCCGTCTTGCACCGTACACTTCGCCTCAAACTTATCAGATTTTGATTTAACGACGTGGTAATAACGCCGTTTTTGATGCTATGCTGTTTCAAAGCACCAATAAAACTATCCTTATTGGTAAACTGATTACCAACTTCAAGTTCACCAACATCTACTTCCGAACTTGTACGATCACGTACCCGGTGTGGTAGATCTGGAAACTCTAACGCATCATCTGCTGATAGATCGACATTATGCATGTGGGCTGGAGGTGAATATGCTCTGAATCGTGGATTTTCTTCATCATCTGCACTCATATCACCATCTTCACCTTCTATTGGAATAGGCTCCGGTTCAGAAAATAATCCCACCTCTGCACCATCCGGCCCGGGCTCTCGAGGTGGATCCACATCGGACTCACCTTCTAACCCACAATCATCTATAGTGTACGATGTCCCCTCACCGGTTGATGTCGTAGGTAGTACGTCATCCCTTCTTCTGGGCATTTGATAACGCCCTCAATTGGATGTAGATTGCCATCCAGTAGAACTTGATGCGGTTCTACAGCTCGTATTTCCAGCGTCAACCGTCGAGCCACCGACGTACATGTCTCATCCACCGACAGAGTGTCTTGGGGGGATGTGCATTCAACACCGCTACCGAACATGGGCTGTTCCGTATTTTGTAACACGCTAACCGAGTGTCGGCCAGGGGTCGTGTATACATCTCGAACACCGGACGGAAGTACATCATTTGGTGACGTAAATTGTACAGATAACTCAATATAAGTTGCTCCGCTAGCAAGATGAGTCTGCACCATTGCCTCCAAGCTACGAGCACCTTTTATGTCGAACGAGTTATATGTCACCGGATCAACAGAAGAACAAAATCGATACGTCATTGACTGAACTTTCATTGGCGTGGTTCCGAAGATTTTACGCCTAATTCTTTTACGGAGTTCTGTCAAATCTATGTTTTGGCTAAATGACAGTCGCACCGTATTCTCCGACAAAAAAACAACACCATTCTCGGTGTGGCAAACCTCACCATCGTAGTAAATAACAGCACTAATACGTTCACTCATTTTGAAACTTTGAATTCCCTAACCTTAACCTAAAATGTTTCTGCTCTGAATTATGCATTCTAACAAAATTCTCTGCCTAATTTATAGCCTCAGCCCAAACTTGCTACTGTAGCGAAATTGCGTCCACGAGGGCGCGATTTGACACTATTTGCTCAGAAACGTCAAAAAAAATTATTTCCTACATGACCAACTGTAGCGAAATCGCGTCCACGAGGGCGTGATTTCACAATTTCTTCTCATATAACATCCTGGTATCAGCGATTTTATATTATTTCCTCAGAAAACGTCAAAAAAAATTATTTCTCACATGACCACTGTAGCGAAATCGCGTCCACGAGGCCACTACTTCACAATTTCTTCTTAAATAGCATCCTAGTAGAAGCGATTTCCCACTATTTAACCAGAAACGTCAACTCGAAAAATTTTTTTCCTAGACCCCTAACTCCTAAAAAGCCTGCACCCTAAACCCTAAAAGCCAAAAAACCCAGGTGTAAAAATCAGGGTCAAAATCGCGTTCCCGATACCGCGCTAAGTGACAGGAGGTCGCGTCTACGTCAGCGCGACCTGCTGACGTGGACGCGATCTTCTGCCCCGTCCCCTGACATCGCTCCGACGTGGCGCGATTTTGAGGGAAACGGCCCAGTCCGGTAAATAATTAAAAAACCGGCCTATTTCGGTAATTTTATAAAAAATTTGGCTTTTATTGGTAAATCCCTGGGAAAATTAATATAAAAGATATTTTTATTTTATAAAAAAAATATAATATTGAATGGAAATTCTAAAAAATTTTCTATAAATATTGTATCGCAAGATAAAGCTACAGTCCCAGCTCGCAGGAACCTTGCACGAGCTCATAAGGTAGGATCGTAAGTACAGCTCACAGAACTAAGGTTACAGAACTAGTTCGCGAGGACCTAGGGAAGATCGCAGTCTCACTTCGCATGTACCCAAGGAACTCGCAGGAAGTGCCACATGCTCCCCAGGCTACCCAGACACGTGCTCAGTAGGTACGAAGCTCGCCTAGAACACCAGTCTCAGGAGCAAAAAGGACCGCGTATTCCATAGACACGTGTCCAGCAAGCCTAGAGTTCGTAAAGAATGTCAGCACTAGAGGCAGCAGAGTCAAGACAAAATAGTGAACCCCTATCATGAACTGTAATATTACCAGTGACAACATATATAAATACCCTGATGCTCATGTGCAAAACATTACTCAACAAATCTTATACTAATAATGCTAAAAGAAGCTGAATTCTTTCATCCTTACTATTTGATAAATTAAAAATTAAGTATTAAAAATATAAGTTATGAAAATTAATTATTAAAAATTTAAGTTATAAAAAAATTAAAATAAAATAGATTAAAAATATTCTCTGTTGAATAATAAGTAGTTGTTATCTACTTATCATTTTTCATATTTTTTTATGAAAATGAATGATGAAATTATTTTTATTATAAATATAAAAAATTAAATTGTTAAAAATTAGTGTTAAACTAATTATCAAACAACGCGTTAATCTACCATGTCACTAAACTATTAGAGTACACACTAATTAATATCTAAATGACGTCATTTAAACCCTATCTCACGTGTAATGAAGTTGACAAGTTCTTTTGTGAAATTAAGCCATCCATTTTTAACTTATTATTTGTTGATAAATATTTATATACATAAAAATAATTTATATTATAATTTATAATTTTTTAACAAATTTTATATAAAATTTTTGGTTGTGTTTGAGTCTTAAATAATATTTTTGAATTGTTTTATTTGAAATGTATATAAAAGTATATACAGATAAAAGTAGCATTATAAATATATTTTAATAATTTCACAATTAAGTCGATGTCGAGTTGACTCGTGACATCAAATTCAGTCATCCATTTTATCGAAGTATAGATATGGATACACACGTATACCTATTATTAAGCTCCTGATTAAGTTGGTGTTACACGATTACTAAATTAGAAAATTATTAAAATATTATTATTTTACAAAATAAATTATATTTTTAAGGATAATTTTATTATTTTATATTATTTATATAAATTAATAAACAATATACAATAAAATTTCAACAACTTCAACATTTATAATTTTCTCATTAAACTTTTTTTATAAATATATTCATCCAGCATAACGGTACATCTAGAATAAATGTATGCCGAAAAGTGTAGAAGAAAAAAAAGGGTTTCTAAAAGCTCCGTAGCCATCCACCTTGACCATTCGGATACATTGGATATGTAGCAAAATTTAATTTAAAGCTTATCGAAGTTTCTGATAAGCACGTGGAAACAACTTTCAGCCAAGGATATACTTTCTTATGATTTAATTTTTTGTAGGGACCCTAAAAATTCTTGCCAAACTTGACAATTAATCCACCTTTTCTCAATCCATGTATAAAATTCTGTTCCTCCCCTCGCCACTCACACATATCAGCCATGCAGATTATAGACAATGGAGGGGAAATCCACGGGTAAAGAAGGTACCAGAAGCGAGCCGGCTCGATACCGGGGCGTACGTAGGCGGCCTTGGGGGAAATTTGCTGCAGAGATACGCGATTCCAACCGACAGGGAACTCGTGTTTGGCTCGGGACGTTTAATACCGCAGAGGAGGCTGCTCGAGCTTATGATAGAGCCGCTTATGCCATGAGGGGTCATTTAGCGATTCTTAATTTTCCTCATGAGTATCCTATGGGTTGCGGCGATGCTAATGCTTACTGTCGGTCGTCTTCCCCTGGTTCCTCATCTTCATCTTCGTCGATGGAGAGAGGCAAACAGGTGTTCGAACTAGAGTATTTGGATGGTAATTTGCTTGAAGAACTTCTTGAAATTGAAGAGAAAAAGAAGAAGAAAATGTGACGGCATCTTAATTTTTAACTGGTCAAGTATCTTGATTCTCACTTTTGGATAACTAACTAAAGCATATTACTTTCATGGACATATATATATAATATTACACCAATAGTCAACACATTAAATACAGTGAAAGGCTCTAGTTTCTGAAATGTACCTGGGAATATATTCACTATCTAAATTATAAATAATTATAGACTATATGCACCAAACATATTATCATATGTGTAATGTTGTAATAGGCCAATTTTGGCCTGGGCCCAAATTACCAAAATAAAACAAAAATCCAAACTTATAAATAAATAGTCCAAAATTACATGTCCATTATAGTCCAAGTTTTTACCAAAACCCTAGCTTCCCTAACCCTCTTCAGCTGCCGCTTCTCCCACGCACGCCACCACCGCTGCACGCCATCTTCACGCGTCTGACACCTGCAAAAACTGAATGCAACAACAAAAAGAAACACGCGAGCAACAATGGTAGTAAATAGCAAAAAGACAAAGAATAGAAACAAACGGTCTTGTATCCTGCTATAAAGTCCAAAACTTCATCTTTGTAATTTTTTACGCACACTAGTAAATCAAAAAGCAGAACAGATGTTTAAAAAGGTGTTGGTTTTGATCTTTTCTTGGTTTCTTTTCGTTTTCTCGTTTCTTTTTTTTTTTACAAATCTATTTTAATAAAAAAGGCATAGAATAAAAAGAAAAAGTCTAAAAGGGGCATACCTGAGGGTTGCGCTCCACCGTCGTGGATGTCTGAGGTAGCCACCTCCGATGAAAGGTGGTCGGAAGTCGAGGGGTCCTTTGCTTGCCTGGGCATTCTCGTTTGATTATTGGAAGTTTCGGCTTCAAAACGGGCTTAGGGAGGTTGAAACGGTCGAAATGGCCTCTTTTTTGGACTCCAGCCGCCGTACACGCTATCAATTGCATTAAGATTGAAATTTGAAATTTGAAAAGTATAGGGACTGAAAATGATTTAATTGGAGAAAATGGACTAATCTACACCTTCACGTATAATACATGACTAAAAATTGAATTTAACCAAATGAATTTAATTGCTATTATTTAGGCCAAGATTAAAATTTCAAATTAAAAAAAAAGTATATTTACTAAAATTTACTAATTCAAAAAATATAAAAACTAAAACTTTTTAAACAACCAAAACTTGCTTGAGCACCAACATAACAATCCATCACAAAAATTTCACTAAACATTTGGAATTTGATTGGGGTAGTGTTTTTTCAAGTTACTTGATTTTTTCTAATGACTTCAAATCTAAAATATTAAAAACAACATAAAATTTAATGATTTTACTTAAAAAATAAGTTTAACTAAGTATGAATTTGATTTTAAAATGAATATCAATTAAACACAAATAATGGAAGCGGAGTGTGTATTTATCACAACTATCCCAGCATCCATCTTTCTGATAAAAAAATGTCGATCGATGAAAAATCTATAAAATAGTTTAAATTTTCCAATCACATTCATTTGGAATTATACCCTTTACTACCCCTAGAAGGTTCTCCAGCACAAAAATCAGATTCTCGTTAAAGCTGCCTTAATTCACAAGCCCAAGTTGTGAACATATTCAACTTGTTTTTTTCTTTGTTCTAGCACAAGCCATGTATCATGATTTAGACTCTACGAGCCTCTTAAGAGAAGTGGTCTATCTCATAAGGGAACCATGACAGTCCATTACAAACCAAGTTTTTTTGTATTTTTCGTCGCTAAACACGAACAAGAAGAGGAGGTTGTGGTCGAGGTCAAAATCGTGAACCTTAAATTGTGCTAATTTAAAATTGAAAATCAAACGGGAAAATTGAATTTTAAGAGCATTTTATAATTACGAGTATATATATATATATGTTTCAATAGGTTGAAGATATTATTAATTACATAAGCAAGAATAAGAATTTTGTTGCATCACTATAATTCAAGAACCTTATAAAAGGAAAAATAATTCATAAATTGGCCATAAGGATAAATTGTAAAGCTTAATCGAAGTTTCTGATAAGCACGTGTAAACAAATTTCTCAGCCATGGATTCCTTCACGTGTTTAATTTATGTAGGGACCCTTAAAGTGCTGCCTCTTTCCCAGTCCATATAAAATGCTATTTCCCCACTCGCATATATCAACCATGCACAAAATATATACAAACAGCTTGAGCTTTTAAGTTTGGCAATGGAAGGTAATCATAAGGCCAAGGATGACAAGGAAGGCAGCGGAGGCGGGATGACTCGATACCGAGGCGTACGTGGTCGACCTTGGGGGACGTTTGGGGCTGAGATACGCGACCCCAACCAGCAAGGAGCTCGCGTTTGGCTGGGGACATTTAACACCGCCGAGGAGGCTGCTCGAGCTTATGATAGAGCTGCTTATGCCATGAGAGGTCAATTTGCAATTCTTAATTTCCCGCACGAGTATCCAATGGGTAGCGGCGGTGGCGCTGCTGCTAATGCTACCACTTCGGCCGGTTCCTCCTCTTCAGCAATGGAAAGAGGCAAACAGGTGTTGGAAGTAGAGTATTTGGATGATAAATTGCTTGAAGAACTTCTTGAAATTGAAGAGAAAAAGAAGAAGAAAATGTGACGGAGGGTGGATACGGTGACAATTGTTAAGAACAGTACTGTTGCAGTGGCATCTTTAAGTTAATTGGTCAACTATCTTCAATGTCAAAGACACTATAAATCATAAAATTGACCTAAAAAATCTAAATAGTAAAAAAAAAAAAACCTTTAATTTCTGTAAGGTAGCTGCAAATATATTGTCACTGCCTACTTATATTATAAATAAAAAGGGTAAACTACACTTAATTATTAGTAAATATTTTTTTATTACTCAATTATAAAAAATTACAAAAATAATTATAATAATTCAAATATCTTTTTTGATCACCATTCAGATCAAACTCTCAACTTCCTAACATTCAAATAATAGTCAAACTATCTTCTTTTAATTCTATTCCTTGGGAACTCATATCCCGAGCAAATAACAAAAGGCAGCATAAGCTTCTACTGTAAAGCACATGCTCTCATCATCGCACTTGAATGATCAGGAATTAGAACACTCACTAAATTGCTTGAAACTCGCATCAAAATTAACTTTGTAACTACCATAAACAGGAAGAGATCAAAAATCTCGACGGCGAAAGTCTCTTAGAAAGAGATAAACTTAAACATTCCATATCCCATAATTTTTTTTAAAAAAAAAGAGTATTTTATAAAATTCACTATTTCTGAAATTGATTTAAACTTCCTTTCATGAAGAAATGGAACCACATTTTTTTTATCAAACCAAACGTGAAAATTAGTACATATATATATTTCACTATGTTGAAGATATTAATTGCAGAGGCAAGAATAAGAATTTTGCATCACTCTAATTCAAGATCCTTCATATAGGATATATGGGATTTATGGGTTATATATTTTACTATATCATCTGTATACATACATTAAAGAAAAAAAAGATTAAAAGAAGCACTTGGTTATGTAATGTCTAACGATTCTCGTGGCCTTCGGATTGCATATATCTCACACTACTACCTTTGCCAATTTTCTCACATGCACAATGATGGAAGATTAATTTTTAAGAATATTCTGAATATTATGTTAGACCAAACATTCTTTATATATATCATGATCTTAGATCACCTTCTCGACGTCATTGGGACAATTGAACATACAATATTTTTTTTAAAAATTACACACACAAAAAAACTGCAACTCAATGACAGTAAAAAGAATTATTATAATTAAACTAAAAATACAAACGTTTTCAATGACAGCACTTAAAATGAGGTATAGGAATGAATTAGATTAAACTCAAGTTGAAGCCAACAATTTTAAATACATCAAACATGTAAGTAACTCAAGGCTTGATCTTATTAGTTCATATAATTTGGCTTTGATGGAATTGAGTCAGGTTTGGAAATGTGTTAGTTTATGTTGTGTAATGTAATTTGATTTAAATTTTTAATTTGGAATAATGATGTCACATCAATTTATCGTTACAATGTTAATGATTTAGTGATCAAAATATTATAAATTAATAATGTTAATGATCATTTGGTAATAAATCAAAATTCAGTAATCAAAATATAATTTAAAAAATATGTAAGTGACCATTTCTTTAGTTTACCCTAGGATAATTTGGAAAGAAAATAATTTAACCCTAATAGAAGTTTCTGTTAAGCACGTGAATAAAATTCTCAGCCATGGATTCCTTCATGTGTTTAATTTATGAAGGGACGCCAAAGTGGTGCCAAACTTTAAAAATTCCCTTTTTCCAATCCATATAAATTGCTATTTCCCCACTCACATGTATCAGCCATGCACAAAATACAATCAGCTTGAGCTTTTAAGTTTGGCAATGGAGGGTAACTATAAGGGCAAGGAAGGCAGCGGAGGCGGGACGACTCGATACCGGGGCGTACGTAGTCGGCCTTGGGGGACATTTGGGGCCGAGATACGCGACCCCAACCAGCAAGGAGCTCGTGTTTGGCTTGGAACATTTAACACCGCCGAGGAGGCTGCTCGAGCTTATGATAGAGCAGCTTATTCCATGAGAGGTGAATTTGCGATTCTTAATTTCCCGGACGAGTATCCCATGGGTGCTAACGCTTACCGCCGTTCGTCTTCAACCGGCTCATCGTCATCTTCTTCTTCAGCAAGGGAGAGGGGGAAACAGGTGTTCGAAATAGAGTATGTGGATGATAATTTGCTTGAAGAACTTCTTGGAATTGACGAGAAAAAGAAGAAGAAAACTTGAAGGGATGAATGGTGACAATTCATGGGCTACATTAAGAACAGTACTGTTCTATTGGCATCATAATTTAACTAGTCAAGTCAAGTATCTTCAATGTCTGGTTTCTTGATTTTGTCTTTTGATGACTAATAAAAACACTTTATTGAGAAATATATTTTCAATATCTAAAATATAAATTGTCTAGACAATATTTTATAAAAATAGGATAAAAATATCATGGAGACCCTTGTGCTAGGAATAGATTGCATTTTGTCCTCTTCACTCTAAAAATATTAAATTAGTCCTTATACATAAGATCAAAGAGCAAACAGGCTCTTTTGCTAAAAACTCCATCCATTTTTATTGTTAAGTGCTAACATGGCTGATGGAGCAACTAGATAGTGACACTTGACATGCCACGTGTACCTCATATTGACATGGAAGAACTAATACAAGCAAAATGGATGGGACTTTTTAACAGAAAAAATGGATGGAATTTTTTACAGAACGACTAGTTTACTATTTGATCTAATGTATAAGGTTTAATGTGTCTAGTTTTTAAGTAGAGAAAACAAAAAGTGATGTAACGCTTAATACAGAAATCTTCATGGTACTTTTACCCAATTATCTCACAAATACAAGGCAATCAAAATTTGCTTGGATACTGAATAATTACAAATATTTTTCCATACATTAAAAATAACAGTTGAGACCATATAACATATTCACATATGATTTTTAATATATTTGATTTAGTTTATATTTATACTAAAATATATAAAAACTATTAAGAGGTAAAATAGTAATTTAAAAAATATTACTTTGAGAAGATACGAGGATCGCACAATCAAGATAATGGAGCACATAATTAAAGTTAACTTGAAAGTAAGACCAACTATTTTTGAATAACAGAAGAGTAGAAACTTTTAGTAATCTAAATGACAAAGTGAGAAAAGAAAAGACTATCCCTTAAATACGTTGAGCAACGGAACCAAAAAAATGATTGTCGTCGAGGGAGAGTTCATGTTAAGCAAGAAGCATGTGTAGCCTGATTCATTACTTTTGCTATCTACAGTAAAAGCACATATCAGTAATTCATCAAACTCTCGACTTTTCAACTTTCCAATAACAGTCAAACTATCGTTTTATAATCTGAGCAAATGCATATGAAAAATGGGTCACGTGTCAGGCACATGCTCCTATTATCGTGCCTGATTGAACCACATTATTTTTATGAAAACCAAACGTGAAAATTTATTAAAAGGATGAGTATATATTTTGATATGTTGAAGATATTAATGGCATAGGCAAGAATAAGAATTTTGCATCACTCTAGTTCAAAATCCTTGGCATAGGATATATGGGAGATATACATACATTAGAGAAAAAAAGATTAAAACAGCTTTTAGGAAGCACTAAGTTTTGTAATGTCTAACATTTGATTCTCGTGGTTTTGGTTTTGCATATATCTCACACAACCTTTGCTAATTTTCTCACATGCACAATGATGGAAGATAAATTTTAAAGAATATTCTGAATATTATATGTCATGATCTTACATCATCTTCTTAATGTCATTGGGACAATTGAACATGCACTGTTTTAATAATAACTTCAACTCGATGGTAGTAAAAAGAATTACTATATTTAAACTCAAATTTCAAATGCATTCAATTACATCACTTAAAATGAACTCTATGAATGAATTAGAACAATTTTATATACATCAAACATGTAAGTAACTCAAGCCTTGATCTTGTTAGTTCATGTAATTTGGTTTGGTCAGATTGAGTCAGGCTAACTAAAATTTGCACATGGAATGTTGATATAACATGTGATATCAGTTTTGTTTTTACATCGTTAACGGTTCAATGATTAAAATATTATAAATCGATATATTAAAGTTCATTGACCAAAACGACTCTAAAGTTAAATTAGAAAGAAAAAGAATTAAAGTGGTGACCCGCATAGGACAATTGCACATGGTGAGTAGAGTTGTTCATGAGAGGGTTTGGGTAAAAATATTATGCTCGAAAAATGAGTTTGAGCAAAAAAAATTAGGCTTATTTAAAATATAGATTGGTTTCGGACTTGAATATTCAAGGCTTGAGCCTAGCCTGTTGTTAAGTTTTTATTGTTCTATATTATGTTATTTTTATATATTATGTAATTTATAACACATAAAATTTAAATCTATATTAGTATATAAAAAAATATTAAGATGATTATATATAAAATTTTAATAAATGAAAAATATATAAATTTATTAAATATTGAATTAAAAATAATATAAATATATTTTCAAAAAAAAATTTAAAAATAATATGAGTTGGCCTAAATGAGTTTGAAGTAGCTATTCGAAAATATGGGCAAAATTGGGAAAACGTTTAGACTCATATTTGGACCGGGCTTGGACAAACATTAAATGTATTAATATCATACTTCAGCCCAACCCAACCTATAAACACCTCTAATAGTGTGAGAGACTCAAACGTAAATAATCAATAACCAAATATCTCAACTTTTAACAACCGGGAAAGAATTCACCGCCGTATGGCTGACCGACAATTGTACAAGCCCAATTTGCCCGGGCCCACTACCCAAAATTTCAGGCCCAAACCTAAATCTAACCCTAGTAGCCCACTAAGCCCAAAACATTTCAAAAAAAAATGAAACCCTAGCCTACTGCCTAACCCTAGCCGCCTCTTCTAACCCCTCTGCTACCGCCGCCGTCGTCACATCATCAGCACAAGTGGTGCACCTGCCCTCTGCCACGCCGCACCTGCTCCACCTGCAAGAGAAAGAAAAACACGCAAACAGAAATAGAAAGAAGAAACAAAGACAGAATCGGCTATAAAATAGCCCAAAAACAAATTGTAATGGGGTTCTTTTTTTTTTTAAGATTTTGTAGAACATTTTAACAAGAAAATACAAAACAGATTCAAAAACAAACAAATAGATTCACTCAAAGGTGGTTTTCAGTTTATATTTCTTTTTCTTTTATTACTCATTTACTTTTATCTTTATTTTATTTTTTTTCTCTAAAAAAAAAACAGTTCATATACGTACAAATATACAAAGAGAAAAATATAAAAAAATAAAAAATACACCTTTTTGAGAAATTTTTTTTGAAGAGGAGATAAAATGAAGTTTTTTGAAATTTTTTTGATTTAAATAGGGGAGCAAAACGGTGCCGTTTTGCTCAGCCTTTCAAAACTCCAAAACGGCACCGTTTTAAGGCCGACCCGGTCCGACCGACCCACGTGTAACCCGACCCGCCTGAAGGATTCGTGTGTTTTCGACGGAAGGGCTAATTTCACTTTTAGCCATTCCGCTTTTTAATGCTTTTTTTAATTGAGTTTTTACTTTTTTAAATTTTACCTTGCAATTTGTTTCGTTTATATTTTGGTCCTATTCAAACGACGCCGTTTTAGAGGAGAAGGGAAAATTTCCCTTCCAGTCCCTCTATGTTATTCGCGTATTCAATATAGTTCTTCCTTTTTATTTATTTACAGATTTAAGCCCCGAATCTTGTTTTAATGTTTAATTTAATCCTTTTGTTATTTTGTTTATTTTCTTAACAAATTTGATATTATTACTGCTATTATTAGTTATTATTGTAATTATTTTCTCATTTATTTTTTTAAAATTTGAAATCTTTGTTATATATGTAAACATACGTGCGTTTTTATGATATATATGTATATATACATATGCATATTTTTATATATATACTTTTATATTTTATAATAATATTTACACATACCTACATACATGTCTATATATATATATTTCATTTTCATAAATATACATATATATTAGAGGTGCTCATGGGCCGGGCTGGGCCCAGAAAAAAATTTCGGCCCTGCCCGAAATATGGGCCTAGAATTTTTGCCCAGGCCCGGCCCGGAAAAAAATTCATAAGCCTGGGCCCGGCTCGTTTTTTAAATAAATACCAAAAATTTATTTTAAAAATTAAAACAAAAATTAAAAAAGTGTTTTAAAAATATTTTAAAATTAAAAAAGTATTTTAAAAGTATTTTTAAAAAATAAAATTATTTTAAAATTAAAAAAAAGTATTTTAAAAGTATTTTAAAATTAAAAAAATAAAAATATTTATTATTCGGGCCGGGCCGAGCCCGGGCCCGGGCAAAAAAAGTGGTGCCCGAGCCCGGCCCGTTTTTTAATCGGGCCTCGTTTTTTTGCCCAAGCTCATATTTCGGGCCTATATTTTTACCCAAACCCTCCCATATTTCGGACGGGCCGTCGGGCCGGGCCACCTGACCCATGAGCACCTCTAATATATATATACTTACATATTCTTTATACTTTCAAAATATATATTTTGTTTATATTCTTTATATTTTATAATTCATATATTTACCTACATGTATATACTTTTCATATTTGATGATTGTTTTATACGTATATATGCATGTATATACATACTTACATATATTTTCATGTATAATAGTTTTAAATATGTGTACATGCATATGTTTTTCATGTTCATTATTATATATATATACATTTTTTATACTGTTATAATTTTGTTAATTTTGTTAATTTATTTATTTACATGTCTATTAATGTTATTTGTCTTGCTTTAGTTTTTATCTGTTTATCATTTGTTATTGTGCCTGCATGGTTGTTTTATTTTATTTTATTGGTCTTATTATTTATTTATCTTTTGTTTTGCTCGTGTTATTTTACTTACATTATCATCATTATCATTATTTTACATCCATTTTTACTCGGGTTTGTCAAAAAACGGAAGAATTTCAAATTAAAAGCAATACTCGATATTTGGGATCTTCGAGAGAATTGAGCCCTAACGTATTGGGTTCCGATATTCTTTGTTGAATCTAAATAATCGAGAATGCTCTTCAAAACAAAAACATAAATAAAAAGCTCATTATCGAGAATTCAATATGTTGTGTCCTAATGCATTGGATATGACACGTTGTTTTCTTGAGACGAGGATTTTTCTAAAAAATGCAATATTCAATGTTTAATCTTTTGAGAAGTTATGCCCTAACGTATTAGGTTGCATTTTTTTTACATGACGTTAACAATTGAATCCCCTTTTAAATTTTATTGTGCAAGTTTTTAGACAAGCTCATTTCTGAAGAGGTAAAATATCGTGCCCTAACGCATTGGGTGTGATATTTTCTCTTTCTGAAACTAGAGGGTCTTAACGAGTAACTTGATTTATATAAGTTTTCTTTAAAAAAAAATAAGGATCGTATTTTAAAATTCTTCAAAGTTTTCAATTTTCGATATTAAGACATTAACTAATCAACTAGGTATCAATTTTAGGCGTTACGAGGGTGCTAATCCTTCCTCGTACGTAACCGACTCCCAAACCCGTTTTTCTGAATTTCGTGGACCAAAACCGTTGTTTTAATAAAATTAAATTGTTTGTTAAAAACAACTACTTTTACGAGGTGACCCGATCACACCTCATCAAAAAAGATTGGTGGCGACTCCCTTTTTTTGTTTTCGTTTTTAAATCCAAGTCGACCCCGTTTTATCAAAAAAATGGTGTCAACAACAATTACTAGTGATTCCGGATTCATGCAGGCAAGTTGCAGCCTACAATCCGAACTGAGGACGGGTTTTTGGAGTTAGCTCACCCTCGTGGGATCTTGACCCTTTGTCCCGTCCATTGTAGCACGTGTGTCGCCAAGGCATAAAGGGCATGATGACTTGACGTCATCCTCACCTTCCTCCGACTTATCACCGGCAGTCTACTCAGGGTTCCAAACTCAGCGGTGGCAACGCCAAGGTGTGATTCACAAAATAGAACAACTTTTAAGAAGCACTTGGTTTTGTAATCCCTAACCTCTGATTCTAGTGGCCTTTGGTTTGCATATAGGGTCACACAACCTTTGCCAATTTTGTCACATGCACAATGATGGAAGATAAATATTGAAGAATATTCATAATATTATGTAGGCCAAACATTCTTTATATCATGATTAGAGGTAACCTTCTTAACGTCATCGGGACAATAGTAAAAAGAATTACATATGTAATTCCTAACTTTGAGAGGCAACTTTTCTGAGAGTGACGAGCATGGCTCTGCTAAAAAGAATCAGAAATAGTTGAAGTCAAGAATGGTTAGGGGTCTTGGGGTGACGAAGAAATAAAAGGAAAATAAAAAGAAAAGTTAAAAAGAAACTAAAAGAAAAAGAAACAAATTTTTTAACGTTAACCCATCAAAATTATATAGTTTCACCTCGATCTCTTTTTTTTTTTAAATTCAGCTTCACTCCCGTATAGCGTTCTCCTCGATGATAAGTGGACTTGTAACAAAAACTCAAAATTTAAAACTTTTTTTTCTTCTAATGTATTGTATAGTTTTATCTATAAAACTGAAGCCCTTAAATCGGAGTTAAAGATATCTTTCTTTTTGTTACAATAGCAATGGTACCAACTGAAGTAAGACTCAATTCATAATTCAAATCACTTTTTTTTAAGAAAATTAAATGTGAAAATTGATTTTTTAGAGCATTTTATTAAATAATAAGTATATATATTTCATTATGTTTGTCGAAACCACTTTTTTGAAAAACAAAAATTTAATTATAGACTTATTAAAAATGAAAATGAAAATTGGGAGTCGCCACCAATTAATTTATTGTGGTGTGATCGGATCACCTTGAAAATAATTTTAGGTCTGCGAATTTTTGAGAAAACAGATTCGGGAGTCGATTACGCACGAGGAAGGGTTAGCACCCTCGTGACGCCCAAAATTTGTACCGATTTGATTGTTTAATATCTTAATGTCGAAATTTTGAAAAGATTTTAAAATACGATCCTTTTGCTTTGAATGAATTGGAAGATAAGGCTCATTTATTTTAAAGAAATAAATTGTTACACTCAGTAAGTTAGAGTGCAACATTTCAAATCCTCAAAATTAAGCTTATCCTTTGATTTTTAAAACCTATGCATTTTGAGAAGGATATCCGATTATTTGGGTCCAATGAGAAAATCAAAACCCAATAAGTTAGGATTCGATTTCACAAAATTCCTAAATATCGAACATTGCCTTTTATTTTTAGAATCCTCGTCTCGAGAAAATAACATGTCATATCCAATGCGTTAGGACATAATGTGTCGAATTCCCGAGAATGAGTTTTTATTTGAAATTTGTATGTTTTTAAAAATCTCGATTATTTAGATTCAATGAGAAAAATAAAAACCCAATACGTTAGGGCTCAATTCTCCCGAGGATTCCAAATTTCGGGTATTACCTTTATTTTAAAAACGAGATAACAAAATGTCATATCCAGTAGGTTAGGATCCAATATTTTGGAATCTTAAGAACTTTATTTTTAAAAACATATGGTTTAAATAAAATGAACACTTGATTATCTAAATGTATCGAAAAAAAAATTGAAGCCCAGTAAGTTAGGGCACAACTTTCTCGAGAACTATGAATACCAAGCCTTTTTAGAAATTATGAAATAGAATGATTGTAGTGCTTTGATGAAACACAATTCTTACAAGCAAAATAATTGAATAGCAATATGTAAAGCAGACGATAAATAGCAAACCAAATTTACAATATGGAGCAACCAAGCATATAATACATCAACATTAATGATCAAGTATCTAATAAATTAATAATCAATTTTCTAAGATTCCTCATGACAAATAAAAAAATAAAAAATAATTAATATGAAGATTTAAAAACAATTTGATAATAGAACTAAAAAACAAATTAAACGTTTAAAGGAATTCTAATGAAGAAGTTGTAAAAATGAATAAATCTTATATGCATATTTTAATCCAAGTAAATAAAACTTAATGTAAACAATAATATATTAATAATCGATTATAATAATAATTTATTAAATTTTAAGCTATATTAATAGTAGATTTAAAACTATCCAAATTAAATAGTGAACTAATATTAATTTTTCAAAAATAATATATCAAAATAAGATTTATTATGTTAAAAATCAGGTGCTAAACAAACTAATAAAAGACCAATTTTAAAAAAGGATAAAAAGCACAAATTCGGACTAAATTGATGACTGATTAAACTCTATAGGACTAGAACAGCAATTAAACGCAAAGTTTGAATGCTCAAATCTGAATAGTGAGAACGATGCCGTTTTAAATAAGGATCGAAATGAAATCTAAATCAAATATGCTGTACAAATTGAAAAATAAAGAAAAATCCAATTAAAATCTCCCCAAAATGAAAGGGACCTGATGAGCAAATAGACCAGTTAATCCAACATGCACGGATCCTACCCGGACCGGGTCACCGCTCGGATTTGGTCCTCGAAACGACGCCGTTTCAAAGCCATCGTATTGGCTCCAAACGACGACGTTTTATCCTGCTCAGAAACACTTCTCGTGAAACCCTACGAAACTTTAAGGTTTCTGCGCCGTTTTGACGAATCGTCATTTTCAAGGACCGCCGACCCTCGCCTCAACTCCGATGGCCACAGAGAGGGCAAGAATCCGGCCTCCAGGTACGCCCCTACTTTCTAATCTCTCCTCTTTTTATCTTTTGTTGAACGAACAAAAACCCAAAACACAGAAAAAGATTAAAAGCCAAGAACAACGAAAAAACGAAGCGAAAGTTTAAATCACCTTTCGGACTCTTTTTTTTTTATTTCTTTGAATGCTTTTCTGTATATAATATGCGTGTCTGTGTGTGTTGATATCATGTGTCCGTTTACAGATTCTGAAAAATGGCTTTATAGCCGAAAAATGAAAATTACAAAAGAAAATGTATTTTGCTCTCTTTTCCTATTTTTCTTTTTGCTGTTCTTTTTTTGTTCGTCTTCTGTTGCTTTGTTTGTTTGTGTCTGCTGCAGGTACGGCCGTACGGAGGAGTGTGGCATGGAGGCGCGGTGACGTGGAGGCTCGCGTGAATCTGGCTCGGAGGCGCTACACGCGTGCAAGCGCAACACGTGCGAGGAGGAGACCTGGCTCTGCTGCGGCGGCTGAGGCCGAATGTTGCTGCCTAGGGTTTCTGATGTTTAGGAAAGTCTGGGGCTAGGTGATTTGGGCTGAGGTTAGGTGTTGGGCTAATTGGGTTGGGGATATTGGGCTAGGCTAATTGGGTTTAGTTACTGTAATCTGGGCTTAGTGTTTGTAAAAAAAAAACTGGACGTTTATTTACTGGACTTTTATATTTTCATGGTTTATTTTATTTGTATTTTTGGCCCGGGCAAATTGGACCAATTACAATGTTTTGTTGAAGATATTAATTGCATGGGCAAAAGAGTACGGATTTTTCATCAGTCAAATTCAAGATCCTTTTCATAGGAAATGTGGGATTTATGGTATTTATATATATCAACTATATACATACATCAGAAGAAAAAGAATTAAAAAAAAAAACTTTTCAGAAGCACTTAGTTTTGTAATGTCTAACCTTTGATTCTCGTGGCCTGTAGTTTGCATATATCTCACACAACCTTTGCCAAATTTGTCACATGCACAATGATGGAAGATAAATTTTAAAGAATATTCTGAATATTATGTAGGCCAAACATTCTTTATATATCATGATCATAGGTCACTTTCTTAACGTCATTGAGACAATAATAAAAAGAATTGCATATGTAATTCCCGACTTTGAGAGGCAACTTTGCCCAGAGTAACAAGCATGCATGACACTGCTAAATAAAATAAGTCATAGTTGAAGTCAGGAAAGGTTAGGGGTCTTCGGGTGACGAAGAAATAAAAGGAAAAAAATGTAAGTTAAAAAAAATAAAAGAAAATTTTAAATTATTAAAAACAGTATAGAAATTATTTGTGTAATTTACCCTCAAATTTTTATTTGAAATGATGATATAAAGTGTCATATCATCTTGTTGTTAATATATATTATAAATTGATAAAATTAATGATAATTTACTAATAACTTAGAGTTAGATAACCAAAACTTAATTTATAAGCTATAGGGTAAATTAGAAAGCAAAAAGAAATAAAGCTTAATGGAAGTTTCTGAGAAGCACGTGGAAACAATTCTCAGTCATGGATTCCTTCATGTGTTTAATTTATGTAGGGACCCAAAAAGGTGTTGCCAAACTTTAAGAATGCCCTTTTTCCAATCCATATAAAATGCTACTTCCCCACTCACATATCAGCCATGCACAAAATACAAACAGCTTTAGCTTTTAAGTTTTGGCAATGGAGGGCAACTATAACAGCAAGAAAGGCAGCGGAGTCGAGATGACTCGATACCGGGGAGTACGTAGTCGGCCTTGGGGAACGTTTGGGGCCGAGATACGCGACCCCAACCAACAAGGAGCTCGTGTTTGGCTCGGGACATTTAACACCGCCGAGGAGGCTGCTCGAGCTTATGATAGAGCCGCTTATGCCATGAGAGGTCAGTTTGCCATTCTTAATTTCCCGCACGAGTATCCCATGGGTGCTAACGCTTACCACCGTTCCTCTTCGACCGGTTCATCGTCATCTTCTTCTTCTTCAACAATGGAAAGAGGCAAACAGGTGTTCGAAATAGAGTATTTGGATGATAATTTGCTTGAAGAACTTCTTGAAATCGAAGAGAGGAGCAAGAAAATGTGAAGGGATGGATATGGTGACAATAAGAACAGTACTGTTCCATAATGGCATCTTAATTTAACTTCTCAAGTATCCTGATTTTTCCCTTTTGATAACTAATTAAAAGCACTTTATTTTCATGGGTCAAGAATCAAGATCATATATATTGTCTCATGCCATTTTTCTAGAATGTAACAGGATTTATATTGTCACTACCTCTATTATAAATAATATAAATAATACTAGTTTATGGCACATTAAAATGATAAAATTAAGATTGTGAAGATTAAAATTAAATTATTAATTTTTTTGTATTTTTTAAAATAATATAATTTAATAATATTTCTAAACTTAATCTTTTTTAATCCAGAATGCTATTTCAATAAAACCCTTCCAACAATAATAAATTTGGGATTCAAACTCAGTCTAAAATATCTCCAACCATTTTTTATTGTATTTTGATGTTAATGGTTAAACGTTATAGAAACTATGGACATATATATGTTGCAACTTGCGGCAAGGGACATATCCCTATTGCAAGGTGCAATTTTTCAAGTAATTTATTGGTACTATTTATGATACAAGGGGCGGGAATATTTGTGATTCGATGATTACCTAAAGCAATTTGTACAATCAAAGATATTATTATGAAATTTTATCATATTCACAATTAAGGATGCAAGAAATCAAATAGATAAATTCTGATTATGCGTAAGTTGTTGTAGATTTTTTTTTAAATTAGAATTCAGAATTTAATCTAATAATTAAATCTGATTTCACTATTAACGTAAGTTGTGAATTTAATCTATATTTCCTATTTTTGATTATTTTTAGTGTTTAAATTTTTAAAATTTTTAGTTTTGAATTTTTAGTTATGACTCAAATGACATCCGTCAAAATTTATTAATTAAAATGGCGTGACATTTTTGTGAGTATTACGTAGAAATAGTAAGTTGATTTGCACATTTATATATGAGACAATATATTTACCGTGCATCTCAAATTTTTTTAACTTTCGCATTGTATAAAATATTAAGTTATGACTAATTACTCAGTGTTATCTAATTTGACTAACTATTTAATTTTCGATATTCGTAAAGTTTTGAAATAAAATTCATAATTAAACTTATGACATTTAATCATACCCCGATCCTTAGAATAGAATGAGTGTGTTCAAACTCACATTTTTATAACGATGAAATAATAACAATTATCAAATTAAGACTCGTATATGGAGCATATATATCACTATGTTGAATGGAATTTAATTAGTAATCCACTAATTCAAGATCCTTCAACGAGGATATATGGTGCAACCTTTAAGAAGCACTTAATTTTGTAACTTGTCGCCTTTGATACCAGTTGCCTTGCATAATTTTACCTTCTTTGCCATTTTATCATCACAGGAACAATGATGATAAAAGATAAATTTTAAATCAAGATTCTGAATAATATCTTGACTTACATCATGATCTGAGATAATTTTGTTAACGTCATTGGACCAATTGGATATGCAATTTTTAAATAATAAAAAATGCCTCTACTCAAATGATATGGTGGATAGAGTTACATATCCAATGGGGTTAATTTATATTAATCATACGATTAAACTAAATTAAACATGAGTTTATATAATATTAAGAGATAAGTTAATAGTTTTTAGCATACACAAATCATCTCTTAAGTATTTGTATGTACAAATAGTAAAAATTAGATGGTTGAGTCTGATCTTGGAGATTTGCTAAAACTTTTAAAATTATTAATAATCGTATGAATTTGTTAAAAAAATCTTAAAATTATTTATATTTTTAGAGAATTAAATAGTTGGGATGATGCACTCGCTAAATCTGGTATTAGTTGCATTAGTTCTTATTTATCAATAAAATTGTGGTTGGGCAAAAAATTAAAAACAAAAAAAACCATATATATGCTCTTATGTGCATATATTATTTCCTTTTAGATTAATAATAACTCATTTTATATATACATAATGTAGGAATAATTGGAACCTACATAAAAACATGCTAATGGCCTCTCAAATCAAGACTTGGGACCAACTTTGATATAAAACTAGCTATACATTACATGCTAATGGCACTTAATTACCATGCAAAAGGTACTTATTTTCTCAAGGGCTATAGTGTAAGTAAGCCCTCAATTTCCATTTTTGAAGAAGGTGAGATTTATGGTTTATGTTCATGTGGATGCTTATGATGAGGTCGTCTCATAACATTTGGAAAATGTGGGTCATGTGAAACATCGTCATTATCCGTACGTAATAAGCGTCTAGGAGGAGATTTAACAAATCGTTGTAGGATCAGTGGTTGAGCCTCTCGTGGTTTCTCGACGTAAAACGAATCGTGTGGTTTGTTCTTCGTATGTAATTTAGCTGGTTTGTTTTTTTTCTCATCATCATTGTCGTCTTCTTCTTCTTCTAGTAATCTTGCTGGTGGATTGTTTCCTTCGTCGTCACTAGGTGGTTTCTCACCGGCGAATGGACTCTCTTCCTCGACGTCTGCTTGTAGTAATCGTTTCTCGCCGATGACCCCAATGCCTGCTAGTAATCTTTCTGGAGGACTATCTCCTTCGTCACTAGGTGGTTTCTCGCCGGCGAATGGACTCTCTTCCTCAACGTCTTGTAGTAATCGTTCCTCACGGATGAGCTCAATGTCTTTTAGTAATCTTTCTGGGGGATTATCTCCTTCATCACTAGGTGGTTTCTCGCCGGCGAATGGACTTTCTTCCTCGACGTCTGCTTGTAGTAACCGTTTTTCACCCATGACCTCAATGTCTTTTAGTAATCTTTCTGGAGGATTGTCTCCTTCGTCACTAGGTGGTTTCTCGCCGGCAAATGGACTCTTTTCCTCAACGTCTTGTAGTTTTCGTTTCTCACCGATGACCTTAATGTCTTTTAGTAATCTTTCCGGAGGATTGTCTCCTTCGTCACTAGGTGGTTTCTCGCCGGCGAATGGACTTTCTTCCTCAACATCTTGTAGTTTTCGTTTCTCACCGATGACCTCAATGTCTTTTAGTAATCTTTCTGGAGGATTGTCTCCTTCGTCACTAGGCGGTTTCTCGCCGGCGAATGGACTCTCTTCCTCGACATCTGCTTGTAGTTTTCGTTTTCGTTTCTCACCGATGACCTCAATTTCTTTTAGTAATCTTTCTGGGGGCTTATCTCCTTCGTCACTAGGTGGTTTCTCACCAGCAAACGGACTTTCTTCCAATAATCTTCCTGGCTCCCCTCCCTCATCACTAGGTGGTTTCTCACCGGCGAACGGACTCTCTTCCTCAACATCCTCTCCTAATAACCGTTTCCCACCGGTGAATGGGTTCTTACCCTCACCGTCCTCTCTTACAACTAAAATCCGCCGCCGAGAAGGATCACGATGCTGGAATAGTGGGTTTTGCTCATAAGCTAAAGTGGGAATAAGGTTGAAAACAAGCACTGTTCCAAGAAAAACCAAACACAAGCAAACTTTAGACATCATTGTTATGTTTTGCAATATAGCAAAAGCGGAAGAGTTGATTCCCTTTTATAATGGATGAAAAGGCGTTGAAGCCATGATTTTTACCACACATATGCATGCAATGTTACATTTGGACCTTGCTTTTTGGATGGTCCCGTAGGACACGCCTATCCCATTAACTTGAGATTTCAAAGGCCATAGGGAGACTAATTTAGGGTTCTCAAATTTAATGCCTTTCACTTCCACTTTTATCACATGGGCTACCATTTTTATTTTCAAAATCGGGGCCATTTTTTAAATTAAAAAATTATGTTGAAGTCGAAGGCTATCAAAATATGATTCGTATTTAATATATATATTTTAATTTGAAATTTTAACTTTTATCGGATTATACAACATTTTAATTTTTTTTTATTTTAATTAGATATTTTTTATTTTTATAAGATTTTATAATATGCATCTTATTTAATCTTATAAAAAATAATATAATATAAATGTTATTTAATATTTTCGATTGGATAAATTAGTTGGAGTCACAATTTTTATTTTTTCAAAGTTGAATTCATGTATTAAAATTTTAAATGAAATTGGGGTCGAGATGAGTTGAGATTGGGAGGTATAAAATCACGTCAAAGAAAAAAAAAACCACCCAAATTTCTTTATCTGCAATTTAATTTTTTTAATTATTTCATCATTAATCATAAATTCTTTAAAGATATTAACTAATAAATGATTTTTTTAAGTATTAAATGTTAATTATGTTCAAAGTGGGTCTTATTTGATATTTTTAATACTATAGAGACTAAATTAATATATTTAATAATAGATTAATTAAATGATACGGTCATTACCATGTGTTTATGTGGCGGGCTTAGAACTTTCGTCTCGTGTTTCGTGCAACTTTAGACGATTCGTTCATTCCAAATTTGTCTATGTCAGCCTAACCACCGCAAGTGAGAATTCATTTAAAATTCCTCCAATGCACCAATTTATATAGTAGAAGCAATTATGCCAAATAAAGCTACAAAAGAACAACAGAAAACCACAAAAAAGAATACGCAAGAGGTGTTTGAGTAAATGCTCTCAATATGCTCTTATTCATCAATAATAAAGAGACAACGGATGATTTACAAGTAAGGGGAGGCTCTCTATTTATAGTTGAGCTCCCCCAAATCTTACGGTTTAGATTAAATTACATCGATGGACGAGATTAGTCTATCCATTAAACCATGGGATTTACAAGATACACAATATCAAATCTAATATAATATTTACAAGATATGATTCTTATCAATATTTTAAGATTAGTTCCCATAATTATCAAGGTAGTCTATGTTGTCATATCTTCATCATTTGGCCATCCAGGCTTCTCCAACAGTTCTTTGAATCGAACCAATTCTCGTAGACTAAATGATCCCCATCTAATTGATAGACCTCCATGGGACTCATCTTGTGCGATGGTCATGAGCTTTGCACTTTGGCCCGTGACACTTTCATCTAGTATTATATATTATTATAGATATTTTTCTAAAAAGTATTATAGATATATTTTTTACACTATATAAATTATGTAATATATAACAACAAAATAAAATAACAAAAAAAGGTTGAGTTGAGCTAATATTGGACTTTAAATGTTCGACGCCGAGCTTAAATAATATTTTAAATGGGCTTAATTTTATTGTACAAGTTTCATTCAAAATTTTCTAAATATTCAACAAAACTTGGATCCTAAATGGATAATTCTATTCTTAAATAGGTCTAAATTGGAGGTGTAATGGTTGAATTTAAGTTTGATCAACTAAATTTGAAATCACAATTGTTTAGAATTATTTATTTTTTAAGGTAAACTACAACCAAGGTTACTAAATTATAAATAAGCTTACATTTTGGTCTTTAAATTTTAAAAAATTACAAAATGGTCACTAAATTATTCGAAAGTTTTCATTTAAGTCATTGAAGTATTCAAAATTTTTTATTGAAGTCACTGAGCTATTAAGTTTTTTTTTTAAAGTTCGACTAGTGAGCTCAAAGTGACAATTCAAATATTGGTATGATAGATCAATACCCACTGACAAGTAAAAAAATATATCTAGGTCAAAGTCGATCTGACGATCAATATCGAAGATCAGAGAAGAAAATTGTTTGGATTTTGATTCATAAATTTGTGATGTTAAAAATTGTTTCTTGAAAAAAATTAAATTGTAAAAGAGAAGGAGAATAAGAGCTTTCGATTGGTGTAGGCGATGCGACCGGAGAAGACTATACAACAACAATTTTAATAGTCTGGTTATTTAAATGAAAACTTTTAAATTGTTCAATGGCCATTTTGTTACCTTTTAAAGTTGTGTGGCTAAAATGTAAACTTACAATAGTTTAATGATCTTTGGTATAATTTACTCTTTTTTTATTATTAAATTTGAGTTATTATAATTTAACATTCAAAAATTTCAAATTTATTTTTTAAGTAAATTATATTATAATATTTTAAAATAAAAAATGAATTATATTTTAAAAATAGTAATACAATAAATAAATGCATACTATTTTAAAATTATCCAAACCATTTCTCAAGGTTTTTAGAATTCGAGTCCTAGTCCATTCAGTTAAATTATCGATTTATTGGTGTAACCAATTTGTTCAGTTTAATTAAATAGATTATTAAAATTTATATAAATAAAAATACGAAAACACGATTCAACCAATTCAACCTATCTATCTAGTTTGACTAAATACATCATTAAAAAATTTATAAAAACAAAAGATATTTAAAATAGAAAAAATATGATTCAAGTACTCGATCCAATTAATCCGACTCACCAGATTCAAACTATCATTATTTTTTTCCACCCCTAACCAATCCAATCTAAGAAGTAATTTATTCTTAATCACTTTGGCATAAAAGAAGAATAACATCAAATCAAAGGAGTTGAAATTGAAAATACTTTTTCAATCTAAATTTTAATCCGTCTATTGTCTTCATTTCTTTTTCCTTTTTATCAAATATTTTATGATTTTTATAAAGAAAAAGGACACCAAGAATATATTCTTAGGGGCACACACAACAAGAATAATATCTACAAATATCAAACACAGTTTAAATCAACTTTCCATTTTTTATATCTAATTTGAGGATTAAAATAGAAGAAATGATATTTAGAAGTGAGGATGATCATTTCTTGAAAAGGGGAAGTCAGATTAAGATAAAATTATAAAATTTTGAAGGGTCAAAAATGAAAAATAAAAGTTAAAAGATTTAATTTGAATTATTTATATTTTGAGAGAAATTAAAGTGAAATTTTCTCATGGATCAAGGTCGTTGTTTATCTCTTCGCTTCGATGTTGATCCCTTGGCCCTAAGTCTTTAACATGTGTTTGCTCTAGTTTTGTCATGGTTGATCAGTTATAAAGCATGATAGATTTCTAGATGATGATGGAATTGATATAGATTAGTAAGATCTCACCTGTATTTCATATAAAAGAGAACTCAACACCAAACTTTAGTAAGGTAGACCAAAGATGTATCGTGTGTTGAGCGTGAATGTCTATGAGGACCATAGTTGGTGAGACGTTGTCCATAGGTAAAATCATCATTAGCGAAGTTGAGACCATATAAAATAAGAGTGACGAGGCCTATTCTAATGAGGTATTGATAATACATTCCAATGAATATAACAAAAATAGTTTAAATGTTAAAAAAAATTAAAATTAAAGTCTATTTCATTATTTAAAATGATATTAAAAAGTCTAAAATATATTATTCATATTACTCTTAATATATTTTGAAATTAAATTTAAATAAAAATAAAATTAGATCCATGGATTGATAAATTTTTAGTTAAAATATATTTAAGTCCTTATGCTTTTTGTACATTTGAAATTTAGCCGCTTTATTTTTATTTCCATAAATTTAATCAATTTACTTTTCAGATTTCAAATGTCAAATCCAATTGTTAATACCGTGAAAGTTATTCTATTAAATTCATTAGTGTGACACTTTAAAACAACAAAATATTCCATTGGTGGTAGCATTACCAAAAAAAAAACTTTAAAATGAACTTAAATTTAACAAAAAAAAACTTTAACATTGTTAATTTTTTAAATACAAAAACTAAAAATAAAAACTAGAATTCCTTAAAATAAATTAAGGAAACTAAATTCTAAAAATAACAAGAAAAATAAGAGGGTTGATAGGAACCTCCACTATTAATGAATTAAAGATAAAATTTTGATTTAAAATATAAAATATAAATTATTAAAAGGAAAAATATTATATTTTAACTTTGTGAACCCAAAAATTTTCAAACGTAAGCACGGGTTTTTTACACAAATAATACAAAAAGATTTAAAAAATATTAAAATAATACAACCATTTTATTATGTACCAAAATGGTACAAAAAAAAACACTGGTCGAGGGTCTACCACAGGCGGCACCAAAGGTGCCAATGGCAGAGGCGGTACCAAAAGTGCCATTGTCACAGGCGGCACCCCAACCTTATAATGATCCCCAATTCACTTCAGCTGCACGAAGGAGAAGAAAGGAAAGGAGAAGAAAAAGGAAAAAGAGAAGGAGAAGAAGAAGAGAGAGGGAAGGAAAAAGGAAGAAAAAAGAAAGGGAAAACATGGCACAGGTGCCGCCTCTGTCACTGGCACCGAAGGTGCCGCCTATGACAGACCCTCGACCAGAATTTTTATTGTTTGTATCATTTTGGTATATAATAAAATGGCTATATTATTTTGATATATTTTTTAATTTTTTCGTATTATTTATGTAAAATCCCCCGTAAGCACCATTCTAAAGAAAATATAACAGCCAAAAAGAAGGGAGGGAAAAAATCCCCCGCTCACTATCAACGACAACGACCAGTCCGTGTTTAAACTTTCACTTCATTCTTTTCCCAAAGATATTCTCTTTCACTTTCACAACAAGATCAAAGCGTGTAAGTGGTGCAAAGACTTTTCTTTTCCCCTTTATTCTTTGATTCTTTCTCGTTTGTTTCCTTTTATCTTCTTGGGTGTCTATTTCTTCTTCTTCTTCTTGTTTGGTCCCAAGGGTTGTTTAGGGTGGTTTTGTATTATGGATGCTCGTGTTCTTGATGGTATAATCAATAGGTTGCTTGAAGTTAGAGGTAAACCAGGGAAGCTAGTCCAGCTTTCTGAGTCTGAAATAAGGCAGCTTTGTCTTGTTTCTAAAGATATCTTTTCCAGGCAGCCTGTTCTTTTAGAGCTTGAAGCACCTATTAAGATTTGCGGTATCTTCTTTTTCTCTGTTTTTTTTTAATTTAAATCTGTCTCTCTGTTCATAATTATGGATAATTTTGACTCTTTTTGAAGTTGGGGGGGGGGGTTACCAGTTTATGTGTTCACTTGTTGTTTGATGATTTGTTTCTGGAAAGTTTTGGTGTTCTTATGTTCATAAAATTCTTCATTTCTGTGATGGGTATGGCTGAATTTAAACTACTTAAAATGGATTATCTTCCATTTATTTTTGGAGTCAAGCTTGAAGTTATTTTTGTTGTATGGGGCCTATGGGCATTTTGATAGCAATTAGACCTTCTGCATGTTGTATAACACTATGATTTATTTGATTATTTCTGAAAAGTTTTCAAATTTAGTTTCCTTATGTAGTATTAATGGTGCTGATTCATGAATATGTTCATAAAAATTCTTCATTCCTATGATGGGTATGGCTGAATTTAAACTACTTAAAATTAGTTTATTAAACTATTGCTCACGAGATTGTGGATAAAAACACCGTATACCCTTTACTAGAATTTAGATTGTATTTTGCCATCTCTACTAAAAAAAATAGGCAAATTAATCATTGTAAATTAAATCAAAGAGCAAATTAGTCCTTTTATTAAAGATTCTATCAATTTCTACAGTTAAAAATTCGTCTTATACGAGGTATATGTGGTACATCACATGTAATTGTTTGGTTATTTTACTAGCTAGACCCGTTTTTAATAGTAGAAATGGATAAAATTTTTAGCAGAGAAAACCTGCTTGTTCTTTGATCTAATGTACAAGAACTAATTGATCCATTTTTTGAGTAATGGGCTAAAATACAATCTAACTCCTACTGCAGGACTTCCATGGTAATTTAACCGGAGATTGTGCAATTTGACTGCAACTGCATATTTTGCGTAGTGTGAATTTGTTTTCCACTTTTGAAGGTTTCTTAATTCTTATTGCTGCCATAGCCATAAGCTTCGCGATATTCTGTTTTCGAAATACATCTATAACTTATATTTGATATTTACACTCAATCTGACTAAGATGTGATTCATTGAGAAACCTAAGCATAAATCATACATAACATGTTTCTTATTTGATGATTATTGTCATGATCCAGGAGACATTCATGGTCAGTATTCTGATCTCCTGAGGCTATTCGAGATTGGTGGTTTCCCTCCTCGTGTCAATTACTTATTCTTGGGGGATTACGTAGATCGTGGAAAACAAAGCCTCGAAACGATATGCCTTCTCCTTGCATACAAAATCAAATATCCCGAAAAAGTTTTCCTTCTAAGGGGCAACCACGAATGTGCTTCAGTGAACCGCATCTACGGATTTTATGACGAGTGCAAACGAAGATTCAATGTCCGGCTTTGGAAAGTGTTCACTGATTGTTTTAACTGCCTGCCTGTGGCAGCTCTGGTTGAAGAAAAAATATTCTGCATGCATGGTGGACTTTCACCAGAGCTCCGTAGCATGGACCAGATTAGAAAGATAAAGAGGCCTACTGATGTTCCAGACTCTGGCTTACTGTGTGATCTACTATGGTCTGATCCTAGTAAAGACATTCTGGGATGGGGTCCTAATGATCGGGGAGTTTCCTACGTGTTTGGTTCCGACAAGGTGATCGATTGTCTCAAGAGGCTCGATCTTGATATCATATGTCGAGCACACCAGGTTTAAATTCGTTCTACAGGAAACATTTGTTAGATTCTTATGGCTTCGGGTTCCTTTGTCTAATTGAAAGATAATTTATGCTTGTAGGTGGTTGAAGATGGATATGAATTCTTTGCTAACAGGCAACTTGTAACCATATTTTCAGCACCAAATTACTGCGGCGAGTTCGACAATGCTGCTGCCATGATGAGCGTGGATGAGTCTTTAACTTGTTCTTTCCAGATAATAAAGGCTGCAGATAAGAAACCGAAGTTCGGGTTTGGAACCTTAGCTTCAACCAAGTCTTCCATTACTCCTACTATAATCAAGGTATGGAGTCTCAAAATGCATTTCCATTTGGGGTTTTTGTTATTGTTAAGTCTTAATGTAGACCCCATGGCATATAATATATGGAGGATCATACAGTGATGTTCATCTTCGACTATGTTCTGAAAACGGGCACTTTAAAGAAAATGAAAAGTTCGGTAACGTTATGTTTGCAGGAGCAAGTGCTGGAGCAAGAGGAAGAAGAGGGGTGTCATTTGATGTGATTTGTTGCTTTCTTTTGATTTAGAACAACACATACTAGAAAAAAAAACATAAGGCCAAGAAAGAAGAAGAGAAAATAAGGCCAAAAAAGAAATGCTACTTTCTAGATGGGGACAATAAGGCATGAAGTCTTTTGAATGTACATCTGTCAATCCAGATTCATGGATTTTGCATGAAGACAATAGGGATCTTTGGACTTGAAGCTGTTTATCATTTTTGTTCTTCTTTGTTTGGAAAATATGTAGAAATGGTGGTGAGGAGGGCTTAACTGCACTGGAGCCGTGGGGATATTAATGGTGTCAAAATTTGAGTGAATCATTAGTTTTTTTAACCAAATAAATTATAGCCAATTAAGCATGATTTGCTGGTAAATTTTAAAGTGTATGATTGAGGTTTCTGCCATTCTTACATTACATGAGATTAAAGAAATCAATCATAGTTTGTTAGTATGAATATATAAATAATATGTTAGTACCAAGTAAATTGGTGTTTGATTACGATGTATTGGGTAGTGGTAAAATATATTATACTTTAAAGAGAGAATGCATGTTTAAACTTTGAAGACGATGTTGTTGAAAAGAATAATCACAAACTCTTACCATGGATTGTAAAACGGATATAAAAAATATAAAAATTAATTGAATATCAATCTCAAGTTTGTTCATTGGCTATAATTTTGATTACTTTTGCTTTCTTGATATATTCCTTAATTTTTTTATACAATTCTTATTGCTACACATAGTACTCAGTTTTTTAAATTGGAGGATACACACTTAAGGACATTAGAATCTATATCTATTTTATTATTAATATTTTTGGAATCGGATCAATAATCAAATCAATCAATCTGTCAATTTTCAATTCAACGAGTTCAAAGAAAATAAATTATTAAAATTTTATAAAAAAAAATTAGTCAATTTTTTAACTTTATCCATACCAAATTTCAAGATGAACTGGTTTTACACCTCTAACAACATTGGTACCCCTGCCTGCCAGTCCTTTCAAACAACACTGATTTCATCATAAGCAAACAATATTTGAATTTGTTTAAGAAGAAAGAATGAAACAAAATGTAAAAAGAATGGTTTCCCCTTGGGATTTTCTTTCATCAAGCAGCACATATCAAGCTAGAATAAGTTTTTTATTTGCTTTTAGCCTCCTTGTTCTACAAATGTTTTTAGAGTAGTCCCTTTAATTTCATCTGCGCGTGAAGAACCACACGGCGGCACTGCAGATGTCTTCAGCATGTCTGGAACTGGTATTTCTTCTATGCTCAATCAACCGTCGGAAAGCATCAACTTCCTCATCTCTAAAAACGGTGTCTTGACGTGAAGATAAAGCTGCAAGAATCCTCAGTAGCCTATCAACAAGTATACCTCTACCGATCTTCCGCAACACAATATGCACTGCCCCTAATTTATTAAACTCTGCTATGTTCTGATATACAGTACAAAGGCTGAGTATAGCTGAAGCAGCATCCATCTTTGCCAACGGATCCCCTACTCGTACGAGTTGGAGCAAAGCCGTGGGAGCCATGGATTTTCCGATGATGAACTTGTTCGATTCGAGTGACGATAACGATACGAAAGCCATTGCAGCACTTCTCTTTGTTTCAGTGGTACCATAGTAAAGAGCTCGAGTAAGCACATGGATGACAATAGGATGTTCCCCCATATGTTGTTTATTGATGTCATCGGTTGAAATGCTTAAAACTGTTTTGATCAAATCTTCTTGGAGCTGGAATTTGGAACGGTTCACGGTGACCGATATTGGACCGAGCAATCTCTTGATACTGTCCGGGATCTCAGCAAAAACTGCCCTGCATGCTGGTTGTGACTTTGTCACCATTTAAAGCTCTTTAGCAGCTTCCTTCGCATCAGAAAATGAACAATACAACTTGTGAAGCAACATGTTTACTAAATCTCGACTCTTCTCCATCATCTCTTGGCTTTTTAGTTCAGCTTCATTCGACTTCATCCAGTCCAGGGCCTGAAAATTGATCAACATCCATAAAAGATTCTTCAAGAATTAGATTACAAGTTTACAACATTAGTTAAAACCCATTAAAGAAACAAGAAAGTCTAACCTCGGTTGAAACCGAGACAAAGGGATCACCCATAATGAGTGGTGGAGATGAAAGAGTAGAGATGTTGATTAGCTCATTCAAGACTGACTTAATTTTAGTATCCATTCCAATAATAGCAGATCGATTCAACTTCATCTCTCTTAAACGAGACAAGATTCTTATAGATTCGCTTAGTATATCAATTCCATTGTCATCTTCATCTTCAAGAATCATTGTTACTACCCTTTGAAGTTCTTTCTTTAACTCCCTTACTTCCCTTGCTGCTGCTGATGGCTCCCCTGTTTCAGCCATTGAAGATGATTCTTTCCCTTTTGTTGATGATGACTCCCCTGTTTCAGCCATAGAAGATGGTTCTTTCCCTTTTGCTGATGATGATGACTCCCCTGTTTCAGCCATAGAAGATGGTTCTTTCCCTTTTGCTGATGATGACTTCCCTGTTTCAGCCATAGAAGATGGTTCTTTCCCTTTTGCTGATGATGACTCCTCTGTTTCAGCCATTGAAGATAGTTTTTTCCCTTTTGCTGAAGATGACTCCCCTTTTTTAGCCATTGAAGAAAGAAAAAGAACTAACAGTTTCTTGGTTCGTTCTACTTTGAGCACTCAAAGAAAGAAAGTGAAAGGGGAGTTCTACTAGCAAAAGAGAGAAATGAAAAGAAAAGATTGTAATTTGGACTGAATTTTCTCACCCTTCTCCCTTTGTGCTATATATATTTATACTTATATATAGGAAACTATTGTTAAGCTGTTCTTAATCATCTAATTATTTAAAATTACAAATTAGTCACTAAATTAATTAAACTTTTTTTTAAAATCCTGAGATTCCACCTAATATACTTTCCATGTGTGAGATTAAACAAATAAAAGTTAAATCTTAACCCGCCCTCCCCCAGCCTTTTACTTTTATCAGAGAAAACGTCCCAAACCTTGGTGATTAGCCTCCGAGCCTCAGGTGAAAACCATGGCAGACTCTTAAAATCTCCTCTGTAAATTTTCTTATACATCGCCACAAAGTTATCATCTTGAAACAGTAAAAATACCCCACAATACCAAATATCCGCCTTAGCTTTTCTCATTATTTTGTTCTTTTGTTTACAATCTTTGTGACTTTAGTGAAGGTTCCATGACCCAACATACAACCAAGCTCGGTTTTAGCTTTATCCGCCATTTTTGAACTTTAAAAGTTCAAGAAATAGAAAAAAAAAACCCTTTTATCTAAATTACTGTATATTTACAATAGAAGTGACAAAAATAAAGAAATGGAAGATTAAAAGATGAGAGAAGAACATGCGAGCGAGTGAGTGAGTCAATGAATGAATGGATGTCTTCGACGTGTTTACTCTTGCATGGAAATTAGGTAGCTTTTAAAAGCATATTAGGTGGAAATTCAAGATTTTTTAAAATTCCAAGTCATTCCTCTATTATCTTTTATCGATACTTAACAGAAAAGGATAAAAAAAAACAATTTCAATTAGTTTGGTGATTAATTTGTAATTTTTAATAGTTAAGTGACCAAAACAAAAGTTTAATAATAGTTGAATAACCTATAGTGTAATTTACCCAAGATAGTGTTGTCAATTCTAGGAAATAGGAATAATTGAGAGGGATATTTTGGGTCCGTTTGTTTATCAGGAATGTTTTCCTGATTTTCCAGTGTTTGTTTGCTTGAAAATAACTTACATTGCTAAACATTTTCAGAAACACGGGAAAATGAGAAGAGATTTTAGGGAAAATGTCTTACTGATTTTATTTCTGTAAGACATTTTTCATTTTTCCTCCTCCCATCCTTCTTCATCGAAATTTATATAGTTTGAGGAAAAATCAGCCTCTAAAAGAATTTATAAAAGATCGAAATTTATTCACCTCAGAGTGCAAGTCGTAGGGCAAACGAGTAAACAAAATCGAAAACAAAAGAAAGAAACAAGAGGAAGATGACGGCGAAATGCTTTGTTGCTCCTTCCGTTGAACCTATGTTTCAGACCTTCAATGGCCTTCAACCCCTTGCCGAAACGCGTCGTTTCAAGGTACTCAAATGGTAGTTAATTTCCAAGTTTTTCTCTTTTCTCTCCCAAATCTGTATTTTAAGTTCTTGTTGATCGAAGTCGCGTTTAGCTAATCAAAGTATTAATTTTAGTTGTAATTTGGACAATTGAAGTGTTTTCATATAGGTTTTTAGCATTGACAGTAACTTCTAAATAATTTAATTCCTCATTTTGCTTTAGACTTTTCTTTCAAATTTCAATGCAACTCAAATGCTATTTGCCTTTTCTTTTGGAAATGGAAAGCAAAAAAAAATCTCTTTGGAGATGAAATCAAATATTGGTTTTGCAAGAATTTGCAAGGTTAAAAGTTTAAACTTTGATTCTAAATCTATGCTTTGCTTTGAACCAAACGTAACTATCCATGTTAGGATCGTCCTGATTAAGCAACGAACAAGTAAAAATAGTAGAAGAAATTGAGAAGTTGAACACACAAATTTAACGTGGAAAAACTCCTCCAAAGAGGATAAAAAACCACGGCCAAAGATAATTTTACTATAATGGCAAAAGAACGAAGAGTACAAAATATGAAGATAAAAACTAAACCCCGAAAACCCGAAAAATAAAGAACCCTCAAAACGTAAACACAAAATTCTCTAAATGTGTTATGAGTTCTAATCTAATGGGTGTATATTTCTAAGATTGTAAAAGAGCCTATTTATAGGCTAAATTAGTAAGTCAAATAAACTATGCTAATAAATGCTAAATATATTATACTAATAAATACTAAATCTTCTAGAAAGAAAATATATTTTTGTTTAACTTGACTTGCAAGCAATCTCTTAGAATTTGGGTCACACAACTCTAACAATCTCTACCTTGACACTAATTCTTTCAACGCCATCTTTGCCAAAACCCGCCACGGGCCTATCTTAAACTATACATGAATTTAACTGAGTCGAATTTATGCTTAGAAGCTAGAAGACTTCTAGCCTTCGACTAGTGCACTGCCAAATCAAAACTAACCTGGGTCTAATTTTCACGAACATAGTGCCCTAACTTTTCAAAACCTACATCCAAAAGAGAACCTCTCTTCAACGAAACGGTCATACCTTTTTCCCTTCTGTGACCAAGTTGTCTCCGCTCCAAACGAGTTGACTTTGACTCCGTAACGGATGAAGGAAGCCCGATTTCACCGGTCATATAGAACCTTCCAGAATATAAAGACTGTCAGTTCTTTTACCTTTTAACAAAACGAGAGCTCCACGAGATACTTTAATGTCGCTCGACTCGATGTTGATTCTGCATCCTTTCAAGTTTAAAATATTCAAGGAGATGATATTCTTTCGTAAATCAAGTACATACCTAACATCTGGGAGTGTCCTAATCGTCCCATCGTGTATCCTAATTTTAACAGTACCAATACCAATTATCTTACTAGATGAATCATTTCCCATGTGCACAACTCCACCTTCAATTGAACTGTATGTGGAGAACCATTCTCTATTTGGACACATGTAGAAAGAACATCCTGAATCTAGGATCCACTCAGACGTAAGCTTGGAGTTATCGCTCGTGGACACTAACAAGAAATCATCACCGCCTTCATCGACCAAATTAGCACCAGCTACATCTTCCTCGTTACTCTCAGCAGCTCTTTTATTTCGCAGTTTATAACAATCTGCTTTGACGTGACCTAACTTTTTACAATAGTGACACCTTTTGTCTCGTTTCTTTGATGCTACCAAAACGGAAGCTTGCCTATCTGTTTTGCTATTCAAACCAAACTCATTGTCGAGTTTGTCTCTACCCAACAAATGACCTTCACATCTTTGAACGAGAGTTTGTCTCTGCCATAAATCAGGGTCTCCCTGAAAGACTTGTATGAAGGGGGTAAAGAGTACAATAATAGCATATCTTGATCTTCATCGTCAATATGAACCTCAACGTTCTTTAAATCATTTAAAAGAGTAATGAATTTACTGATGTGATCTCTAAGAAGCTCACATTCGTTCATGCGAAACGTAAATAGACGTTGTTTCAACACTAAACGGTTAGCTAGAGACTTAGTCGCATAAAGAGTTTCTAACTTTTTCCATAAGGCAGATGAGGCCTTCTCTATCAATACCTCCTGCAATACTGTATTCGCAAGGTACAACTGGATTGCAGATAAGGCCTTTTCATCAAGCTCTTCCCATTCTGTTTGATTTAGATTCTCAGGCTTTTTCCCCGTAACAACCTTTTTTAAGCCATTTTGAACTAAAATTGCCATCATCTGAACTTGCCACAGATTGAAATTTGTCTCACCATCGAACTTCTCAATTTCAAACCTTGTTGTTGCCATCTCTGAACGGGTTGATCTATGAAAATTAAACTAGCTCTGATACCACTTGTTAGGATCGTCCTGATTAAGCAACGAACAAGTAAAAATAGTATAAGAAATTGAGAAGTTAAACACACAAATTTAACGTGGAAAAACTCCTCCAAAGAGGATAAAAAACCACGGGCAAATATAATTTTACTATAATGGCAAAAGAACAAAGAGTACAAAATATAGAGATAAAAACTAAACCCCGAAAACCTGAAAAACAAAGAACCCTCAAAACGTAAACACAATTCTCTAGATGTGTTATAAGTTCTAATCTAATGGGTGTATATTTCTAAGATTGTAAAAGAGTCTGTTTATAGGCTAAATTAGTAAGTCAAATAAACTATGCTAATAAATACTAAATATATTATATTAATAAATACTAAATCTTCTAGAAAGAAAATATATTTTTGTTTAACTTGACTTGCAAGCAATCTCTTGGAATTTGGGTCACACAACTTTAACAATCCGGTTTGAATGTCAAGCAATCACTTAATTTGGATGATTTCTTTTAAGGAACGTGATCCGTATTGTAAATATGCGTAGACCTTCATAGAAATGCTTCACATATAGAAATATTTGATTCATGAATAACTCTTACTTAATCTCCCTTGAGAATAGTTGCTCGCATAGTATAGGATTTATTGACCAGGAACTGCTGATGGGATTTTAAAATTTCGCATAGCTGGGTTGACACAACAGGCTTCTAAAATTAACTTATGTAATACATAAATGTAGGTAGTTACGCCAACCTTGAGTGTATTTGCTATTACTAATACATACTGTTAAGATATTTGTTGCTTTTGGTTAACTTGGTGGTCATTCATAGGCTTGGTTCTTGGATCAATTCGGTGTCCTTCATGATGGCAAGCAACCTTACCCAGGCGCGATTTCAACATGTATGTTTTCATTTGAGTTTTAGCATTGTGGTTAGATTTTTCTTTGCTGATATACTAAATTTTTCACATGTTAGGTGAGATGCATGTTAGTGCTTTATCGGTCCTTTTTCCCTAAAAGATACAATCCTTATAGCTGACAGTGGAAAAGCTGGCAACAACTGGTGCCAAGATGGTGATCATAAGTAATTCTTCAAGACATGCATCAACAACAATAGAGAAATTGAAGAACCTAGGCTTTGATTCTTCTCTCTTTGTGGAAGCCATCACTAGTGGGGAATTAACACATCAGTACTTGCATAGGTTTGCCCCTATTTATCTTAGTCTTACGTATGGAGAAATCCCCAACATCTATAACACATTTTTTTAAAAAAATCATTGTGCATTAGATTAGTTGGACCAAATTTGTGGTACTACAAAATTTATCTACCCGTTAAGTTCCATGCAATGTTCTAATACGAATAAAGATTTCATGTTTTACAGAATTTCATTTAAAAAAGAAAAAGAAAAGAAACTAGGCAACCTTTTTTAACCTTAAAATCAAAATAATTTGTCTTATGGATTTTCCAGATGCGCCTTATTATGCTTATATTATGCAATTGCAGCTGCAATGTTATATACTGCTTTGTTTTTAACTTCTTATTCTGGAAGCCTGTAACATACATCTTGAGAGTTTACCTGTCAGTATTTATCACATTCAGGAGGGACAATGCTTGGTTTGCTGCTCTTGGAAGTCTTGCATTCATATGACCTGGAGTGATAGGGGTGCTATATCTCTTGAGGTATGCAAACTGTTTTGAGTGTTTCTTAATTATTCTTTCTTCCTATTTATTGCTTTACTCAAATAGCATCCTCGGTTTAAGAAATCTCATGTAGTCTCTCTCCTCTTTCTCATTCGAAGGTTGTAGCATTAAACCACATATTCCTAACTTATGTTGTATTACTATCTAATAAACATCCAAGATGCCTTGTAAACTAAAAGTCTACCTTCTGACTTCTGGATAGTTTGTAATCATCATATGCATATCATTAAATTGAATACAAATACAATATAGCTGTTGTGGTCCACTAGAAGTACACATTTGTTCTATTGCTACCTTTTCTGTGACTAGCTTCTGAAATAATCAAGCCATAATTTTGTGTTTGCTTGACAATAGCCATAGACAGTTTAATATGAAAGAGACTTTACGAGATGTGTAAACCATTTCAACCTTAGAATGAAATGAATGCTTTTTGTACTACTAACTGATTTAAGAAGATTAGAAAGTTTACCTGCTTAAGGATTGTGGTCAGAGATGATTCCAGTTACAAAGTTTAGGATTTATGGTTAAAGAATTTAATAATGTCCGCATAAAGGCCCTAATAAATTAATTAGCACCAAAACTTAACTAATTCCTTTACTAAGAGCCTGTTTGCTATCAAAACATGTCCCCGTGTACTGAATGACTTTTGTTGAAAAACTACAACTTCAGCCATTGGCTTTCAAAGAGGATCTAAACACCTAGTCCATCCATTGGTGTGCCAATTACAAATACTTTTCTCCTCTTCATTGCTTTACCAGTTGTACTCAGACTTCACGACTAGCCAGCTTGATTGATTTAACATGTCGTAAAATATCAATTTATTCTTATAGGGCTTGGGCCTACAAGTTATTGAGAATGCTGAAGAAGCTGATTTTATCTTAGCCCATGGCACCGAAGCCTTGGGGCTTCCTTCAGGTTTGGTATGTTGGCAAAGATATGGCAATAGGGAGTTTTGCTAGAACATTTGCTGACATAGATTTGGATGATGGTTGCAATATCCTGAAAATTATTACTGTAGTACCCCGAAAATTACTACAGTAAGAAAGTAGGTATCCTTGATATAGTAAAATAAGAAAATAAAGTGACAAAAAGAGAAATTTTGAGTTATGGCAACATTAGGAAGTATATTATGATATATTAATTCAAAAAAGGATTAAATCGCAAAAGTGAGAAAAGTTTTGTTGATCAATAGTAAATACTCAAAATTTGAGGGGGTAAAGTGTAAATATGAAAAAATTAAAGGACCAATAGTGCAAATATTTTAAGGGTGGAATAATCTAAAAACTAAGGAAAATGGATGAATTAGGACCAAATTGAAAAGGTAAAGAATTTTAAGGGACTAAATCATAATTTTATCAAATTAAATGATGACTCAATGATGAAATTTTTAAAGATTATAAAAGGTAAAATGGTCAATTAGAAGAGAGCGACATCAAGAAGGCAATGATGATGTTGGTGATATTTTAGATTAATTAAATAAATAAATATTAATTTATTAATATTTTAATGAGATATTTTATTATTTTATTATTATTGTATTTAATATGTAAGGAGAAAGATGAAGAATTATCATCATCATTTCCATGCACCAACGTGAGAAGAAGAAAGAAAGAAAGTTTTCTTTTCTTTACAATTTAGTCCTTTCATCAAATACTCACAATTTTCACTTAGAAATCAAAAGAATTTTCATATCCATCAAGAGAGAAAGATAATAATGAGACTATGCGGAGCTAAAATATCAAGTTAGATTCAAGAAATAGAAGCTGGAGGAGAGAGAAAATCAAGTTAAAGTTTGAAACTAATAAGACAATGTAAGAACATCAAGATTTCAATATATTTTTAAGTTTAATATTATTGAAAAAGCATGGAAATGATGTTATAGTAGAGTTTTTTTTATATAAGGTCTTATGTTCTTGATATATTAGTGAAGGGAAATAAGTGAAAGTGATGGGAAATATTTTAGAGAAAGGGAATAAGGGAGTTATAAACTTAGTAATCAACATCTTGCACTAAAATAGTTTTGGATAGCAGCAGTAGGTTAAATTTTAAAAATCACCATAAATCGTAGAAAATGAATTAGAGGATAAAAAAATATGGAATTAAATATTATTGAGTCTAGTTTCTCATAGAAGAAACTATGTAAGTAATGGAATTGTAAATCATGAGATATAATAAATTTTGTGAGACAAGGTCAGAATGAATTCGGGTTCCCCTATTTTGACTTTGGAAAATCATTAAAAATTGTATAAAAATAATTGTGGGTTAGAATTTATATGTTTAAAATTCTTAATGAGTCTGTTTTCAATAGAAATAAACAGGAACATCATCCGAATTTCGTACGAGAAGATAATTAATTTTTAGTGAAGAATGGACGAAACTGTCATATAGTAGAACATGGATGAATTTAAAGAATAAATTGTACTTATTGGCTAAACCATAAATTATGAAAATTTTATGGTAAGAATATATTTGAGTCTAGTTTCATATAAATTTATCGAATCTTAATTCGGAGTTCTGTAGCTCAAGATATAAATAATTTAATGACTATGACTCAAGTGGACAGCTTTGAATGAACATATAAATAAATAGTAAAATTATAGATAATATTACATATAAGCATGTTATATACATTAAGGATGTGGAATTGAGAGGAGGAAAATATATGATTATTCAACTAACATGAGTTTTCATTAAAAATTACTAATTTGCATGTTTTAGGTTCAGGGACTAAATTGAATAAAAGTAAAATTTTAAGGGTAAATTTGTAAAAATGTCAAAAGTGACCAAATTGCATGAAATGTATTTTTTATTATTTAAATTAATAAATTGAATAAAATATTAATTTAGATCAAGATTGGGTGGAAATTCGAGAAAAATAGAAAATTACCAAAATGTCATTGAATTTTTGGTATTTCTGCCATTTAGCCTGGAAAGTTTGTATGAACTATGAATATTATATAAATATGTGCTTTATGGAATTGAATTATTATTGGTAATATGTATAATTATTAGATGCATTAAAATGATTATCGGAAGCTCGATTGGGTTGGAAGCTTGTTGGTGATATATCACACTATCTGTTGGTTCTATCGATAATTTTGGATGATTTGATTCTGGTTATAATGGCATGTATAAGTTAAATTGGCCAACGTTAGCTCATTAATGTTTTGGTTTTGATTGGTTATAAATATGAATGCTTGATGAAATGAAATGTTTGTAAATTAATTTGTAAACTCCGGTAATGCTCTATAACCCTATTCTGGCGATGGATACGGGTTAGGAGTGTTATAATGGTAACCAAGATTCAGTGCCTATAGACTGCAACAATGAAGAGACTGAAGAGGTAAGAATAAAAACATCTTCATCTGGCACATCCAAGCGTAAAAGAAAAAATGTTCAAGAAAGTGTCGTTGATGAACAAATTAAATTTGTGGGTGAACAACTTGGCAAAATTGCTAATGCTTTGGACCAATTTATTGCGGATAAGACACCACATCTTTACGAAGAAGTGATGTCGATAGAGGAAGAAGGATTTGATAATGACTTCCTGTGTTTTGTGTTTGATTATCTAGTGAGTCATAAATTTTATGCCAAAACTTTTTTAGTTAAAAGTAAGAAGCATAAAAAAATTTGGCTTCAAAAATTTTCTCAAGGTTGAAGATATTGATACTTTAATTGTGGTTGTCGAAACCATTTTTTGAAAACAAAAATTTTTAGTTTCGACTTAAAAATAAAAACTAACATTGGAGTCGCCACCGATCCTTTATTAAGGTGTGATCGGCGCACCTTAAAAATAATTTTGGTCTGCGAAATTTGAGAAAACAGGTTCGGGAGTCAGTTACGCACGAGGAAGGATTAGCACCCTCGTAACGCCCAAAATTGGTACCAAATTGATTTTATTAATGCCTTGGTGTCGAAAACTTGAAAAGATTTTAAAAGGAAACTTTTTTATTTCATGAATGAATTAAAACGATAAGACATTCTTATTTCAAAGAAATAAAACACCACACCCAGTGAGTTAGGGCACAATGTTTTTAAATCCTCAAAATACCCGAATATTGCCTTTTGCTTTTGAAAATTCTTATTTCGAGAAGAAAATGTCATGACCAGTAAGTTAGGACCCAACATTTTTGAATTCCCGAGGATAAGCTTTTATTTGAAATTTGCAGATTTATTGCAAAACAAATATTTAGCTTTCTAAATTCGTCGAAAAATAACCGCAATCCAATAAGTTAGGACACGATCTTTCTCGAGAATCACGAATGCCAAATATTTTGAAAATTCATAAAATATGATGATTTTCATGCTTTAATGAAAACATACATTTTCTTTAAAAGCAAGATAAAATGTTAATACACAACATGAAACACATACTTTAATTTAAATTATAAATGTGTATGTATTTACAAAATATAAATGTATGGGTATATCATGAAAATATGTGTGTATGTAAATATATGTATATATGTACAATATGCATATAAAATAATAGAATGTGTAAAAAAAATGTTTACAATGATTTTTTTTAAAACGTGTACATAAATATATTTAAAAAAATATGAGAAATATTACATAAAAAAAATGGACTAAACGTACATACTTATTCATAACAAAATATAAAGAATACATATATTTTAAAAAATGTCCGTAGTGCCAAATTCATGCATGGCTTTATAAAAGTTTAAATATGTATATATATATTATAAGAATGCATGTATATATTAAAAATGTAGAAAAAGTATATTTACAACAATTTTCAGATAGTGTACGTGCACATATATATGCATAAAACTATGAAAATAAATAATAACAAAATATGTAACATATGTATATAAAATGCATATGCGTATATAGGTAAATATAATAATAATAAATAATATAATAATAACGATCTAAAAAAAAGTCAAAAGAGAGGAAAAAAACAAAAGAATGCAATTAAAACGGAATGAAGGACCAAATTGTGAAGCACGCCTTATATTCGGGGGGTTAGAATGGAAATAACCCGCCTCCTAAAACGGTGCGCAGCAATCGTGGACCAATATGCAATTGCATAAAATGCACAGCAAAATTTAAAAGAAATAGGAAATGTAATTTAAATGCGCTGCAAAAACAAAGGGACTGATTGCGCAAATTGACCATTGAAATAAAACACGCGGATCCTGAGAAAACGGGTCGGGTTGTCGGGTTTCGGCCTATACGACGTCGTTTTGAGGCCACTGAAGCAGGCCTTAAACAGCGTCGTTTCGCAGCCATTATAAAAACCAAAGTTCCCTAAAAAAACTTCATTTTTCTCTTTGATTTTTTAAAAAAATAGCAGAGAAACCCTCTGCTAGGGTTTCTTTTGCGCCGCCGCCGCCGCCTCTGGAGATGGAGCCTCCAACTCCGATGACGACGAAGTGAAGGTCCTCCGATTACTCAACGCCGGTAAGTCTCTTTTCTCTCCCTCTTCATTTATTTGTTTTAAAAAACAAAGAAGAACATGAAAAAAGACAGTAAAAGTAAAAAGAAAAACAAAATAATCACCTTCAAAGAAACTTTTTGTTTTTTCTGATTTTCTTTTTATTTTCCTTAATTTCGTCGGTACAAAAATTTGTCTCCCCCCTTTTACAGATTTCCCATCGGCTTTTATAACCGAAAAATCAACAAATCAAAATCCCGTAAAAATAAAAAAAACTCCTTATTTTTTGTTATTGTTGCGCTTGCTTTGGTGTTTGTTCCGCTTTTCTCGCAGGTACGCAAGTCGTAGAGGAGGCTCACATGCGTGGAGGATCGTGCTGCGACATTCACGGTGGCGTGCCAGGGCGAAATGGCTGCGGCGGCTACCAGGGGATATGCGGCTAGGGTTTTGCTGGTGGTTTAATTATTTTTAGTGTTAGAGTTTGTTATTGGGCTTGTGATTATTGATAATATTGGGCCGTGTAAGTGGACCCTTTATTTGGGTTCATTGTTTTTTACATGTGGGCTCGGGCAGAAGAAATTGGGTATTACAGTGGTGTAATATTAGTTATGCACTTGAGCAATGTTGTTGTTATTATGTGGTGTACTACTAATTATGCATTTGGATAATATTATTAATTTCTAGTATTAATTGTGGTTTGGAAGCTAATTTATAATTATTCAATCCTTGTTTTTATTTTTTTATAACATAATTACAAATAATTTATTTGACTGTGGTTGTTTTCAATTTATGACGGTTAATATTCTAGCTTAATGATTGAGTATTATGATATATTATAAATAAATAAATCATTGCAATATATGTAAAAACAATTTAAAATATAAATTTATTAATATATGTAAAAACAGCTTTTCCGGAAAATATTTTTAGGAAATTTGCCAAACAACAGAAAATATTTTATACAAATTCATCCTAACACCAGAAAAGTAAATCATTTTCCAGAAAACATTTATGTCAAAATAGGTTAGAACTTGACTGACCAATTATTATCTATTGCTATGCAATTATATTTTGGCATAATATTAATTTAATTTTTGTCAATTTATTATTATTTTTAATTTGATTTCTAACTTTTTAAAAGAGTCTAATTTGAAGAATAATATTTTTTAATGAGTTAAATTATTATTTTTAATAAAAATATTGATTAAAATATTTAATTTTTTAAACAGTGCAATATGTATGACAATTCATATATAGTCCATACTATTTTTTTATATTTTTAAAATTTATATATATTAATTTTGATTTTTTAATTATTGAATATTTTATCATTTTTAAATTATTTGTTAACATAACATATAAAATAAATAATGTCATATCAGTATTAAGTATAAGTGGATTACCCCATATGTTACCATGTCAATATCACTAAAATTGTAATGTTTTAATCAAAATTTCCGCTAAAAAATGATTTAACTCTTTTTAAAAAATTAATTATCAAATTTAGCTAAACAAAGAATAACAATGAGATTGACAAAAAAATATAAACATTAAAAACTAAATTTAACATTATTCATTATATTTTCCCTCAAATAAAGATTATAGTAATTAATTTAATTAATGGAATTATGAAGCTCAAATCAACGCTAAAAATCGGGTTTTTTTACAAAAATATTATAAAAAAAATAAAAATTTACCAAAATATTACAACTTTTTTTTATTTACCAAAATATTACAACTTTTTTTTATTTACCAGAATATATAAATTTTTTTTATTTACCAAAATATATCCAAAAAAAACCAAAAAACAAAAAAAAACCAATTAAATTGGCGGCACCAAAGGTGCCAAATAAATTGGTGGCACCATTGGTGCCAAAGTCATTGGCGGCACCATGGTGCCAAAGGAAAAAAAAATATGTAATTGCTTGCTAAGTCTTCCTTATTTATTATTTTCTTTTTATTCCCCTTCAACTCATTTTTTTATTTAATAAATTTATTTTAATTTAATAAACTATTCTCATTTAATAACTTTATTTTAATTTAATAAACTATTAAGTAATACTTAATTTTTTTTAAATTAAAATAGAGTTATTAAATGAGAGAATTCTAATTAAGTGACTATCTGCAGTTTCAAGGACCTGACATGCAAATTTACCATTTTGAATTTTGAAAGTGAATTGCTGCTGCTTGCGCACTAAAATTGAAATGTGGCTAATTGCCTTTTAAGCCCTCCTTATTTTTTAATAAAAAAAATGAGTTGAAGGGGAATAAAAAATAATAATAAATAAGGAGGGCTTAGAAGGCAATTAGCCACATTTTAATTTTAGTGCGCAAGCAGCAGCAATTCACTTTCAAAATTCAAAATGATAAATTTGCATATCAGGTCCTTGAAACTGCAGATGGTCACTTAATTAGAATTCTCTCATTTAATAACTCTATTTTAATTTAAAAAAATTAAGTATTACTTAATAGTTTATTAAATTAAAATAGAGTTATTAAATGAGAATAGTTTATTAAATTAAAATAGAGTTATTAAATAAAAAAATGAGTTGAAGTGGAATAAAAAGAAAATAATAAATAAGGAGGACTTAACAAGCAATTACACATTTTCTTTCCTTTGGTACCATGGTGCCGCCAATGACTTTGGCACCAATGGTGCCACCAATTTATTTGGCACCTTTGGTGCCGCCAATTTAATTGGCTGGTGTTAGGTTTTTTTTTTGTTTTTTGGTTTTTTTTGATATATTTTGGTAAATAAAAAAAGTTTATATATTTTGGTAAATAAAAAATTTACCAAAAAAAAGTTGTAATATTTTGGTAAATAAAAAAAAGTTGTAATATTTTGGTAAATTTTTATTTTTTTATAATATTTTTGTAAAAAACCCCTCAAAATCTCATTTACTATGAAAATAAATTAGTAATGATAAATTTAACTCTTAATATTATTTTTTTTATGATTAGGTCCTAATTTTTTTAGTCAGCTTTTAAATTTAAGCCCATTGGAATTGAAGATGAAGATTCAAAGCAAACAATATTTGAATTTGTTTGAGATGAAGAATGAAATCAAATGTAAAAAGAATGGTTTTCCCTTGGGATTTTATTTCATCAAGTAAGACATATCAAGCTAGAAAAGGTTTTTATTTCCTTTTGGTCCCTTAGTTCTGCAAATGTTTACAGAGTAGTCCCTTTAATTTCATCTGCGCGTGAAACAACGTATGGCGGCACTAGCACTGCTGGTGTTTTCAGCACGTTGGGAACTGATATTTCTTCTGTGCTCAACCAAGCGTCGGAAAGCATCAACATCCTCAAATTCAAAAAAGACGTCTTGACGTGAAGATAGAACTGCAAGAATCGCCAATAGCTGATCAACAAGTATACCTTCATCAATCTTCTGCGACATAACCTTGATTGCCCCTAATTTATTAAACTTTGCTATGTTCTCATGTACAGTACAGAGGCTGAGTATAGCTGCGGCAGCATCCTCTATGTCTACGAATCGAAGCAAAGCCGCAGGAATGGTGGATTTTCCGATGATGAACTTGTTAGATTCGAGTGACAATAACGATACCAGAGTCATTGCAGCAGTTCTCGTTGTTTCCATGGTTCCAGTGTAAAGAGTGCGATCAAGCAAAGGGATGACACTAGGATGTTCCGCCATATGTTGCTTATTGTTGTCATCGGTTGAAATGTCTAAAACTATTTCCATCAAATCTTGCTTCATTTTGAGTTTGGAAACTCTGTAGCTCAAATCTTGCTCGAGTTCGGAATCGTAATAGTCCTCGGACAATAACGGACCGAGTAATCTCGAGATGCTGTCCGGGAGCTCAGCAAAAATTGCCCTGTATGCTGGTTGTGACTTTGTCAGTTTGCTAAGCTCTCTAGCAGCTCTCACCTTATCAGAAAATGAACCACACAACCTTTCAAGGTACATGTTTGCCGAAACTCGACTCGCGTCCATCATCTCTTGGCTTTTTAGTTTAGCTTCATTCGATTTCATCCACTTCAGCGCCTGAAAATTGATAAACATCCATAAAAGATTCTTCAAGAATTACAACATTTCTGGAATGATAATACAAGAAATCAATTAAAACCCATTAAAGAAACAAGAAAGCCTAACCTGGTTTGAAACCGAAACAAAGGGATTACCCATGACGAGTGATGGAGATGACATAGGAGAGTCGTCGTCTTGCTTAGGTGGCAAGACTGCTTTACCTTTATCATCATCCATTCCAATAACTGCAGGTTGATTCAACTCCATCTCTCTTAAACGAGACAAGATTCTTATGGATTCGCTTATTGTATCAATTCTATTGTCATCATCATCTTCTTCTTCAAGAATCATTCTTACCACCCTTTCAAGTTCTTTCTTTAACTCCCTTACTTCCCCTGTTAATGATGATGATGAATCCCCTGTTTCAGCCATTGAAGATGGATCTTTCCCTTTTGCTAATGATGACTTCCCTGTTTCAGCCATTGAAGATGGTTCTTTCTCTTTTGTTAATGATGACTCCCCTGTTTCAGTCATTGAAGATGGTTCTTCCCCTGCCGCTGCCGGTGACTCCCCTGTTTCAGCGATTGAAGATGGTTCCTTATCTTTTGCTAATGATGACTCCCCTGTTTCATCTATTGAAGATGGTTCTTCCCCTGAAGCTGCCGGTGATTCCCCTGTTTCAGCCATTGAAGAGGGTTCTTTCTCTTTTGCTAACGATGACTCCCCTGTTTCATCTATTGAAGATGGTTCTTCCCCTGACGCTGCCTGTGACTCCCCTGTTTCAGCCATTGAAGATGGTTCTTTCTTTTTTGCTAATGATGACTCCCCTGTTTCATCTATTGAAGATGGTTCTCCCCCTGAAGCTGCCGGTGATTCCCCTGTTTCAGCCATTGAAGAGGGTTCTTTCTCTTTTGCTAATGATGACTCCCCTGTTTCATCTATTGAAGATGGTTCTTCCCCTGACGCTGCCTGTGACTCCCCTGTTTCAGCCATTGAAGATGGTTCTTTCTCTTTTGCTAATGATGACTCCCCTGTTTCAGCCATTGAAGATGGTTCTTCGCCTGACGCTGCTGGTGACTCCCCTGTTTCAGCCATTGAAGATGGTTCTTTCCCTTTTGCTAATGATGACTCCCCTGTTTCAACCATTGAAGATGGTTCTTCCCCTGACGCTGCTGATGACTCCCCTGTTTCAGCCATTGAAGATGGCTCTTTCCTTTTTGCCGATGCTGAATCATCTGTTTCGGCCATTGAAGAAAGAAAAAGAATTGAAAGCTTCTTGGTTCTTTCTACTTTGAGCACTCAAGAAAAAAAATAAAACCGGGGGAGGGGGGGAGTTCTAATAGCAAAAGAGATTAATGAAAAGAAAAGATTGTAATTTGGACTGAATTTTCTTAGGCTCTTCCTTTGTGCTGTATACATATTTATAGAGTAAACTACCCTTCATTCAATTATTGTTAAATTTTCTTTTTGTCACTCAAGTTACAAATTCGTCACTAATTTGTTTTTTTCTTTTTTTCTTTTCCGTTAAGTGCATAACAGAGGAATGACGTGGAATTAAACAAATCTTGAATTTCCACCTAATATATTTTAAAAGCCACCTAATTTTCATGCCAGATTAAACAACTAAAAATTAAATCTTAAGCCGCCCTCCCCAGCTTTTCTTCTTTTATCAGAGAACTCCCCCCCCCCAAAAAAAAAAAAAACCCTTGGTGATTAGCCTACTTGAAATCTCCTCTCTAAAAATCTTCTTATAATCGCCATCAAGTTATCATCTTGAAACAGAAAAACCACCTCCACAATACCAAATATCCGCCTTAGCTTTGTCGTACCCGTTTTGTTTACTATCTTCCTTGCTCATTCTTTTGTTCTTTTGTTTACGATCTTTGTTTGATCTTCATGATATCAGTAGTTCATCATAGACTTTAGTGAAGGTTCCATAACCCAACATACAACCGAGCTCATATTTTCCGTGGAGCAGAGATGTGTTCTGGGTTTTAGCTTTATCCGCCATTTTTGAACTTTAAAAGTTCGAGAAATAGAAAAAAAATACCCTTTGATCTGAATTTCTGTATATTTACAATAGAAGTGACGAACATAAAGAAATGGAAGATTAAAAGAAGAGAGAAGAGCATTTGGGTGAGTGAGTCAGTGAATGAATGGATCACCTGTCTTCGACGTGTTTCCGGTGACAATTCCGCTGGCAAAGTTGGGAGATCAAAAGAATGAGAAAAGATCATTAATTCTGATAACAAGATCATTTTTGGAAATGCTTTTGAAAACAAGATCATTTTTGGAATTCCAGATAACCCAAACTGAGCAAGCAACAAGGGTATAGAATCTCTTGGAGTCTTGTAAAGAGATGTCATTTATATCGAGCCAGTGGAGAATCCAACGAGACAAGGAGGGCACATTAAGGGAGTCTGGTAGAAACGAAAGTGGAGAACCAAACCATAAAGCCCTAGCAAAATGGCATTGAAGGAAAAGGTGTTCAGTAGTTTCCCTGTGCTTGGTGCATAACGGGCACACATTACCAATCGTGGATATCCTTCTAGAAAAAAGGTGTCTTGTAGGTAGACAATTGTTCCAAATTTTCCAGAGGAACACGATAATTTTTGGGGGGGGGGGAGTTTGAGTTTCCAAAGATTTTTCCATGCATTGTTCAAATGATCACGTGGATAGCCTCCCCTCGAGTACCGCACGCGTCTGGTGGCTACTCGAATTGGTCAAATTGCAGGTAGAGTTTTACATGTGGACGGCAATGGAGGTTACCCTCATAACATTCATTTCCTCTGGGTCAGAGTTGATATCAACCCTTGGAAACCTCTTATTGCTGGTTGTTACATCCAAGGTGATGACGGAATCAGATTTTGGGTCCACTTCGGCTATGAACATGTGTGTAAGGTCTGCATCCAATGTGGCACCATTGGCCACTCTCGCAACAGCAGTCCCCATGACAATTGACAACCAGAGCAAACAGAAGAAATTAGGCTAGTCTGGGTTTCTCGGAATTCGATGTCAACCAAATTCATTTTAGATCTACCATTAGGGCCTCAAGAACCAGAGGTTCCATCCGTTCTACTTGCATGGAACTTGTCTCACCTGTTGCTGTCCGTACTAGCTCCATCTATCCTTTTTCCCTAGGCCGTCTCCGTTTTGGTTCGAACAATGTTGTCCATGCTAATGCCGATGCTAATAACAGTGATCAGAATAGAGACAATAACCAGCCTTGTGCCTTTGATGATAACTCTCAAAGAATGTGTCTAATGATGATGAAGATTCCGACCCGTCCATGAGCGTTGAGACGACGATAGTGAGGATCACACCCCCTCAAACAATATTCTCTATGAAGAGGCCCCTCCTATTGATACTGAGCAAGTTTCTAGAGATGATCTCCGACTCTTGCTGTTTGGATATTTTATGTCAAAATACACTAGTAATTGGCTGACCTATGAGTATACATTGATACACTAGTACTTGGCTTAAAACTTGAAAACCAATTAGAAAATACATCGATACATAACAAATGCCAAGTTTTTAAATGGAAAAAATATCTCAAAAAAAAAGCAATGATTTTGAAACGAACCCATTAAAAACAAAGGATTTTTAGTGTGAAAAAATACAGAAGGATTTCATGCCTATTTCAACTTTCTTCTACCTTGATATAAAATTATATCGAAATGCACATCAAAGCAGTGTGCTTGTCGGAGTGGTTATCGGAATGCCTATTTTTGGTTCGCTGTAATGGAATAGAGACGTAATAGTAATTCAATTGTTTGGTTGAATCTAATGGAATAAAGGCGTAATAGTATTCTTGTATTTGGTTGAATGGGATGATGTTGTAATAGCAAAAGGAAAAAAACTAAAATGACTAGAATATCCCTTAACAGAATTTTTTTTAAGTAGATGATTATTGTTATTGTTATTAAATTTTAATAAGATTATTAATATAAATAATAAATAATTTAATTATATTTTAACATAATTATTATTAAATATAATTTAATAAAAATATATAATTTAATAAAATTCTTAATATTAAATATTCTTATATGAATTTTCTAAAATCATAATATATAATACTATAAAATATAACTTAACATAATTATTATTAAATATAATTTAATAAAAATATATAATTTAATAAAATTCTTAATATTAAATATTCTTATATGAATTTAATAAATTCATAATATATAATACTATATAATATAATTTAAAATAATTATTATTAAATATAATTTAATAAAAATATAAAATTTAATAAAATTCTTAATATTAAATATTCTTATATGAATTTAATAAAATCATAATATATAATACTATATAATATAAATTAATAATGTAGATACTTGCTAAGAAAACATGGATTAAATAAATGTCAAGTATAAGCTTCTTTCAAAAAAAAATTTCTATGAACAATCATATAGGCATAAAGCAATCATGGTAAACTATGAAAAAAAAAAGATCTATCTGTTATCAAGCAGCAAATCTGTGTTTGTAACTACTAATATGTAAGTTCTGCATGCATATTCAAGAGAAACAACTAGTATACAAATCACTTACCATACAAAAGTTAAGCTAGAAAGCAGTAAACAGAGTGACATTAAAGTGAACTTGAAACAACCAACATTGACTCATAAAACAGATTCTTAAGCCTTAGCAACAGCCTTCTAGTGACATTTACATGCAATCGCAAGCAATTGGCTTTGAGAAATGAAGTAGACTAGGGTCATTTCTCATTTACAAACATTATGGACAAACATTGCAAGTATTGACAGGTTTTCTATCCACACTTTATTTCATCAAAAACATTGCAAGTATTGCAAGTATCTCTTCATCAGTCGAGTACAAATTATCAAAATCTGACTCGAACTCTTCATCATCCACATCGTCTCGTGGTTGCACCTCCAATTCATCCATCAATTCATCATCGGTCTCCAAATGCTTCCCAGCCAACTTTCTCCGCAAAATGGCCTCAAGAACTAAAGGGAGTGCCTCTTCATCCCCTTCAAAGTACTTCTTAATTCGGGTTTTCAGCTCTGGCACCAAAGAACTAACAAAGTTAAACAACATAACAAAAAAACAAACTATCATGATTTATCCAAACAAATATATACATATATCATGATTTAGTTTCCCTTCCTTTCTCAACAACCAAACAAATAATTTCCAAATTAAAAAAAAAAGTAAATTCCAGCAAAGAAGAAGCACAGATTAAATCCTCAGACCCAGTTTAAGACTTTTTACCAGACTAACATGAACATAACAAACCAATCAAATAAAAATCAAACTTGTTCATTCATCTTGACTCTTTCTCATCATCTAAACAAAAGCACAATTAACAAATTGCCAAAAAGAAACCCAAATCCAATATTTTTTAACCCATTTTTACCTTTATTACTCACATCCTTGACATGGGCTTCAGCTACTGAAGCAGATTCTATAACAATGCTCGAGGAGATTGCACCTGCTGCTCGTAATGTTCTCTCACTTAGTGTAGAGAACATCTTCCCATGGGTGACGGTATAGTGGCTGCTTCAGTCTCTTCTGATCGAAAGTGTGCCTGAAATATCAAACAATTGAATGTCAATAACGCAGTAAAACATTCTTGACAACATCCAAATCCAATGGTTTTGAGTGCAAAAAGGTCAGCAATTTCAAGCAAAACACCAAATGTTAAGATTGGAAAGTTTATCTAAACTTACCCAATCAAACCAATGGATCGTGCTAGCACAAAGAGCCCATTTAGGTAGCCAATCTCAACAATCTCATCAATCTCTTGCTTTGTGAACATTCCACTACCAGCAAGAAGATCCAAGAAAAGTGACCCGATGGCACCATCCACGTTGAGGACAAGGTTGTTAGCCTTTGAGAGAGTGTAGGTTTCAACTTGAACGGCATATTCCATGTACTTCACAGATGGGAAATTTGTGCGAGCAAACAGTTGGAGAAGCTCTACTCTCTTATCTCTGTTGTCCCCTCTCTTGATCCTTTTCACAGGAAAGAAAGCATTTGTAACCATTAGACATGTAACATGATCTAGGACGAAACAATAGAAAAGCAGATCCCATGTTTAGTAGCTTTTGCATGGTTAAAACTATCATGACTATTAAAAACCACTCGTACCTGTGACCAATTCCAGGCACACGGATGCCCTTCTTTTTCATGCCTTCAACAAATTCATAAGGTGTAAGACCCTGTAAAAGGACAGTAAAGAGGCAACATCTTAGACTGTATTAAGAAAAAAAAAATCATCAAAGTCACTACAATAACAATATTGAAACTTACCCTATCGTAAGCATCTTTAAAGTATCGTGCAGCATCATCAATTGCACCACCAAAGCGAGGACCAATTGTAAGCAAACCTGACACAAGACTGGACACAAGGTCCTTCCCAGCTCTTGCAGTCACTATAGTGTTGTGCGCACCAGAGACACAAGGACCGTGGTCAGCACAGAGCATGATGCATATCTGGCCAGATCAAACATATTAGTCAAAACAAAAAAGAATGAAGCTTTCTAGAGATGAAGACAATAATAAAATAAAAAGAAAAGGATTAGGCCAATTTGAACTTCAACAAGGATGCTATCATAGGAGGGGTAACACTTGTGAAGGGTGATGGTAGATATGGGTCACTAGGGAGCAAGGGCTCATAACTCATAAAAGGTTATCATAAATTTCAGCAGCCTACCTCGATAAATTTAGTACAGTATCGTGGAAGGCTACGTTTGAACCACAAGAGAGAAATGACATCACCAACACCAAGACCTTGCTCAACAATGGAAGACATGGGCACACCAGCATAGCATGGTTCCTCCCCTGCAAAGTTTAGAATCAAAGGATAAACTATCCACTAACAGCAAATTTTATTTTTGTTTTTCTTTCATTTCTTTTCGCAATCAAAGAATCCTATCTCTTAAATTTTGACATTCATTTGAGGTTTCTAATTATTGAAACACAAGAAGTAAATACAGTATAAGAGATTTTGCCTTGAATCTCTTTCAAGTTATCGAAGAACCTAACTGAAGGCAAAGGTCACCATTTAGCCAGAATGACCCCAAAACCAGATATGGAATGACATGGAATGACCTCAAACCAGATATTAACATCTACCACATCGCATCATCAGTTCAATCGAACGTGCAATACAAAGAAAAGCCGAATGGAAAACGCTAGAAACGAATCAAAATTAGGAGAACAAAAACAAATATTCCAGATTTGAGCACAAGCAAAAGCAAAAGCAAAACAAAATCAAAATCGATTTTACAGAAAAGAAAAGAAAAGAAAAACAGGGAAAAAATTTGGAAGAAGAAGCAGAAATCTGGAGAAAAGAAAAGAAATGTGAGAAGAAAAGAAGCGTACCGTACCAGAAGAAGAAGTAGAAATCTGGAAGGGAAAAAATTGGGAAAAGTCGGGAGAGGATGAGGGCAGAAAACGGAAAATAAAATCGGGAATTGATGGGTAATCCCTATTCCCTGCTTCAAACTCAGAATGGCTATTACAGCCAATATCAGTAATAGACACGGAAGGGAATAGGGATGTTATACGATTATAGTTACACCCATCCAAACGTTTGTTTGGTGGTGGGCCCAGGGAATAGGGGGAATGCATTCCTGTTAGATCTATTATAATTTAAAATGGTGGTAAAAAAATTATATAAAATTATTAAATGTTAAATTTAAAATAATATAAATAATTTTTTTTAAAATTTAAACAATAATATAAGTGAGTTTAAGACGTACTTGAGTTAATAATTTATAAATTTAAATAAAATTTATGACTCATTTTTTAAATCCAACCAAACTTAAAACAAATAAAAATTATACCAATATGTTGGATCCGAACCTGACGTAATCAGCCCAACACTAGTGTTAATTGGCAATCAGGAGCTTTAACGAAAAAGCTAATTTCAGGAGTTCAATTGATACTTTCTTTTAACTTTCCAATTAAGTACGGTTTTGATTAAGAGTTTAATTAATTTTTTTAATTATTTTACAAGGATTTATATCAAAAAGAAAAAAGGTTTTCCAAATTTTATTTGAAAATTCCAGTCCCTGACCCATCCTTCTCTTGCCTTCAGCTGTCTGCTATTGCCTTCAAGTTTCCCGACGAGGAAATTAAATAAAGGTAATTTTTGAAACCCTAAACTTTTTAACGGTTGATAAAGCAATTATATTTCTAGTTGAATCCCAAGTTTCCCCACCGCTATTTGAAACCCCTAATTTCCAGTTTCTTAGAATCGATGATAAAGTAATTATCTTTCTGTTTTTTTTTAATTTAATTAATTTCATATGTTTTTGCCCCTCTCTTTTAGATTAAACATGGCTGCTGCAGTTATTAAGAAGTTCTTCATTGCATCAATGTTCATGTGGATAGCTCCTCTTGCAATCTTGTATGGTTTTAATCATAATTTACTTCCCGGTAAGACCCATGGATTCCTTTTTTTTTTTTAACTGAACGTCTCAAAATTGGTTTTTTCCCCTTTGATTTTAATGTAGAAGTTGGATCTTCTTTTTTCTCTTTTTAATTTTAAATTTAGGCGTTTTTAACCTAGTTTAGCATTATGTTTATCTAATTCATGAATAGTTCATCTATTTTTTTCATTTTATTAACAAAGGCGATCGCAATACGAGACATGAGAAAGGGTTACGGATATTGGGATTCGAGTACATGCCATCTATTGATGAAGACTGTATGAACTAATTAGACCACGATCCGGGATATGGGACGGGGTTATGGATGTTAGGATCTGAGCTTAAACTGCAGGAATTAATTAGACCATAGTCCGGGATATGGGAAGGGGTTATGGATGTTAGGGTTCAAGCTTAAACTTGTCAGATGCCACATCTTAAAGGAAACTGCATAAACTAATTAGACCACACCCCGGGATAAAGGAAAGGGTTACAGATGTTAGGTTTTGAGCTTAAACTTGTTAGATGGCAAACTACATGAACTAATTAGATAATAGTCTGGGATAAGGGAAGGGGTTGCGGATGTTAAGTTTTGAGCGTAGGCTAATTGGACCTCAGTCTGGGATAAGGGAAAGGGTTATGGATGTTACAATTTGTGCTTAAACTTCTTGATGATGCCACCTATTAAAGGAAACTACGTGATCTAGTTAGAACAGTCTGGGATAAGGGAAGGGGATGGTCCGGGATGTGGGTTTTGAGCTTAAACTTGCATGAACTAATTAGGCTAAGTCCTGAGTTTGAGTAGTTCATCTCATTACTGTTAGCTTTTGCAGTACAAATGAAGGCTAAACTCATTTCAGTAGAATGGTGAAAACATGGAAACGAACCCTATTGGTTTGGAAGCTTTAACTACATGTTATCAGTAAAATGGTGATCGGTGCTTATGTATTGGAACCGGTCGGTGCAAAAGCTCAACAAGAGCCTTGATAAGAACTTGTTTTCTGTCAATGAGTAAGAAAACGAGAACACTATCAGTGTTGAAACCTGGAGCTCTTTGTTGAGTTGAATAATTTAGATGCACAAAGTTGTGAAATACATATGCTGATATATTACAGTTTATCCATTTTGATCCCACACCTAGTGAAGTAGTTGCATACTACTTTTTCTATTATCAGTGCTTATAATTGTTGTGAAAGCATCGAGTTCCATTGTTGATTTATTTGTTTATGCTATATAATCTGGTTTATTGAACGGGAAACATTGGTTCTTGGAATAGGTTCAACAAATTTATCTCCCCATGCTCTGACACTGGTGAGTGGATTCGTTGCTGTAATTTCAGTCAATATAGTTATTGCATTCTACATCTATATGGCAATGAAGGAACCTGTGGATAAGCATGAGCCGGATCCAAAGTTTCTCGCTGACGCCAAAGCTAGTGTAAGCCAGCCAACGGGCGAAGCTCCAACCTCTTCCGAGTCCATAAAGAAACGAGAATAGAATAGCCAAAGCCTGAGTAACTACAATGGAGAGAATGGAACAATGAGGGTCTGTGCTCCATACTCATGTCTTATGATTATGAAATTGAGTTCTTTCTAATGTTTTTGTTGTATATTTAGACTCATTTCTTTCGGTCTTTTCGATATTGTTATCAAGTTTTGCTCCAAACCTCGTGATTTTGATTATTGTTAACTTGTATTGACTTGCATTTCTGAAATCATACTAATCTTTCAACCTGTCCAATGTTTCATCCAAGTTTTTTCCTGTGTCTGCATTTTTCGATTTTTTCTGTATTCAAACATGTATACAGGGTATGATCTTTTTAACAAAATAAATTAATTGATGAATAATTCATCCTCAATGGAACTTTTGATATATTCGGACATAAATAAATAAAAATTACAATCCTTCAAATATATAAAAAGAAAAAAGAAAAAAAAAGAACTTTACAAATATTGAGCTGAGTTCATAATATTGAGTATATCTATGGAAGATATATATATCCGTATTTCACATTTATCACAAATCCGGGCAACATAACATACAAAGGTTAGTTCCAACTTACATGATAAAACTTTGATGGCTTAAAATTTACATCAATACACTTCTCAGCTAAAAATTGACAAAAAAAAAATTGTGCAACTTCAACTCCTAATTTTTCTTGAAGCATCTGCATCCGAAACCCATTTTTGTTGCATATTCGGATATGGATACGAAGATATGACCTTTCAAGGACCTGCCAAATACATAGCTGATAATACAATACCTATACCATATGCCTATATTCAAATCCGAGTCTGAGTAAAATAGAAACCAAATTCTTATCAGTGAACTTTCAATCTGTAATATCAAAGCAAAGCTTAGCCTCATCCCAGGGGCCATTAATCTCAAACTTGTATTCTTGAATCCTTATAAGCCAGTAAGGGCAAACCACATTAACAAAGATCAAAATCCCCACCAATAACACAAAGAGCAAGCAATGCAGGCTATAAACAAATGTTAAAGTGACAGCCATTAACCCCAGAGAAAACAAAAGGTGCAACCTGAAAGAGTATTTCTTAATACAGTAGGTGACCAATGGTGCAAATAGGAAGATTTGTAATGAAAACAGCATGGTGGCGAAAACATGTACCCGTGATGGTAATCGGGATGCTATGAAAACCGAAGCAACGATGGAAGCGTTTAAGGAAATACAGCTGGTTAAGTTAGGGTTCTTGAGAGCACCCGAAGGTCTTATTGTAGAACCGGAATAGTCGTGAAGGAAAAGATGGAGCAAGAGGAGTGAAATGGTTACTGCCCAAATGGAATCCGAGCTGATGGACCTTGTCAACGTTTGGTATATTGGAGCTAACACGAATAATCCGGTTGTGAAGAAGGAAACGTTGAGGACGTAGTTCCAAAGACGTTTGAGGGAGAGCATTTCTTCAGTTAATACTAGGATTATGAAACCAGAACCAAGAAGGCTTATATCGAGAAGCAAGAGGGAGTTTTCATTAAGGGTTGACCTAAGGGTGTAGATCCATACCAAGACCACAAGAAAAACAATGCATAGATATTGTGAGATGGAAACCGAATCTTGCATCACCTTAAGCATATTCCGTTTAACGACATTAGCATTCATTACCATATCTTCAAGGAAAGTTTCATCTGTGTGGTTGTCGTCGTATCCGGGTTGCATCCCTCCGTATGCAACTTTTCTCCATCTGGATGGAGCCAGGGAAGAATCAGCAGTGAAGTTCATATCCATCTCAATGCCACTGCTGTGGAAGAAAACGCAACTTCCTGCTTCAGATTGTCACAAAGCAAAATGTTCATCTTCTAGGGCAACCTTTGCTTCCACTCCATTAGATTGTAAGAAGCCAAATCTAAAGATTGTTTCAATGTTTCAGGGTTAGCTTGAATAGCAAACAATGAAAGCTGTTCAAATATTGCAGCAATTTATATCCAAATTTAATAAGAGCATTACTAATTTAATAGCTCAAATACAGAAAGAATAGCCCAAATGTTGGTAAAAGCATCATGGAGGCTCCTGTACTAGGTGTGAAATTGCATTTTGCCTCCTCTACTCAAAAACTGAGCAAACTAATCCCTTTACATTAGATCAAAGAGCAAACTGCTCCTTTCTGTTAAAATTTCATCTATTTCTACCATTAAAACTTGGCATAGCTGACAGAATAACTAAACAGTGACACATGGCATGTCAAGTGTACCTCATGCTAACCTACAGAATAACCAATTTGCTATTTGATCTAAATATACAGGGACTAATTTGCCCATTTTTTGAGTGGATGGAGCAAAATGCAATTTGGCTCCTAGTACAAGTGCCTCCATGATACTTCTACCCCAGATATTTAAAACATCAAATCTCATTTCACTCTTCATTTTTAGATATGATCCTTCCAAACCCTCTCCAAATTTTTTTTTTTAAATTAAACATATTAACACATACACGAATCCAACACTTGTACCCAAGTTCAAGAAACATAGTCTGAAGCACAATTCATTGTTCACTTATAGGCATTGAATGCATAATTCATTGTTCATTAGCCCAAATCTAAGGCAGCCCCAATTTATCCAGAAACAGATTCAAATTATCAATCAAAGAAAGACCAAGATTCCCACGCACAAATCCACAGCGCTCCAAGAAAAAGAAAAGAGAAAATTTACTCAAAGCAATAAAAGAAACAATCATCAATTAAATCCACTTTTTGACATGGGATTCTCTTAAAAATCATGTTGATTCAATGACAGACCCCAAATAAACAATCATCAATGAATCCACTTTTTGACATGGGATTCACTTAAAAATCATGTTTTTAACCACAAAAACTGAGAACAACCCACAAATCATCTCAACATCCATGTCTGTTTCAGAGAAACATAGACTTTAACAATTAACAATAGGAACGAATAAAGAAGAACGAAAATCGTACCTTAAATTCCGAGATAAAGGAACGTTGGAGTGGGTTTGAGAAAGGTGGGAGAGCTTTTAACGTAGATGGATTGAGAGAAATGGCGAAGCCCAGGGAGGGGAATTACTGAAAGATTTTGATTTTTGGAAAGAGAGGTCTATAAAGTGCAACAAAGACCCAACATTTGGCCCAAAAGGGGTAATTTTATTCAATGACCAAACGTATTTATCTTTTGGGTAAATTCCATCTAAGGTCACTAAATTATTAATAAGTTTACAATTTAGTCACATAACTTCGAAATGTTACAAAATGGACACCAAGTTTTCATTTAAGTCACTAAGTAGTTAAAATTATTGTCGTATGGCATTTTCTACTTGAATTGTCTATGCCAATTGAAAGCTCTCGTTCCCCTTACTTCTTATAGTTTTTTTTTTCAGAAACACCTTTGAACATCTCAAATCTGCAAACTAGGATCTAAACATCTTTTTTCTCTAATCTTCGACACTGGTCGTCAAACTAGTTTGGATCTAAAGTATGTTCTTCTACTCATTAATGAGTACTGATCCACTATACTGATCGTTAAATCGACGCTTGAAACTCGCTAGTCGAAATTTAAAAAGAATTAAAAGTTCAATGACTTAAATAAAATTTTTTGAATAGTTTAATGACTTCAACAAAAACTTTCAAATAATTCAATGATAATTTTATAAAAATTTAAAATTGAGTGACCAAAACATAAATTTACTAATAGTTTAGTAACTTACCTTCGGTTTTTTAAGATTGAGGTTTTGCCAAATAAGGGCTTGTGGGATCCGTTTCCATATTCGCTCGCTTGTCCTAATTCGTATGCTGGTGTAGTCTGCGCCCGCGCCGCTTGTATTCCCTTTTTCTTTTTCTCGCTAAACAAACAGAAAATCAGCAACCCTCTCCTTTTACATTCTGCGGTAATTTAACTAAGAGCTGAATCTTATGGCGTCTTCTTTGGCTTCTCCGTCCCCAACTTCTTCCTTTATCAGGAACAAGGTCAGTGCTTTCGATTACCCATTTTTAAGATTTTGATTAGTGTTTAATTATTTTTTATTAATAAGTAAAAACCCTTTTTTTAATGACCAGAAAGATTTGGGTGTCTCTGCTTTCCCTTCAACATCTCAAATCGCCATTCAGAAATGTAAGAAACAAGCTTCGAAGAAAATCGTCTCAGTCATGGCACCTCAGCAATCAGAGCGTAAACCAGCGACCACAGGCTCTGTTAGTTCCTTGTTTAACTTCCATTGTTTCATTTTCATCGATTGGTTAATGGATTTGTATTGATTTTAAAAAAATGGGGTTTCTTTTCAGGTGAAGACTGGAATGACAATGACGGAAAAGATTCTTGCAAAAGCCTCTGAGAAACCACGGCTGAGTCCTGGTGATAATGTTTGGGTTAATGTTGATATATTGATGACACATGATGTTTGTGGTCCTGGTTCCATTGGTATCTTCAAGAAAGAATTTGGTCAAAATGCAAAGGTATTCATTTGCTATATTACTCTCTTTTTCCTTTTTTTTGTTGTTGTTGATTTTAACTCTTTTGTTTTCTCTTAGGTTAGTTTTGTGCATAATTGAGCTGTTTTTTATGCTTGTTAGATTATAATTAGCCTTTTGAGTTCACAATTTCACATAGCATTTCAAAATTGAAATTTGTGATTTCATGAAGTAACAATAGCTATGTCACTGTTGTAAGCTTCTTCTTGTTCTTCTCAATTGAATGCATTTTTGAAGATTGGAAACTGATTTTGGTGATTTCTCTTACAAGTTTTTTCATTTGCCAATGAAGTACTTAGGTAGTGTAGAGTCTTCATCCTTGTATTTTTGCATTTAATTGTGTTCAAGCTGTCTATTTGCAGTGGCTGAATTCATTAACTGTTTACTATTATTCCGGTATTGAAGGTTTGGGACCGTGAAAAGATTGTTATTATACCTGACCATTACATATTTACAAGTGATGAACGCGCAAATCGGAACGTAGATATTTTGAGGGATTTTTGCACAGAGCAAAATATCAAGTATTTTTATGATATAAAAGATCTTAGTAATTTTAAGGTATGACACTTTACCTACTTTATCTCGTAATTCATTTCTAGTCCAATACTCTGAGAAACTAGGGGTATATTCTCTGTTTATTTACATAAAGCTGAATGCTAATTCACAACATTGTAGGCAAACCCTGATTATAAAGGTGTATGCCATGTTGCACTTGCCCAAGAAGGTCACTGCAGGCCTGGAGAGGTAACAAATCTTTACCAGAATTTTTGAATTGTAAAACTTAAATTCAGGCCTTATGCTCTTGAATTGCTGTTATGTTTTTTATATCTGCCTTCAGGTTTTGTTAGGGACAGATTCTCACACATGTACTGCTGGAGCATTCGGTCAATTTGCTACAGGAATTGGAAATACAGATGCAGGCTTTGTCTTAGGCACCGGGAAGCTTCTGCTCAAGGTTTGTTAATTATTCTTTAAGGTTTCACTTGATTAAGCGTGTATTCCTTTTTTTTTGGGGGGGGGGGAGGTTGCATTGGCTACGCTTGTTAGTGTTATGCTTCCTGTAGAATTATTGACCCTTTTTTTATGGCGAATTGGGAGTTTAGGTTATCCAACTATAATTGAAGGATTTTTGACAAAGCTCTAGCTCTTTGATGGGTGATTTTCTCCTTCCTGTTTTCTGCTCTAGGCTTCTAGTTTGATTTGATGACTGTCTTGGCCTTTCCTTCTGTGAACAAATATGAGGATTTTTATGAGTTGAAGGACGATACTTGCAGAGTTGCAATTTATTTGGTGGTATAATACTTACAGGTCATGTTCAATTGCAGGTTCCACCAACATTGAGATTTGTGATGGATGGTGAAATGCCTCCTTATCTGCTTGCAAAGGATTTGATTTTGCAGGTAAGATCATATACTTTTAGGCAATCATTTCATTTTTATATAAGTTTGGTCATATGATGTTTTTCTAAAATGGTTCCCATTGAGCAGATCATTGGTGAAATATCTGTAGCCGGTGCAACATATAAAGCCATGGAGTTTGTCGGAACAACGGTTGAAAGTCTAAATGTAAGTGAACTTGTAATGTTTCATAGCTGTTAACATTAGGTCCTTAAATATCTTCTCAGCTAGTTTGATTTCTTGCTGGGAGAAATCATGAATTTAATTTTCTAATTTACTTGTATTGGATAGATGGAAGAACGGATGACGTTATGCAACATGGTTGTTGAAGCTGGGGGAAAGAATGGAGTTGTTCCTGCTGATAGTACTACATTTAAGTACCTTGAGGTGAGAGCAAAAATCATTGAGCGTGTTTATCCAAATTCCCTACTTGGATCAACATCTACTCTTGAACAATGTTGATTTCATTTAATGTCTATTGCTGCTTTCATACCTAGCTTACGGATTAATATCTTTTGCTTTCTATAGGGTAAAACATCCCTGCCATATGAACCAGTTTACAGTGATGCACAAGCAAGGTATTGTGATTAAAGGGTTAATAAAGAGTTCATGTTCTTCTTATCATGGTCTTGTTTGCTATTGGTTAGTATGATTCAATGGGAGACTGGTCTCATTCTTCTTTGAGTTATCACTTAAAACGAGAACTTATAGCCAAATAGGATTGCAAATCCTAGTATATGCTACTGTGATTTCTACCCGCATATAACAGTATTCTAGACTGAAATAGGATTTGGTTTTATATTCTATCGTGGTCGATATTTACTGTACTGTTTCATGCTTGGAACTGTATTGAGATGAGTACAATTATGATTACATCTTCTCGTCTGGCTTTCAGTTATCTTTCCGAGTACAGATTTGACATCTCAAAGTTGGAGCCCTTGGTGGCTAAGGTGAGTGCCTGTATAAGTGATGAGCTCTTTTTTTATATACACCCTCGCCCCCATCTCCCTGTTGCTTTTGCTCTTTACTAAAGTTTATCTTGTAAAAGTTGCTTTTATCTCTATCTTCGCCGTCTTTTTCTTCTCTCGTGTATGTCTGTGTGTACAATGGAGTGATCTGTTAAATCTATTTTGCAGCCACATTCTCCTGATAACCGTGCTTTGGCAAGAGAATGCAAAGATGTTAAAGTAGACAGAGTTTATATTGGATCTTGTACTGGTGGTAAAACTGAAGATTTTCTTGCTGCTGCTAAAGTCTTTCTAGCTTCAGTAAGAGTCATACATTCCCATTCCTTATCCGTAGAGCTCATATATTATTGCGTAGTTTATGTACAATAAAGAAACTAAGCTGTGGCTGATAAACTTTAATTTGCTTGACCTGCAGGGAAAGAAGGTCAAGGTTCCTACATTCCTTGTCCCGGCTACACAAAAGGTGCGACTCAGTATCATCAATATTAAAACATCCCCCAGTTTTCAATTAGAATCAACGAATAAAGAAGTAATGATAAAAAAAAATTGCTATTAACTGTTAAAATTGGCAGGTTTGGTTGGACTTATATACTCTCCCTGTACCCGGATCTGGTGGGAAGACATGCTCCCAGATATTTGAAGAAGCTGGCTGTGACACACCCGCAAGCCCTAGCTGTGGTGCTTGTTTGGGTGGCCCGAAAGACACATATGCACGTATGAACGAAGCAAAGGTAATTAGTTCTTAACCCTGAAATATTACCTTCAAAAGCATTAGATTTGTTTTCCCATAGTTTACTCCCTATATTACCCAAACTTTTCATTTCCCAAAGTACCTGGGTTTGACATATATTCAAATACGTGTACACAAGAGCTTGAACCTCCAAATATATGGAAAGAAAAGCATAGAGCATATTTTTGTTAAATGTATATTCATATTTGACACAGTTTGCTTTCTATAGTTTACCCCTATGTTCATGTTCAACATATATTCAAACAAGAGTACGAGAGTAGGAGCCCTAAAAAATTGAGAATTTTAATGGAATCACCATTGCAGGTCTGTGTCTCAACAACAAACCGGAACTTCCCTGGTCGGATGGGGCACAAAGAAGGCCAGATATATCTTGCTTCTCCGTATACAGCAGCTGCATCAGCTTTGACCGGTTATGTCACCGATCCAAGAGAGTTTTTGCAGTAAGAAACTTGAGTAATTGTTTTGTAGGTTTAAATGTATGGCTCATATGAATAAACTATAGGTTGAAAAAAGAACCAAAAAAAAGAACTTTTTGTTGTATCCTATTTTCCAATGGATTCATGCAAGAAATGCCAAGAAAAACTTGAATCTCTCTTTCGTAAGCTTTCATAAATGAAATTGTTGTTTGGACAATTCTTGTCATTATCATGTCGAGTATATTACATGTTTAATAGTTTAGGGATCTAAAATTATATTATCCCTTCAGATTATCTATTGCCATATTCGACAAAGTGTAAAGAGATCATGTAAGGGTAATTAATCTATCCATCTTTTTTAGTTATTTTATTATTATCTTAAAAGCAAGTGGTATCAATTTCAATCCGCTTGTCGATGTTTTTTACTCTACTAGCATAATAATTCATCATGTAATGGAAAAAATATAATTGTTGATGTTTGAAGTTAAGTTGTGCCACTTTGGCACTTGAATTTAACAACTAAATTCATTTTGGTATTTGATCGTAAAAGTCTGATGATGTAGCACTTTGAGCTTATGTTATATCATCACTTGAAAATTTAAAAAATTATATAAATTTTCTAGTAGTGTGTAATAGTCTTAGAGTGACATGTCTTTTGATAATTAGACCGGTGATTTGACAAGTTAAACCATTGTTTTCTTATTCATCCAATTTGATTGGTTCAACTAGGAAATCAATAATAATTAAATAACTAATTAAAAATTTTAAGATTAAATGAATTTAATTGTCAAGTTCAAGAATCAAAATAGACCCAAAATATATAGATACTAAAATGGACCTAATTGTCAAATTAAATTCCTAATACAATATTATCCCATCATGTAATGATCATCAAGAACACATCTCCTTTCGTCATTTGTCCCACGGTACAAAATTCGTATTGTACACCACCACCATATATATATATATATGAACCCGACAGCACAAGGTAGCATCAATGACCTTTTTACTCTTTGAAATGTCCAAGTACTCGATTGAACATATATAATTGCCAAAACCACCCTCTTCTTCTTTTCTATTACATTAGAGGCAATCAACAATGTCTTCCTAGGATTATATATATAGAACCTTTCCAGCTGTTGGGGTTTCCATTGCTATTATTTGTTGTTTTGAATGAGCCTACATAAAAAAAACAAGCTTAAAGTCATTAAACTATTACTAAATTTTCGTTTTAGTCATTTAACTTTAAAAAATTACAAAATAATCACTAAATTAATAAAAAATTATCATTGGAGTAACTGGACTGTTTAAATCATTGTTGTATAGCATTCTTTATTTGCACCGCCTGCACTAATCGAAAGCTTTCATTCTCTTTCTCTTCTACAGTTCAACTTTCTTTTTTTATAAAACAGTTTTGAACGTCATGAATTTGTAAACTAAAAATCTAAAATGTCTTTTTTTCTAATCTCTTACACTGGCTATTAGATTCAGATAAACTTGAATCTAAAGTATGTTTTTCTACTCATTTATTGGAACTTATTCTCAATGACTTAAATAAAAACTTTCAAATAGTTCGATGACTATTTTAAAACTTTTTAAAATAAAATAACCAAAACATAAAATTACTAATAATTTTAATAATATTGGGTGTAATTTACCCTAATATTTAATTTCCATTCAGACAGCTAAAAGGAAGAGAAAAGAAAGTAATAATGGGAATGGGGAGACCTACCATTTTTTAATGAAGGGCTTGCAATAAGCAAAGAAAAAAATAACAATGATTGCATAATCTTAAATCACCTAAATGTGTTCCATTTTTCATCAGCAGCAGTATCTTATACCTCTCTCATGCCTTAGATTACATTTGATTGAATCAACCACCAAATATATGTACATATATATATATAACAACCTTTTAGATAATGAATCAGACCCCTTGCATAATTTTTGTTAAAATATGACATAAGTCTCTATATTCTTCATAAATTTAGAATTTAGTTTCTATATTTTTATTTTTAGGAAATTTAATTTTCTATTTTTCATATTTCAAAATTTAGTTACATGCCTATTAAGTTTTTTTTTTTTGAAATGTCACACCAACAAATTTATTAAAAAAAATTACAGTGTTAACAATTGGACCTAAATTTTGAAATCTGAAAATAAAGAGGTTACATCCTTAAAACTAAAAAAATAGGGGCTAAATTTTAACTTTGTGAATCGTACAGACCTATGGCATATTTTAACCCATAATTTTTTTCATTCTAATGCCGAAGTTTTAAATTTTTTGGGGTTAATATATTTTTTGATACCCGAATTTTTTTTGTTCGGGTTAAGCACATGAGTTTGACTTTAATGTAAAAATAGGTACTTGAGTTTAATTTTAGTCCCAATTAAGTTTCTAGGTTTTTACTAGAACATACATGTCAAATACTTATTGATCTATACGATATTCTTTGGAACACAATTTCGAACACAATACGATTACATAATACAAAAAAATAAATTCGATATATCAAATTGTTGCATACCAATACTATTGCTAGTAACCAAAAACAAAAACACTCAGAACCTTATATTAAATGTAAAGCATAAACAAAACATAATGGAAAACACTAAATATCAAAATCACACACAAGTTGCAGCAAAGCTCAAAAAAAACGCTCCTTTTTTTTTCCCAGTACTCACATATATACAGTATGTTGAAACACATCAATTCGGTCGAAAAAATTTATATTGATTCGAATACGAAAACAACCATCAATTTTCTTTTCTAAATTCATTTAGCTTTTTGTGTTCAAACTGTGGAATTCTTTTCTTTTTTTTTTTGTTTATACGGAAATTTAAATGGCGAATTGTGATGTCGGTCGATAATGTTATATCAGTTTACTTCTTTGAGTTCGGTTCCTTTCGTGGAATCTCGGAGCTGCAACAGATGAATAACAAGAATAAAAAAGCGGTAAAAATCAAAAACCGAAAACCAAAAAGAAAAAACTTTTACCAAGTCCATTAACCTCGGAGGTCTTCATGATTCGGAGCCTTCGAACTGAGGTGAGAAACATCCTAAAAATACAAAAAAAAAAAAAACAGATTACAAACAGGGAAACATCAAACTAGTTTTGATTTCATTTTTCGGATTTAAAAAAAAAACATACATCCATGGAACATCTCCTACAAGCATCCAATCTCCCTCTTTGTCTTCATAAGTCAAAACAAATTCAGAGGATCCATCCAAAAGCTTAGATGGCATTGTTAATTGTTGCTTCTCTGCACCTACACAAAGGAAATGTCACGTAAGAATCAAATAGGAGGTCAAACCATTTCAATTTAACCGGTTTAATTACTTTAAAAAATAAAAATAAATTAATAATAATTAAAAAGTTGAATACATATATACAAATTAATGGACTAAAACATAACATAAAAAATCCAACAATTTTTATTAAAAATTAAAAACTAATTTTAAAAAATTGGGTTTTTAAATTTTAACCGATTTTTTCAATTTTCTATTCTTTTACTAGTTGAAAATGATTATGACTATTTCTGGTTATATGTCATTGGTTGGACCACCGATTAAACTAGACATGTTCATAGATTGGACTATCTTTCCGAGCTTGAAGACCCGCCTAAAATTTTAAAGTATGTGGGCAAAAAATTAAGCCAATTTAAAATATGGATAATTCTCAAGTTCAAACATTCTAACCCCAAACCTAACCCAATTTATTTTTTATATTTATAATATATTATATTATGTTATATATATAATATATATAATTAATAACACATAAAAACTAAATTTACAATAATATATAATACTATATAATATAAACATTAAAAAATTTAAGGTACCTAATATAAAATTTTAGTAAATGAAAAATTATAAAATTAAAATAATATAAAAACTTTTAAAAAAACTCAAATTAATATGTAGAAATATAAAATAGACTTAAATTAATTTATAAATATGAACGAAATTAAACAAAAAAATTAAGTCTATATTTCAAATTAAAAACATAAAATATATAAATATCACACTTAATCTCAATCCAACTTAGTCCGATAAGCATAAACACTTTTACATTAAATTAATTTATCCGGTTTTAACTATCATGCTAAATACTTCAATTTTAGATACCATTGCATAAAGCTTCGGGTTTAAACTTTACCGGCGGATCTGACGAACATATTTTCGAGTGCTGAAGCCAAACTATGATAAGAAGAATGAGCATTCAAATCCACTTTCCTTCCTATTCGAATGCCATCCATATTGACTTTAATAAACCCAATATGCCCTAAATTTTCATTGGGTTTTTTCTGCTTTGAACCATCTTTTATAGCTTTATCTTCTTCTTCTTCTTCTTCTTCATTAATCCCTTTGTGTTCTTCTTCAGCTCTTGGAGCTTTAGCTTGGTTATTATTAACCAAGCTGTTCATCCTGTAAGACCTTATGGGTGGCCATCCGACAACTTGACTGCATTCAAAAACATGGAATTTACGTTAAGTAAATTAATTTCCTTTATATGTATTTATGTATGTATATGTACCTGGTAGCAGTAGGAGAGCCACCGTCATGGGGGACAGATTGATCGGCGGCTCTTTTGGTCCCTGAAACGGTAACTGAAGGAGGAGTGCCGCCGTTCATGGAAGCTCGACGAGGAACAGGGAAGTCTTTGGCAGTCAAGATTCTACCACTAGCCTTATTAATCTTCCCTGTAGGACCACCAATGCTCAGCCCTAGTCCTAGCTCAAGCTCAGTCTCGGCTAGATACGAGCTTGCCTCTGACATTGCTGACTCATTTGTTGAAAACCCAGAAGAACCACCGCTTCCGCCTCCGTTGGCTCCGCCACCAAGTAAAACTAAGCCACCTTCCATTACAAGAAAAAGCAAGAAATTATAAGGGTTTTGGGTGAGGTGAAGAATTAAAAGGGAGAAGAAGGTGGTGGAGGGAGTGATGATGATGGGACCCATATGTCCCCTGGTGCGCCCACCACCTTCACCATTTTCAGACATGATCATATCTGTGTTCTTTTTTTTTAATCAATTATGTCTCTTTAGAATTTATGTTCTTTTATTATTTATAATTATGAAAGGTGTAATAATAAATTTAGTTATTTGTTTTGTAATTTTAGTTTTATTTTTTGTTATTTTTTATTATTTTAATTCTCAATCTTTAAAGTTTAGTTAAATTATTCTTTGTTAGATGAATATATTGATAAAAATGTTAAAATTTTAATGACTTTGACATAACAATTTGTATGATAGTCCATGTGTATTTCATAAAAAATTTAAAAAAAAAACTTTTTTCAAATTCAACAAAATTCAAAAAGTTAATATTTTTTTGAAAAAATTATTCATGCCAACAATGAAATGCATATAGACTGCCATGCTAGCTACTACATTAATTTAGTCAGCTTTTCTAACCCCATAAAAGTAATTTGAATAAAAATTGAAGGATGAAAGCTAAAATGATTTTAAAAAAAATTAAAGTGACAAAATGAATAAACATTATAGGCTAAATTAATCATTATGCTTATATTAATCTTATATATTAATTTGACATAATTTGATATCTTTATTTTTATATAGTCTACCTTTATAACATCTTTAGTTAATTCAAATGATTAATATAGTTAATCATTTTAGTAAAAAATTCTATATAAATTTTCTAAAAATTACCATTTCCAACTTTTTATATTGACATGAATTTTTTTTTTGTATTAGAATGGGTGTTTATAAGAAAAATTCACATTAGCATTTCAATCGGAATTATTAATGGTGTTAACTATTTAAACTAACTAATACTATTATAAAAATAAAAGTAAAAGATCAAATCATGTCAAATTAAAAAAAAAAAAAGCGAACGAAACCTTAGTAATGCTGGTAAAATTTGAGGACGTAAACATTAAGTGTTCAAGTTCTACCTTATAAAAATTATAGGTGGGATAGTTAATTGAGCCTAGTTAGTTAGCTTAACTTGAATTAAGCTATTCAATTCAATAACTGAAATGCGATTGAAATTGTAGTTCAAAAATATATGTAGGGATTAAATGTTAAGATTGAGTATTGTAGAGGGACCTAAAATAAAATTTAACCGTAATACTGAAATAATAATAAATATTTAGGGCATAAGTTGGTAACTACGAGAACTCCTAGGAAGCAGTCTCTGATGTCAACTGTCATTTTATGCTTTTTCAGGTTAAAGTATGTTTTTATTTTTCATATTATATACTTTTGTTTATGATATTTTTCTTAGCTAGAATTTAACTTTTTTTCTAATTTATGTATTAGTTATTTAAGTAAAATTTTAAATAATTATATAATTTGAATTATATGAAAGTTTTTTCTGTTAATAATCTCATTATAGATTTTATTAAATACGTTCTTTTTGATACAATAATATATTTTAGTGCATTCGAATCCACATTCTTTTACATTAATAATAACGCTCATGTCAATTAAACTAAAAATAATAGATTTAAACATTATTTTTATTTTTATAAATGGGGTTAAAAATACATAAAATGTCTTTTTTTATTTTTTTTTATTGTAAGGATATGTGTTATCATATAATAATATTGGACCAGGTAATCTTTTTCTCTTTGAATTATATTTGTTTAGTACTTACCTTTATTTTCTTTAATATATAATTTAAATTTACATGAGAAATAATTATTCAGTTTTTCCTCATAATTTTACTTTATTTCTAAATTAAATATTTATAATGTTTAGAAGGTTCCATGGTACACATCATGTGTTATAATTAATATGGACAATTTACCTTTTGAAGAAGTCTCCTATATGGTTACTTTTGATTTTGTCTTTAGAAATTATAAAATTGAAAAAAAAAATCAAAAGAAAGCTCTTAAGTTGAAAAAGTAATTCTAAAACATGCTTTGTGACCTAAAAAAAATACATAATGATTAATGAAGGAAAAAATGGGATTAACTAACATTAGGAAGATGTAATCAATGACAAATGCAGAAGCAATTAATATTTATACTTTTTTATTATCAAAACCCAATATTCTTTATGCTAATTATGATACTCAAGTAAAAGTAGGAAAAAAAGTAATTTTAATTTGACTTGATTAGTTGTTTTTAAAGTTGTTTATGGGTAAGCTCAAATCGTAATTCGGTTTTAAAAAGAATTTTTAAATCATAATTTTTTTGAGGTTAGTTTGGCACGATTTTTTAGTTCGTTTAATTGATTAAATTAATAAAATATTAAAAATATATAATTTTATATTAACATATTTTTATAATTTAATTTAATTTTAAAAATATTTTTTATTTAAATTAAACTTGATTCAATTCAATTTGATTTTTTATGTCCAAACTTAATCAAATTGTATAAAAATAAGTGAGCCACTTAAATCGTGAACAAATTTAGCTACAACTTCTTTCAAATTAGAATAAAGATTTTGTTAAAAAGGATAATATAATTTTATTTATGCATATTTTTATAGCATTTATTGTTTTATTTTTATGCTAACAAGCTCGTGAAAGACTTGATTATATTAAGAACTTAACTAGATATAAATTAAATTTTAGTGATAATAAAACTTTGCTGGGAGTTTGGTATGTCTTTTATTTTATTAAGACTTCTAGTGGATTTATGAGGTAAGAGTCTCTCATAATGTCAAAATAAGAGAATCTATGTGAAATCGAAGAGTTTGTGCATGATTTGACTCAACTCCATAACTTATGGCATGCTTGTTTTAGGAGGAAAATGTTTTCATGTTCATTTTATAGTTCGGGGCAAGTTGTGGCCTTTCCCTCTTTAAAAAAGTAAAATTATCTTGTAATCCCCCAAAACTTTAAAAATTACAAATTAGTATAATAGTAATTTTATAATTTAGCCCCTCAAAAAAAATTATGATCCACCTCTGGCCTCCCTAAAGCAATTTTCTAACTTTGGTCATGTGATTCATGTGATTAATTTTTTCAGGATTCGTGGTTACCCCTCCGATCAACATTATACCTAATATTTGAAACTAAATTATATCTCTTGAAATGTAATTTATCTTTCCACTAAATCTAACATTCTTTTTAATGATTTTTTTTTGTTGGTTTTTAAAGCATTACCATTCATTAATTACAAAATTTTTGAAATATTATTTTTAACAAAATGCTGCTAATATTGGTTAACCATTTATATATGATTAAAAGAACAGGAAAGAAATAACTTTGAAGGGGGAGAAAAGCATAAAGTTGGTATTCTTTTTTCCCTATTTGCCTAAAAAATATGGAACCAATGGCCATTACCTCTGAACAATGTTTGTCCTTGAAATAATTAAGGGAAACCCTTTTCCAAAGCTTAGGTATTGTGTGGGATTGGAACTTGAGACCACAATGTTGTGTTTTTGGAGCCATGAGTCCCTCTATATTGTTTAAAATATTTAAAGCATCTCTACCCCATTTTATTATTTTTAGGTTAAAAGGGTATATAACCTTTTTAATTTTGATTTTTAAAAAATTAATTTTCTTTAAGAAAAATGCATTTAATTGAGTCTTTAAAATTTTAAATTGCATAAATTAAGTTATTTGACAAACATTTTTCGTCTTTGATTGTTACATTGTTAATATTACTATTAACGACGTTGACTTGACCCTCCACACAACGTGGTAGTGCCATATAGCAAAAATAATTTATACACATTTTTTAATTGAGATATTTTCACATTTTTTAAAACTTTACAAGTACGATTAATAAAATGGAAAAAAACTATATATTTATTTTTTTAAACATTTTATTATATAGCTTTAAAGGTGCTAGTATAATTAAAGCATCAATGCACATCTCAAATTTCAAAGAAAAATAATTTTTAATATTTTTTGAAAGGAAATTTTAATATTTTCTAAACTTTATATAATTTAGAAAGATATCTTAAATGATCTAGACATTTCATTCTAGATTAAAAATTTTATATGATATTTATTTTTTAACTTTTTTATTTAACATTTTATAATTTGAATTATTTTTTAAAAAATAATTTTTATTTTTGCTTATGCGGTAAGTGTCATGGCATTACCACTTCAACAACTATTGTTGGCGTGGAGCACCACGACAACGTCGCTAATGGCCACGTCAATGACGTGACAATCAAAGATAGAAAACAGTGGTTAATGAAATTAATCGATACTTAATGTTTTTCGTAAAACAATAATTTATTTTTTGTCAAAATTTAAGAACTTATATACTTTTTTAGTACAAGGATAAATATCAAAATTATACATGAACTTTGATTCAATGTGCAATGTCATATATGAACTTTGATTTTGCGCGATTTCATGCATGAAATTTTGATTTGATTCAATTTTTACAAACCATTAACAACATTAGCGAATCAACACCATTTTAAATTGATATATTGCATACACAAACAATTATATTAATCTAATACGAAAATAAATGTGTATTCATATCTTTAAATATGTACAATTGAACCAAAACAAATGTTATATATATACATATGAACCATAATTCAAGTTTCATGAACATAATTGAATAAAATTAAAATTTATATATCAAATTACACATTAAACTATCAAATTTATCTACAAATTTAATATTTATTATATTGCAAAATGTTTTTATGACAAAATATTCTTAAAATTCAATCAACAACCTTCAAGGTATTCATAACCATTAGCAATACTTTCTCCTTTTTTTTCTCCAAATTACAAAATCAAATGTAAATTCAATAAAATATAAAATATATATTAAAAAAAAAGGGGAAAAGAATGGCCGAACTCAACTTCATCAATCGGTCACTCTTCAAATCTCATTTTTTAGGTTTCCCCATTATATATATCCGAAACATTTAGTTCCACATTTTTCAATTTATGGCCACTCAAAATTCTCTTTCTTTGTCAATTAAGTCCTTTTCTCAAATTCAAATGTAACTCATGTCATCAGGGATGGAGCTAGGGGGACCTCGATGCAAATTCCCCTTTTTTCTACCGGGGGCAGCCCCACCACCGCCGCAAGTAATCGAAATTTCGCACCCACAAATGTTACCGAAACACGAAAACGTGCTGCCGTTGTCGGTGTGTCTTCGAGCATGTCTCGATCGTTTTGACGCCGGAACCGCAGTCGAAACAGAACTCGAAGTTTCACCACCCCGGTCATAAACCGGCGGCAACTCCGTTCTCCATCGTTCTAACTTCGATCGAAGCCCTTCAATGCTTTGATCATCTAAACTCCATCCCAATATTGAACTCTCACAATCATCAAATCTGTTATGGTGCATGTTTTGCGCCACCGCAGCCGCCACTTCTGACGGCGAGGGACCAATTTCTGAATCGGTCCAAACTTTGGTCCCGCCCATTTTCTTTTGGCCACCGTATAACACATTCGGTGACTTCCCCGGCGGTGTTTTCAACCCAATTCTTTGACCATTGATGCCATTTTTTCCGGTATCCTCAAATCCAACAATCGAACTTGATTTTCCCTTTTTTGCCATTTTCCCCGGATCCTCAAATCCATTAACAACCGAGCTTGATTTCCCCTTTTTGACCCATTTTCTTGGATCCTCCAACCCGTTAACAACCGAACTTGATTTCCCTTTGTTAGTATTAAGTTTCCCAACTGTATAATTCACCATTGAACTCCCCCTGGAATTAGTTTTACCATTATGATTTTCGGGTTCGAATCCGAAAACAATTGACCCACCACCGTTAACAACTGAACCACCATTGATAATCGATGAACCTTTCGTTTTAGGCCCTAAATCTAAAGGAAAAACTGAACTCGAATCACTCTTAGTTCGTCGAAGCTTAGGCTTAACCAACGGATGAACCACAACTTGTTGATCATTATCATTGCTATTGCTTTTAGCAGAAGAAACAGGCATCTCTTCTTCACCCATTAAATGCTTATATCCCACCGCCGACGACCCCATATGCAAATACAACGGCATGCTCCTCTTTGAACTATCAAGCAACGCCACCCCAATGTTTAAAATCCCTTGGGGTCGACCCGATGGTCTCCAAACTTGAAGCGCAACGAACGTTGTCCCTAATGAAAATTCTTGCCGACGGTTCAACGGTAAAGAGATATGAGGAATAAGGTTTCCGATAATAGCACGAACAGTCCCGACATGAATATCACGAAACCAATGAACGGCGTAGATTTCAATCATGACGGCGGATGTATCGCCGTATAGAAACTCCTCATCGACACGGAAAATGAACTTATCGTTCCACGTCGGGTTATTATGGCCTTGGCCATCGATTCGAGTCGTGAGTTTCCGCTCTGAATGAACCCAAGCCACAGCGTAGGTTCGCATTTTACGACGACCTACGGGTTCTAAATCTTGCGCAGAGATCACGTTGAGTTCCAAGAGCTGAAACGGTGCCCCATTATTATTATTCATGATTTCACCTTTCCAAAAACAAAAACAAAACAACAAATTCTTTCAAAGAAAAAAAATCAAATATTAAAGATTCTATATTGATCGACGGAGATTTTCGTCGTCATTAACGGTGAAATTGGGCCCGTTTTTCGTCGTCGAAGCCGTCTGACGACGACGACGAGGGGAAAGGAAAGGGTCAATGTTGAAGAGGAAATAGAGGAGGAGTAGAAATTTGAGGGCATTCGGGAAATGGACGTGTGATTTGTGGTAAAAGAGATTGAAACCGTTGTTTTCTAACGTTTTGATAGTTAACAAGAAACGTTTTTGTTATTTTTTATATTTTTTCTTGAAATGAAAATTAATTACAATTATTATTGATTTAAGGAAATGAGAGTTTTGTATAATGTTAATTTATGATTTTCATCCCTATACTATGTTAAACTTTTAAGATTTAATTTGGTAAAAATACCATGGAAGCCCCTATACAATGAGTTAAATTTCATTTTTGCTTTTTCTACTCGAAAAATGAACAAATTAATCCTTGAGCGTGAGTTCAAAGTGCATATTGGTCATTTCTGTTAAAAATTTCATCCATTCGTATTGTTAAAAACTGATGTGGTCGATGGAATAACCAGACAGTGATACGTGACATGTCACATGAACATCATGTTGACATACAATGACTAGTTTTTAGCAGTAGAAATGGATAATTTTTTTAATAAAATGATCGGTTTGCTCTCTGATTTAACTTACATGACTAATTTACCCATTTTTAAATAGATGAGCTAAAATGTAATCTAACTCTTAATATAGGGCTTCCATAGTACTTATATCAATTTAATTCTAATTTGATATTATTTCTTCTACTTTATTAAACTTATTAGTTAATTCGATTCATGTTTAAAATTATAACTTGGAAATATTTTTCTTAAAAATATATTTTTTAATCAATCAAATTGGCCAATTAAGTTTTAGCTTTGTTGGTAACATTGACGTCGTAATGTTCAAAAGGACGTGGATTTGAACACACTTAATCATATATTATTTTTCGGTCCAAGAATTTAGCGAGTTATAAGTAATAGTAAGAATTGTATAAAATAATATTGATATAAAATTTTAATGAGACATATTATTAAGAGAAAATCCTAATCAGTATAGTTAATGATTTTTTATTATTTAGACCGACTAAAGATATTAACTTCCAAATTCAAATATAGCAAAAGGACCAAATCCACAATTTAACCTAAAAAGGGGATGGAGACCGAGTTCAAACCTCCCGTAAATTTGTACTTATTATAATCCAGTTCTCAATAAATATGTAACTTTCTACCATCATATTTAGGCTTCCACATTAAGTATTATTTTAAAATGCATGTTTCACGAGTCATTTTAAAAAATCTAAAAATTTGGGAATTTATTATTTTTGAAATTATAAAAATATTTTAAAAAATCATGTTTGAAATGGATATAGACAAAAAGATAGTTAGATTTGTATTTTTACGTAATTTTTTTATAAATTTATAATATTTTTATGATAATCTATTTATATATTTTGAATTTCTTTTAGATTTGTATGTAATTTCTTCTTAAAAAAGCAATGAAATTAAATTCGAGTCGGTGATTAGTATTGTCGAAACCATTTTTTATTTTTAGAAAAAAACAAAAATTAGTTGTCGATGAAAATTTGGAGTCGCCACCAATTTTTTATTAAGGTGTGAGTGGATCACCTAAAAACGACTTTGGGTCTACGAGTTTTAGAAAAACGGGTTCGGGAGTCAGTTACGTACAAGGAAGGATTAGCACCCTCGTAACGCCCAAAAATTGGTACCAAGTTGATCAATAAATGTCTTAATGTCGAGAGTTAAAAATGCGATCATTAATTAAATTAATTATTAAGACGCCCTCATTTTGAAACAGAAAACATCACACCCAACACGTTAGGGCACGATATTTTATTGCTTCAAAATGAGTTTATCCAAAAAAAACTCGTGTGATAAAACTTAAGAAAATACTTAATTGTTTAAAAATTTATGAAGAAAACGCAACCCAATACGTTAGGGCACTATTTCTTAAATTCCCAAACATTCAATATTTCCTTTATTTTTATTTTTTTAAAATCTTTATCTCGAGAAATCAACGTGTCACATCCAATACGTTAGGACACAACATATTGAATTCCCGATGACAAGTTTTATTTTATTTGATCAAAGAGTAATTCTCGATTGTTGGATTCAACGAAAAAAGTCGGAACCCAATATGTTAGGGCTCAACTTTTTTGAAAATCCTAAATACGAGTATTATCTCTATTTTGAAAAGTTTCATTATTTTTTTTAAATTCGAGTAAAAAGATGATGTAATGCTATAATGTATATATATGCCACGATGATAAATACAAAAATAATAAATAGAACAATGTCATAGAAATAATGCATACAAATAAATAAATAAAACTAATATACATAGAAAAAATAAACAATGACATGCAAAGTATCACATAAACGAGCAAAATAATATAAATGAAAGCACAAATAAATAGCAAAAAATAAAAAAATAAAAGGTACATGATATACACATTAAACTATGAAGAATACACATGAATTTATATATAAAAATTAGATTATTAAAGATTTATATAATCATAATACATAATGCATTTGTGAAAATAGAGAAAAGTAGGAAAATATGATTATACATATAAATTATAAAATACATGTTAAAATAAATAGGTATTTAAGCATTTTCGAAAATACAAAAAAACATAGATATACACATGTTTTTATATAAAAGAATATTTGTTAGGAAAAAAAGGAAAAAAATAAATAAATGAAAAAATAATAATTACATTATTAGAATTAATTAATAATAATAAATAATAATAAAATACTAAATTGAACTGGAATTCAAAATTTTGGGGTAAATCCGCAAATAAATAGAGCCAAAAGGACTAAATCGAACACGCGAATTACATAGAGAGGCTGGAAGGGAGGTTTTCCCTTCTCCTCTAAAACAGCGTCGGTCCAGCAGGGCTAAATTGAATTTGAAAACAAATTAAAAGGGCTAATTTTAAAAAATGAATAAACCTAATTGTAAAATATTAAAAAGGCGGAGGGGCTAAAAGGGCAATTTTCCCCTCCGTATAAAACACGCGGATCCTAAGGCTGGGTCGGGTCGGATTCAGATCAACCCTGGCCTTAAACGGTGTTGTTTTGGGAGGGCTATTTAAGCTAAAATTCGGTTAAAAAAATTCATTTTTCCTTTTCTTTAAAAAAAATCCCTAAAAAAGGCTCTCAACCTTCCCCCTCTCCTCCGGGCACCAGCTTAAGGCCCGGTCATCGGCCACCGCGCCGGCCACCGATCTTCGGGCCGGCACCGCAGTATGCGGTGGCCAAAAAAGGGAGAATCTCAGATCCGGTCTCTCAGAAGCCCCTAAACGCAAATCCAGGCTCAAACCCTCAAAAGATTCGAAGAAACACCTCAAAAGCCCAAGAAACCTTTTGATTTCCGACCGTCTTTCCTCGGAGACAGTTCCTCGGCCGTTCACAGCGATCAGGGCTTAAAACCCAGGTTATTTCTTTCCTTTTTGTATTTATATTATTTATATGTATATAAATGATAAAAATAAATACATATAATAGAAAAATAACATAGAACAACAAGTATCCACCTTTAATCGATTATGCTCTCTGTATTACGAAAATAAAAGCCTCTGTTTTTATTTGATTTTCGAATCCCCTGTTACAATACATGAATGGCTCTTTTATAACCGAAGTATTAACAACATAAAGAAACAAATCTTTGTTTTGATTTGCAAATCTTCAATTTCTTTCCATATCTGTTTGTTTCTTCTTTTTTTTTGTTTTGATGTGCAGATGAAGATTCAGGAAGGCGGCTCATGAGAAGGGTGCGAGACTTGCGGTTGCGGCGCGCCCTAGGGTTCCATCTGCTCCCTGAGCTTTGATTTGGGCTAGGGTTTGATTCGGGCCTCTGTTTTGTTTAGACTTGGGCCATATAGGCCGATTGTAAATCGGGCCCTTTAAACCCGGGCCAAAATAAGGTATTACAAGTATTAAAAAAAAAAGAAAAAAGAAAAATAGATTTAAGTTAAGAAAATTTGACAAGCAAACACACATATTATTTTTTGTCCTAAACTTGGGTTCAACTCAAAGGAGAAAAGTGACAAAAAGTAAAAAAGAGAAATAAAGAAAAGTGATCCAATAATACTAGCTTGAAAATAAAGAAAAATATTACTTTAATAAAAAAATAATATTTAGTATATTTTTAGTGGAATTTTTAAAGAGACACGTGATAATTTTTTAATATTACTTACAGAATAAAAAAAATACATTATCAATGAAAATATTTGGTACATTATTAATGGAGTTTGTAGACTCCAAGAGTAGTATTAGAGGGTTGACAAGTGTTTTATAAGAGATATAATAAAATATTAAAATAAACAAATATTTAAAAAAAAGACGCGTGATAATTTGTTAAGATTATTTGTAGAATAAAAAATATTAAATACTAACTCATATAATAATATATAAAAATATTAATAAATTATTACATCTTACACTTGCAAATAATAATAATAAGATTTGTCTAGTATATTTGAAAATTTCCTTTTTATTTTCTAAAGATCAACTGATTACATAAATTAAAAATAGAAAAATTCAATTCAACTAACATCAACTGGTTCAACCTCTTTTTCGGATTCAATTTTTTATCCAAGTAAAGTTCTAATAACCTTACTAAATTCACAAGGACAATAACTATTACTAGATTACGCCACAGGGGAAACAAAACACATTTTATAAATATTTTTAAAATTTATTCAACAATAATTATAATAGAATGGTAAAAACATGTATATAAATGCTATAAAATAATAAAAATATGATAAGGATACAAATTGTCATTGTCTTTCCATCCATTAATTCAATAAGACAAAACATGATTTTTCTTTTTTCACTTTTCTTACAAAAAAAAAAAACCCCCCTCATTTGTTACATTTTCATGGTTTCCCCCCCTAATGGCTACTGCTTTCTCTTTGTTCAAACATTTATGTTCAATTCAACACACACATACAAAAAAAAGAAACCATTTTTTTTACACCCTTTAAATGAACTCTGAAAACCCTTCAAGAATCTGCAACCAAAAAGCAAAAGAAGAAAATGATAAACAAATCCATATCATATCAAACATGAAGCATTAATGTAGGAATTAAAAAGAAAGAAAAAGAAGACGTATTACCCTCATGTTTCTTCATTGAATTTCTAGCAAACATCATCAAAATAACAATGAATCCAATTCCAGCTGCTGCTCCTAATATTATAGCCACTGTCTTCCCTGTATCTTGCCCTGTTTCTATACATCCAGAAAAAAAAAAGAAAAAGAAAAAGAGTTTAAATGGAAAAAAAAAACATTTTTGAAACTGATTTTTCCTTTTGGAGTTCTCGAAGTTTTTACCTGTTGAAGAAGCAGCTAAAGGATGTGAAAATGAAGATGATGATCTTTTAGGGACTCCATGAATATAATAATTGTAACTAATGAAGCATTTATGTAAATAAATTTGGCCTGAATTTGAATCACCACATTCAACTTGAGCTTTTTGAACTGCAGTTTTAATACATTCCCCACAATCTGAATCTCCTATATCACCTTCACATTGTCCCGATACATAAACAGATTGATAATTTGTGGTGAAAAATCCATGGTTGTTCTCCACACCATTCTCCAAGACTGAAAAAGCTGTATCCCTTTTCTCTTCAAATCCAACCCCACCACCACCATTACCGCCGCCACAAGTTTTGTATAGCATTTCCATGCCTGAAATTTGGGGGAAACCAGACACTTCATACAACATGTAACAACCAACAAGTTGGATCCTTGAAGCTATAGTGTTGCTACCACAAAGTTTGTCTGATAAAGTTGGGAGCTTGCTTACACAGTTGTAACAATCACTGTTGCTTAAGTCTCCTCTACATTGAAACAGACCATTAATGGTGGTTTGAGCTGTCCCTGTTGTTGTCTTGTAAAACTTTACTTTCATGGATTGTGAAAGTAAGGTTTGAAATAAAGCTGAGAGAGCTTGAGAGTATACACCACCTGGATCGGTAAATGCTTGCTTTGCACATCCTTTGTAGACCAAAGTTGTGATATCTGAACCAGATTCCACCATTGATGAAAGCTCAAGGTTTGTGAACAATACAATGAACGAGAGGGAAAGAAAAAAGGGTCTCAAAGAAAAAGAAGAACCCATTTTTTTTTTATAAAAATCAAATCATTGTAGTTTCCTTCAGTTTTTGGCTTGGATTTGTAGGAAAGCTTACTGGTCCTTTTTTTTTTTGAGTTCTTTTATGAACTTGGAAGAAATCAAAAACAAGGAAAAAAGGGTTATGCTTTTGTGGTGATTTATGGGAATGATGAAAACTTATTAAACAAATGGTTTAATTTAATAATTTGTAAGAGAATGAGAACAAAAAATGGGGTTTATTTTCAAGATAAAAACTTAAAAGAAAATATTTGAATAATGGAAAGTTGTAACAATATTCCCTGCTTGGGAAAATGGCAAGGAGGTATGAATGTAAAGGAATCTGCCATGAAAAATTTTGACTGAAAGGATACGGTACTGTATCTCACTTAAGAACTTGCCTTGAAAACCTACTGCATATGTTGTTTAAAATATGATTTAAGTCATTCTACTTTATAATTTTGGAATTTAGTCCAATAATTTATTAAATTCCTAGAACTAAAAGTTTAGGGATTGAATTCCAAAATTATGAATAGTATAAAGACTTATGACATATTTTAACCTAAAAGAAATAAAATAATATTTAATTCTTTAATTTAATATTTTTTTAATTTTGAAAAGTAGAGAGACTAAATTCTTGAAAATAAGAATATATAGACTAAATTTTAAATTTGTGAAGAGTATAGAGACTTATACCATATTTTAACCTAAAATAAATAAAATAATATTCAATCTTTCAATTTAATTTTTTTAATTTGAACTTTAAACTTGAATTTTATTAAAGTATAATGGCATCATACTTTCAGAAGTATCACATAATCACCCGAAAATATAATAAAACTATATAAAATCTAAAAGTAGAAAAAAAGAATTACAGTATGGCATAATCGAGTACCACGTAGTCACATTTTAACGAAATCCAAATTTAAAGATTAAATTAAGATATTAAGTTGTAAGATTATTATGAAAAAAAGAAAAGAAAATTAGAGATGATGCTGAAAAAGGTTATTAAATTCATGTCACTTTATCCCTGTGCATACACATTTGTTCTTTTCTGCATTTTTATTTTGTTTTTTTTTCTCGAGAAAATGGCAGCCTGCCTAGAATGCATTTAAAAGAAACTTGCCATATTTTATCCTGTTTGGGTGGTGGGAGTTAGAGTTGTTTAAGGTTGTCCTAAAATATTTAAATTTCTTAATCCAAGTTTGTTTTGATTGATTTTAAACCAATAATATTTTATTTTTTCTTTTCAAAATAGTAAATATTTATATAATTGAATCTAAATGAGCTATATTAATTCTACTGTTAAAATTTTAATTCGGGTTTATAAGAATTTATAAATATTAATAAAATTTTGAATTCTTATATCATTTTAAATTAATGACATAATCACTTTTTGGACCTTTAATTTTTTTTAAAAAAATTTTAGTCCTTCATTTAATTTATCATATTTTTAGCTCTTGAATTTACATTTTTTGTCAAATCATCTCAAAATGGAGAAAAAGATAATATTTTTTAACTTATTAATGTGACATACACGTGGATGACACTTCATCATTTAATTAATTTTTTAAAATTTAAAAATATTAAAAATATATTTTTTAATAACTTTTATACATTTTAATTTTTTATAATTTTTTTTGAATTTTTGAATTTTTTTAAAAATAATTAAATACTGATGTGTCATCCACGTGAAAATTTACGTATATGCCACATCAGCAAAGTTAAAAATATTAATTTTTTCATTTATTTTAAGGTAATTTGAAAAAAACGTATATTTAACGATTAAAAAAGACGAAAAATTAAATAATGAATTAAAATGACTTTTTATAAAGTTGATAGGTCAAATAAGTCATTAAAATTAATTAAATAACTCCCCAGTTGGGCTTTTGCTTAAACTAGTACTTAATTATGAAAATTAGTTTTTTAAATCTTGACTAGAAAAACATGTTTTCTTCACCATGACGAAACCAGGGGGCAATCAATAGTATCATACATACCCATAAATGGCCTATACGTTATAAGTTATAGGCAAAATTTTCAGTTTTTACAATGGGAGAGGCTTGCTTTCAGTGTACGGTTTGTTCAAGTGCAAACAACACTTTGCTAACTTCTCTATAGAATTGTCTGTTGACAAGAATTTTATGAAAGACAATTCTTTATGACTGACACTTGACAAACAACACTCCGCAAACCTTTTTAAAAGAAAAAAAAAATCATCATTTTACCTCATATTTAGTATTTGCATGAAATTATAGTGTGGATAGATTACTCGACAAAGTTGGGTATCATATGATTATACAACATGAAAAATAATTAAAAATAATCAACAAGGGCTTAATATAGTCAGCAAAGACGGAGGTTTTGGATCTTGAGTATCCATATTTAAGATGTTTCATGTATAAATTTATGCGAGAGTCTCTAAATCCCATAATATGTAGTTGTCATGTGCGGATTTTAATCCAATTTGTCAGCTTTAGTATGATTATACTAGTTTTTAGTCCGTTTTGTATCTTAATAAATTGGTTTTACTTTGTAATTATTCAACATCATTTGCTTTGTACCAATTTAATTTGTATGTTGTAAATAGTTTGATTATTCTATACTTATAGCACTTCAAAAATAAAAATATGACATGACATCAACATAAAATTACAATATTTAAAGAAAAATGAGCTAAAAGTTTTAGGAAAATTATTTTTGAATTAAATAAATATAGTAAAATGATAAAAAAAATATTTAAATAACAAAAAATGTGTGAATCAAATTAATTTTTTTATCGAATTCTTAGACTAAAAAATATTAAATTGTTAAAAAAATATATAAATAACTTAAATATGATTATGGGCTAAAAATTAGATAAATTAAAACATAAATCCAGGAAGTAAGGCTAGCAAATAGCAAAAGTGTCAGTTGTTTGAATAAGTGAAGTGTAAAAAATTGAAACATGATTAGTGAATTAGAAACCTGAACATCTTCTTAAACATCTTTTTCTACTGTGCTTTTTTTTAAGAGGTTCATAATATCATACTTTTAAAATTTTTATTTGATTTTTGAATTTGGTATTATCGGCTTATCTTGAATTATAAATTACTATTAATTTTAAACTTGACAAAATTTCTTAAATTTATTCTTAAAAATTAAATTCCGTTTAAGAATAATAGAATAGTATGAGGTTCTAATATATATGTGATATTATCATTTAAAAATTTTAAAACTTTTATATAAAACTAAAAATTATATAATTTTTATTTTTAAAATTTCAAACGTTACTTAACAAAATTCAAATTTATGAATTAAATTAGAAAAAAGAAGAGCCAAATTCTGGTAATTTTTTTAGGCTGAACGTTTTGAGGAAAATAATTAAATAATATAGTAATATATTAAATGGAAAAGAGTTACCATGTTTTAGGGATATAAATAGAAATTCGATGTTTTTCCAAAAGAAGAAATCTAAGCAAAAGCCAAACGTCGCACCGCGGTCCGCTTCGTTTTCTTGTATTTTTCACTCATTTTTCCCACCGACAAATCACCAAATTTCTCCTTAAATTCTTACATAAATTTCCATTTAATTGTTTAATTTTCATGAGCTAAAGCTTAAAAAGAAAGCAGTTTTAGCACCGAATCATTTGAAAAAGAATTTGAAAATGTATACATTGAAAGATAAAGTAGCTGAGGGTCTTTCACGTTTATTTTCAGATTCATCAAATCATTCTACTCCATCTGATCTTTCTCAGGTAATTTTTTAGTATTTTTTGTTAGATACTAGATCTGGGTTGTTTATAGAAATGTAGTTAATCTTTTATTGATGTCTATATTGTTTTTTTTTAATTAAAAAAAACACTTGGGGCCGCTGAAAATTGTGTTTTTCCTCTGGTTTGTTTATGATCTTTGGAAAGTAACTGTAATTTGATAAATTGGGTTATATACATATTCATTAGATAATGCATGAAAGGAATAAAAAAATGTAAAATATTTTCATTATTTTGAACTGGAACCCGCTTCATAGACTGGGATTAAATTGAAGTTCTTCATTTTGAATTTCAATTGTGTAAAACTTTAAACAATGGGTTTTGGATAGGTCAAGTAATAATATATATTTTTGTTTAAGGTTTGTGTTTTTTTGGGTTATTTTATGTTTTTATGTTTGTATGTGTTGAAAGAGTCAATAACTTCATTGCCTTTTTAAGTTTTAAATTTGCTGTGACTTGTAGTTTTGAGTGATTTCATGATGTGGAAAAAGTTTTTGAATGTGTAGGCTAGTTTGTATTCCAAAGGATCAAGCTCTTTGTATTCCATTTTTTCTTATATTACCCCTTCCGTAAGCTCGGGCGGGTCTAGATCGAAAGATCATGGAAGTCATCTCAAGCCAATCGAGTCACTTCCTATTAGATGGAAATATAGGAAACTTGAGTTGCAAGATGAACCCTTGGATAGCTATGAAGACCTCATAATTCCTTTTACAAATGAAAAATTAGTAAGGGTTCATGAAGTTAAGAAGAAAATTTCGGAAGATAGTGACAACAAGCAAACTATTAGTCCTCGGGGTGAGGATAAGGACCGTACCTCCGAGAGGAGTGATTCCGATGAATTTCAAGATACACGAGAGCAACGGAGTTCAATAAAGCCTCCACTGAACCTTTCTGATGAATCGGTGTTTATTACCTGTGATTTGTACGAATTCTTGGTGTCTTCCCTTCCCAATATTGTTAAAGGGTGTCAATGGATGTTGTTGTATAGGTAAGTCTTGCAATAAGCTTTGAAGTTCTTTTGGTGAAAAGCTACATTGTATTTCCGATTTTGGATCTTTGATTTGGTAATTAACTCTTTGAAATGAAGGACAGTACGTTGAAACATGGTATATCACTTCGTACGCTTATTCGCAAGAGTGCTGAACTTCCTGGCCCTTGTTTGCTGGTATGTTGATGGTTGTATATTAGTAATTCAATTGTTATGAGAGGTTATCTATCTGAACCTTGGAATTATTATTTGCATGGTGCTGTACAAATTTTAGATTACTGGAGATAGGAAAGGAGCCGTCTTTGGTGCAATGCTAGAATGTCCCTTGAAACCAACACTCAAGAGAAAATATCAAGTAAGCTAACATGCCTATTTAACTTACAAATATGATTTTATTTACACGATGACTTGGTTTCTCTTTGTGATTTGCTCCATTTTTGCTGTTCTTCTACGTATCGTTTCAAGTAAGCTTTTCTCTTCTTGTTTTATGACAGGGAACAAACCAGACATTTGTTTTCACAACTGTATATGGTGAACCGAGGCTATTTAGACCAACTGGTATGCTATTTTGTTAAAACTATCTGATGTATTTTGTTTCTTAGAACTGTAATGAACGGTGTCAGTACAAACCTTACCAATTACCAGTCTATGAAGTTTGAGATCGATTTAATGCATGTTGCTGGTTGGTAGATGGGATTTTGTTCATGCTGCTATTAAAACATTATCAATTTGATTTCAAATTAAATGTATGAATTGTCAAATGTCGAATACAGATTGGTTTTTTGAACAGATTCTTGTTTCTTTCCTGAAACTAGATAGGAAATGATTACGACCTTAATGGATAGTACAAGCAATTAGTAATGGTGAATGTACTTGAGAGGTCCCTCTATTATAGGAACCTGATCAAATTAGTCCCTCTACTATTAAATGGATCAATTTAGTACCTGTATTGTTAAAAGGAAACAAATAAGGCCAAATTTGAATAGAGATAACATTTTTTATATAAAAAAAGTCATTTGCTGTTTAACAGAGTTAATATTTTTAAAGTTTTTATGGTTCTGTGAATGAAATCTTTTCTTTGAAATTGAACTGCAATTGAAAAAAGACATTTTTTATACAGTAAATGTCAAACTCTGTTACAATTTATACTTGTTTGATTCTTTTTGATAGTATAAGGACTAAATTGATCCATTTGATAATGGAGGGACTACTTTGATCCGGTCCCTATAATACAGGGACCTCCCTAGTACTTTAACCATTAGTAATTGTGTATCAGGGACTAATATGCTGGTTTTTCATTGTGTGAAATGTTAGTCTCCTTTTAATCTGATATTTTTACGAACTCTGCCGATGTTGAAGGTATTTCCATGCTATTATAGTCTTTGATCTTTGTGTCCTATCTACTGAAACAGGTGCCAATCGTTATTACTATATATGTTTGAACGACTTGTTAGCAGTTGGTGGTGGTGGCAATTTTGCTTTGTGCTTGGATGGAGAGCTGTAAGTTACAATCTCGAGTTTTCTCATTTACTACAAATGTTTGTCTTTTTTGTCATGGTTTGTGATTTTCTCTTTTTAATAGTTTAACCGGAAGTAGTGGACCTTCTGAAACATTTGGGAACTTGTGTTTGGCTCATAACGAGGACTTCGACCTTAATAATGTCGAGGTAAATTTATGCTCGTTTGACCCTTTTTTTAACAGTATCTTATTGGTTATCTGATTCTCAACATTGGCTTAAAATACGACCTTTAGTGATCTCAAATTATAGCTGAAAATCGGAAGGTAAAGGTGGAATATTTATGAAATGTATAGAAACTTAACCCATAGCATACCAATGGTATAAGTAATAAATATTTGAGAACATGTGGCATGCTTGTTCTTGTTGATGCATACTAGGTGATGAATTTAACTACTGCAAAAATTGAACCCAGAGCTTAACTCAACTGATTCATGTAAAGATGTGAGATCCAACAGACCCGGAATTCGAGCTCCGGCTTTCCCCTATCCCCATATTTTAGCCTCCTTTATACAAAAAAAAGGAAAGCTCATGGTTTTGAATTTCATCCTTATCAAATTAGGGCAAGGAATTTAACCAATAAGTTGGAGGCTTCATTCACAAGGAATTCTTGTGCATTTCTCATGGATGATAAATACTATTTCTTTAAGTAAAGCCCTAGCATGTGTTTTTGTTTTGGGGATAAAGCCACATGAACTCAGAACTCGGTAGCCACATGAACTTGGAATTGATCCATGGAATGTTGAGGCACTCTAATATTGAGCCATGACATTATCTAAATTTTAAAAAAAAGAAAGAAAAAGATAATGAGTACATGACACAATCTCATAATCTCATGTCATCACATGGGCTACAATGGGAAATTTTATGAGAAAAAGTTAAGTTTAGTGACTAAATGTTGCATTATTCTTTCTTTTTTCTTCCTTAATAACTGTTTGTCCTGATTGTAACTTTTAGTATTTCATGTGATTTTAAACCATGCAGCTATGGGGTTTCACACATGCATCACCATATGCCTCAATTGAAAGCAACTGAAAAGAATTCTTCAGAGAGAAATACTTATAGCTCCAATTGCATGGTTAAGGACACATACTATCTTCTTCGACTTGTAATAATCTAAATCCATCAATCCCTGCAATGTGCCCTCATTTTGGGGTTTTAGAAATGAATTATGATGACAAATCTGGTTGTAGTTAGGGTTTAAAATCATTTGGGGGGGGTTGTTTAATTGAGTAGTACAGTGAGCGATTCATATTTCTTTCTGATTACTGCTGTCTTCTAATCTATTAATGTTTCTAGTATGAACAATTTGGCTGTATCATTTGTAAAACTTTTTTATTGTTTTATTAATAATACATATTTATTTTTACAGAAATTTTAAAATGTAATTTTCAGATTAAATGAATAAATTATTCAGAATAAATTGTACTGAATTTTATTAAGAGAATTCTTTTTAAATGTCTTTTTCAGAGATAAATATTAAAATTATATATAAACTCATACTAAAACATATTAACCTTTAATTTTTTATGATTTTATACATGAAACTAATTAGTATAATTTTATGTTAATATTTTACAAACAAATAATTACATATATTTCTTTCAAAATCAAAGTTTTAAATTAAAATTTGTATAATTTTTTAAATAGTTGGTATTTAAGTTATTCAACTGGTGATCTATTATCATTGAGCAAATCTATAATTCAACTTCTAAAAATCTCCATCCATCCTTGTTTTATACATGCTAATTTTGGATTTATTTTGACGAAATAAACAGTACTTTATAATTTTTAGACTATTTGATAAAGGTTCAAAAATTTCTTTCAAACATTTAAAAAAAATCATTTTTCAAGCAAACAAAAAATAACCAACAATTTTTTTTTTAAATTACCTAGTATCTTAAATATATTTTTTTTACATAAAAAATTAAAACTAATCATAAATTAAAAAGAATATCAGTTTGGCTAACCACAATTTTTTAATCGAAAAAATAACCACAATTTTCAATTTTTCTTGCTCAGCCTTCAGTTTAAATAGGGGAGGAAAATGCAGCAATGAGGAGGAATCCTCTTAAAAACCAGCCAACATTAAAAATGGTACATAAAAACTCTAAAAATACCATCCACTCTTGCAGTGTATACAAATAAATACTACAATCTAAGGCCACAACAAAACTAAAACCCAAAAAAAGAAGTCCATAAGTGCTGCCTACTTAAGATAAAAATCCCACTAGTGATGGTTCAGTTCTAGGAGTTGGAATTGTCTATAATATATTTTCACCTGGCTTCATTTCTTCAAAACCTTTTTAAATGAGACAGTGATTAATGGAGGAATGGCAACAATGGTAGACATTCATGCCCTCCCTAGCTTCAAAAAAGCATTTTTGGGAACAGAAGCACAAGACTAAAAGATTTAAACCCACCTCAAAATCTGACAGTTCTACTTTAACCACGAAACCGAGCAGTCGCAACTTATCATATATGAACAGAAGGGATCTCTTTTTATGATTCTGTTGAAGCATCATCACCTTCGGGAAGGCCAAATATGCGAAGGTTGCGATCCATTGATCCCACTGCCAAGTACTTCGCATCTGTACCAAATTTGACACAAGTTGCTTTACCTGCAAAAAGAAAAGAACATGGCACTTCTACTTCAGCTGGCAATCGAAAATAATGATGGATTGAGCCAGGGAGGAATTAGAAGATGAACCTGTGCCGGACAGATCAGGTAAAGTTTTGATGCAATTCCATTCAGCTTTTACGCTGCCAACTTGGTAAACTCTGAAAGCACAAAATTAAATCAGTATCAACAAGAATAATGATTAAAGAAGTTTCAACGTAATATTGTGGAAAGGATGAGCTTGTTAAGTACAGAGAAATGGAGAACATAAGATTTCTGGCAAGTTTAAAAACATGGTCTTTGGGTTTTAATTGAAAGGCATCCAACATTATCACTAAAATTCCACAGTTTGTTAAGCACTCCATTGAAATGTTATGTGCATACAACAGTCGCCACATCCAGTTTAAGTTTCACTTCATTGAAATATCCCATGCAAAAACTACACATTATATAGAGTTGAGAGCACCTACCTTATATCTGAGCCAGCAATTGCAAGGTAACTCCCACTATGGTCAAAATCCACTGAAAGAAGAAAGAAAACATTCAAGCTGCGGTTAAATATAGCTTTTCATGATAACAAGTTCATTTTTTGCTCTATTTTTCTTTCTTTTTTTATTTCCCACGCTCAAAAGTTGCCAAGGTGAAAAGCAAGGAGCATAGACAAGTAAATGGTAGAACTATGCCCAAAATTATGAGATATATAACTCATTCTGAAAAGAGAGCCAATAGAAGACAAGGTAATATATAGCCATGCAGGGTCTGTTATCAAGATGAACATACCTGAGTTGGTTGGTGTGTCTTGATCATATAATTCAAAAGATCGAAAGTTCTTCAATTTGCGTAGATCCCACAACTTAACACCATCATGAGCAGCAGTCTGCAGTTAAAACATAAATCAGATTGCGAAATTCATGAAAATCAACATAACATGCATAATTTAGCTAGGTGCTTACTGCAAGGAAGTAACCGTTTTCTGAGAAAGATATGGCTGTTACAGCCCCAGTGTGTCCATCAAAGTTGGCAACATTTCCCTGTAGGGTAATAGAATAAAGAGGAAGTGGTTGTAAAAAAATTGTAGACAAAGAAAACATCTGAAAAACGAATGTCCAGCTTTCATAAAGTAGTTCCTATATACCCGACTCTTCACATCCCAAATTCTAACAGTAGCTCCAGTGGTGCCAGTTCCAAGGATAAGGCCATCAGGATGAAAAGCTGCAGACGTATAGCCCATAGAATTTGATAGGTCTTCAACCTGCACAGATAAAAATCTGACTCATTCTTGGATTTCCTCTTCAAAATAAATGAAATGGAAATTTAGCTCAAGGAAAAAGGAAATCATTTTACCAAGACCCGAATAGGTAAAAATAATGCTAACTATGTCTTTCCATTGGAAGTCCTAAAGACGATGGAAATTTCATTACATGTCAGAAATTAACAAGCAACTGATAGTTCGCATAACGCTATGGCTGTGGAACAAAATCAGATCACAGATTTACTTTAGAGCACTTCATGAATCTATTAAACGCACGTTAGACTTATTGTTAGAACTCAGCATTCAGGATCAACTTTAAGAGATAAGTTAGTCCATTTTACATCACAAACAATAATAGCAAAATGTCCATTGTAATGAAAAACCTTACAGATCAAAGAGAAGGAGAAATATAGGAGTTGGACCTGGGTCAAGCATAAACCAGACGAAAGATCATAAAAACACCACGTCGTGTCAAGTGAAGCAGTTACAAAGTAGTTGTTAGTGGCATGGACTGTGACAGCTTGCACCTGAAAGAGTCGAAGGTAGATTTATTCTCATGTCCATAAGACCACAAATGAACCAGAACCAAAACTTGATAACCAAGCAGACAATTCAGAATATGTGTACTCAAAACATATGTACCTCAGCTGTATGATCTTTCAAAATATGCCTGCAATCATACTTTCCATCTTCAGACCCTTGCCAAATGCGAACAGTCTACAACATTCAAAAACCAGTTAAACTGAGATGCAAGCTAATATGTATGTAAAACATGGAGTTCAGTTATGGTTAAATGATTAAAATGTGAATACTACATCCTTTCAAAAAAAACCTGTCTCGAGCAACATAAACCTAAAATAAGGACTGATGCAAAGGAACAAAAACGGGAAGAGACTTGAAGAATCGGCTTACCTTATCTGCTGAACTACTTAAAAATACATCATTCTGGGCTACAAATTTTACACTAGTAACCTACCAAAGAAGAATGTAGTCAGACAACAAATTTCAAGCGAAAAATGTAAACAACAACCCTTGAACAAAATAAAGGAAACTGAATAAACCTTCTTAGAATGCCCATTGAGTGTAGATAAGATCTCTCCAGATGTTCGATCAAAGAGTACAGCACTTGAATCAACCCCTCCAGTGGCAACAATATCCTAATAACCAGACGTAGAAGGAAGTTAATGGACCAAATTTGCATGGTTATCCATAAAATTTAAAAAATATACTCTTAGTGATTATAGCATTAGCTAAATCCTCTAAGCTATTTATATTCCTCCAAACAAAAGCAGAATGGCACCGGCACAGATTTTTCAGGCAACAGTCTGGACATAAATGAGTTTACAGTATAATGAAAAGATCAGAAATTGATAGCCTAACATGACATGATTGAACCAAACAAAAAACTATTTCTCATATCCTTAATTTTTAAGAGTACAAACATGCAATATCCAAAACACATTTGCTTCCTGTCCATAGAGGTGTAGGCAAAATGACAGTTTTACTAAAGGGATTATCTAAAAGAGCACCATACCTTTGAAAGATTGATATCAATTGAAGTGATCCCAGGTTTGTTGGTCTTGTGAAGAGGATGACTAGATAGTTGGGTATACCTCTCCAAAGCATCAATGGGAGCTAAAGTGGGAGGTATCTGAAAAGAAAGCCCAAGGAAAAGATTGGAAGGAGAGGGGCCAAAAGGAAAATATGAATATGTTATATGGAAAGCAATAGTTGGAATTAATCAAAATATTCTAGATAAAAATTGTACCTGGCGCTTTTTACGCTGTTGTGACAGAGCTGCATTACATTCTGTTAACTCAGCAATAATACTATCAGAAACCCCAGGACGCATTCTCTTTCCACCAGGGCCCATATCTCCACTCTCTGCAGCTATAATTAACAAAAAAGAAAATCTTAAATAAGATACTGAATTAGTTTAAGATGAACAAATGTTAATGAAAAGCACACTCAGAAAGAACCTCTCTTTCCATTGCTGAGAGCAGAAACATTGGCAGTAGCTACTGATGCAGGCAAGGGTGCCTGCCTCTCAGCCTGTGCAAGCAATGACCTGGCTTCGTCCCTTTCCTTTTTAAGTCTTGCAATCACACGGCAGGCAGCATCATGCTGTACAAAAACAAATTGAACAGCATTATAATTACTTAATATACACATAACCAGAAAGAAAAACACCAAAGTTAGATGGTTAGTTAAAACTCAATATACTTCCATTATCAGATTTGATAACCACATGATCTTGACAAGTGATCTTTATAATCAGCTTCCTTTACAGTTGGGGGTAAACAGTTTTAAAGCGAAGCGTTCAATTAAAAAAAGTACAAGGACTGTACATAAAAGCTCAAGGTAAAAAGAAAACTCCTTACACAAGCATACAACAACATTATGCTTAAGTATTCATCTTCTCGGGGAACGTTAAAAGAAAAATAACCGCTTGTAAGATTGTAAAATAGATTCTGCCAAAAAGAGCTCACATCATATAACAACTGATATCCAAATTGTAGTTACCTGGTAGAGTGCATGACTTAACTCTTGCCTGGCTGTATGAAGCTGCTGCTCCAATGCAAAATTGGATAGCATTAAAGCATCCCATTCCTGTAATGGGGGGCGAACGAAACATCAGAAGCAAAAAGCTAAAGAAAATTCAGTGTAAAAAAAAAAATATTGCTGAGTGTAAAATTGCATTGATAACAATTCCAAAGAAACAACAAAAGAAATTTTAAGGGAAGCATTCAGTTCTAGCTAAAAAAATACCGTGAAGTAAGACCCCTGCTGTAAAATCAATAGTAGAATACAAAGAATTACACAGCACAAGTAAAAACCCATTCCCACCATGCACTCACATGGATAGCAAAAAAGAAAAGGATAAACATGAGGTATACAATAATTTGAGCTAATTCAGATATTATATATGTGTGTGTGTGTGTGTCAAGAAAACATACATTCTGAAACATTCCAAGCATCCCAGGAATGCTAGCTGCTGTTAAAGATCTGGGCTTCACAATCTGGAACAAACACCATGAAAACAAAGAAATCAGCTCATAAAGAATCAATGGTAAAACATGTAAGGAAACCACCCTTAGTAAAATCACCTTGCCGGTTTTGACCGGGACAATGTCGTCCATAGTAAGTACCTCCCCAGTAACTGGACACTTCCCATAATCCTAATTCAAACAGCAATACAAATATCCTATCAAACATACAGCTAATTCATCAAAAGTTAGCTTAAATCTAAAAAGTAAAATAGAACTTAAGAACAGAAGGCGAAATTAAAAAAAAAAAGAACAACCCTTTTCATTAAAAAGAAAATTTACACTTTACTAAGCATTAAAATAAATTTAAAAACTAAAGAACAGAACCCTAGAAACTAAAAGAAAAAAAAAAGAAAAAAGAGAGAAGCCGAACCGAAATATGACGCTCGATTAAGCGTTTCTCGTAGAGCAAGCCGGATTTCGTGGAGACAACGGGCTCCTCCGGCACCTCACCGGAGACTGCATGGAAAAACGAAAATCTCTCAGACAAAAAAAAACCGACAGTGTTAAAGTATAGAAAAAAAATTAGAGAGCTTACTTGAACAGTTCATGGTGAAAGAGGAATTAGGGTTTCGATGGCTACTGAAATCAACACTCGAAAATTTTTCAATAGGCAAAAAAACACTAGGAGCAGAAGCAGCAGCAGCAGCTAAAAGAAAGAGCGAGGGACGGTCGAAAAAACAATAAATAATATGAAAAACAAATCTAAAGTGGATCAAAGCGAGCAGGTCAATGGATTAGATTTAGGGGTTTTTTTCCAATTAGCCTTTTAGGGTTTTACTGGCCCAAAATAAGGTTGCCCGTATTTGGGCCAAGACATTACTATGGTAATTTTTGGACACACTTTATCTATAACAGAGGTGCTCATGAATGAGTTGGATTTAGGTCTAATTTATACATGATATCAATATTATATATGATATCAATATTATATATAAGTATCTAAGTTTGATTTAACTCATATGAAATTTAAAAGAAATTTTAACTCATATATATTTATAAATAATTAACTCAGTTGATACGTGGCTTAAACGAGTTTAGGTTAATTAATTATATTTTTTAATAATTTTATTATAGGTTTTGATTATATTTATTTTTTTATAGTTCTTTTTTAACTCGTAAATAGGAGGATAATACGCTTCAGTGTATTTAAACCCACATTCTCCTGTATTGGTAATAATGCCTATAATAATCAAATTAAGACTCAATCTACATAACTTTACATATTTTTAAACATTTAGTATAAAATATTTAAAATTCACATGATTCATATTAAAAATAAATTTATTTTTTATCAAAATTTATTTTTTTCTGTCTGAAATTTTATTCCAAACCCTCTCAAAATTCTTTGTACTTGAATAGATGATGTGACTTTGATATAAGTCTAATAATGTAATGATTGTCCAGTGCAATAAATTAGAACAAGTAGGAAAGGAGAATATAAGAATATTAAAAAGAATTACAATCAACATTCCGGGAGATTGTAATTTGTAATAAATGAAATTAAAGCAAAGAGAATAAAAGACGGGTTGATATAATTTTTATTCTCTGAAATTTTTTGATTTTTTTTATCTATTTTAATGCATAAATTGTGTAAGGGTTTTTTACATAAATAATACAAAAAATTTAAAATAATATTAAAATAATACAATTATTTTATTATGTACCAAAATGGTACAAACAATAAAAAAAAACTGACGGAAGTGACAGGACCCTGGTCGAGGGTCTGTCACAGGCGACACCAAAGGTGCCAATGGCAGAGGCGGCACCAAAGGTGCCACTGCCACAGGCAACACCTGTGCCATGTTTTCCCGCCTTTTGGGGACCTTATAATGGTCCCCAATTTCACTTTCACTTCAGCTGCACGAAAGAAAAGAAAGAAAAGGAAAGGAGAAGAAGAAGAAGGAGAGGGTGGTGCCGGAAAAAAAAAAAAAAGAGAGAAAGAGAGTAGAGAAAGGAGAAAGAAAGAGAAGAAAAAAAATAGAAAAAATAAGGTATTTTTTTAAAAAAAGAATGGATTATCTTGTTATTATGTTTTTTGTTGTTAGTTTAGTTATTATTGTTAGTTATTAGGATTAATAAAAACCCTAATTATTATTTTAGTTAGTATTATTATTGTTAGTTTTTAGGGTTTAGTTATTAATAATTATTGTTACTTAGTATTATTGTTAGTAAAAAACTAATATTATTATTATGGTTAGTTATTAGGATTAGTAAAAACCCTAATTATTATTTTAGTTAGTATGATTGTTAGTTTTTACACTATATTATTGTTAGTTATTATTTTTAGTAAAACCCTAATTATTATTGTTAGTTAGTATTATTTTTAGTAAAAAACTATTATTATTATGTTAGTTATTAGGATTAGTGGTTAAATGTTGTTCATGTACAAAATGATAACTAAAATGGTATAAGCTTATGAATGAAAAAAATTGCATATTGAAACATTAATTTTTTATTTAAGTAATTTATTTACTGTTCGAAATTGATTTTTGAAATTTTATTTATTTTTTAACAGATTGAATATTGAAAATGGATGATAAGTTTTTCATATGCATTTATTTCAATGGAATCATCTTGACAATAATTGTTGGATGTATATTTGAATGTCGGCAACAAATAGCAATGAGATTTAATAGAAAAGTCTCGTTGGATGATATGAAGGGAAGAATTAATTGAAAAATTGTTAGACATTGTGGGAGAATGATATCAAAAATTTTCTACAAGTTTTCAGTTCCGACAGATCCGATCAAATTCACCGAAATGGAACTTGTAGACGACGAAAACATGGAGACAACGATCGCTCTTTACTGTGGGAATGGGAGTGACAAAAAATGCATCGATTCACTTATTTGTTGAGTTAGCCGGTATTGAGCAAAATGAAGATGTCAATGCATATGGTGAAGAACATGGAGCTCAAGAACTGTGCATGGTGGCTCCAATATCATACGTTAATAGTGAATCGACTATAGATGAGATCGGTATCGATCTCAATATTACACCCGATATTGATGTGGTTGGTGATGATGGATACGATGGTAGTGATCATTGTGATCAAGAGGTCGATAGTGACAGTGATTCCGATGTGGACGATATACCTGATGATATTGACGATGAAGATGTGAATAACGATGAAAACATTAACGCATCTTCAGTCGGGAACCAGATGCGACGTATTGTGATACACAATAATCCTGGGCCACACATATCGCTCATAGACCCTGACGCAGCGCATGTAGCTAAGTTCCCGGAGTACCCTGAAATACTTCCTGCTCACCGACTGGCTGTAAATTATGATCATGAGGAGTTGTTCGTAGGCCAGAGATTCGAAAGTAAAGAAGAGTGCGTATTTACTATTAAACGGTATAGCATGAACATATCAGTGGATTATAAAGTCGTAGTGTCTAAACCGATAGTATATATTGGGGAGTGTTGGGAAGCAGCAGAATGTTGCAATTGGCGGGTACGAGCTGCATTCATTCAAAATTTGCAGATATGGAAGATCATCGAAAACTTGATTCCAAAGCTATTTGTACGTGTATCATGCCAATGGTGAAGTACATGCCGACCATTAAAGTTTCGATACTGATTGTCGAAATATAAGCACGATTCTAGTATCGAGTATCATATCGAAAGGCGTGGATAGCTAAACAGATGGCAATGGAGCAATTGTATGGGGATTATGATTCGTTGTATAACGAGATACAATGATGGATAGCTACTATGCGGGAGTACATACTGGGAACTGTGATTGAGTTACAGACAAGACCTTATTACGGCTCGGACGACCAATTACAGCCGGGGAAAAGAAATTTCCATCGGATGTTCTGGACGTTTGATCCATGTGTGCGGGCATTTCCCTATTGCAAGCCGTTTGTGCAGGTGGATGAGACCTGACTATATGGAAAATATACGACCCAGGGGGACTGATGTACTGCAGTGGATACGGGCCGAGAGTGTTGTACTGCGATGGGTACGATCCAAATATATCAAACCCGTAATGGTATCCCCCCTGACAAGCTCGGGAAATAGTCATTGCTCGACAAATTTGAATGATAAGAATGTGAATCCGAATGTGAATGTGATTGCTCGGGATCTGGCTCGGGCTTCGACTCGGGCTCTGGTACAAGATCAGGCTCGGGATCAATATTTGTCGCTGGCTCCGTCTCCATATCAGTCACTGGCTCGTATACTCCAGGTAGCTGCATGTGCGGGGGGACTGCAGTCGACTGCCCTCCAAGTAGATATGGCTTTGCCAAACTAGAGTACCATTGTATGTACTCAACTGCGGTTTCCCTCTCTTGTTGATGCCGTGAACCACCCCTACCTCGCATGGCAGATCCGGGATATATTGGACGCAACCAATTTGTCGTAGCACTCGATCCCCATGGTACCACTCTACTACATTAAAATTTATAATTGGTGCGTTAGTGCACCACATATGAGAATGAACGTAGGCAGACGAGGGTATAATAGCTGCAAATTTCAGTCTACGATATGGCATCCATATAAACTGCATGATTAATAGCATGATTATAATTTAACACCGTGTGAGTAAGATATAGAAAGTAACATGTCACGAATATTAGAATAGCTTACCCCTTCCCCGGCATGCTGTTCGATCATTAGATGGTATATCGGGACAGTGTACGACCTTCCGATACCCGGATAAATACTCCATCTACGAAAACAAATTTCAAGTCAATATAGTATCGTTACAATAATATCATAAAGAAATTGTCAATTAATGACAAGTTATATTTTATCACCTGTTAACTAGTGGATATACATATGGTTGGTAACTAACTGATGCCAAGAATGGCATCCGATAAAGTGCCCAGGACTGGAATAATGTAAGGCATCCGCCCATGTCTACAGCAGCAGGCTTTGTCGTCTGACAAAGCTCCCGATACAACATTGCCAGAACTGCGGAGCCCCAACTATACGAGCGAACATTACTCAAATCAACTAATAGAGGTAAGTGCATGATATGAACCTTGTTGTTGTTTGAATCGGGCATCAGTACTCCCCTATAATATGTATGATGTACGCTCGAGCAGTGCACATCAACTCTCATTCAGTGGCATTAGCTGATAAGTGTCCAAATTTGCCTTTCAGCCATGTAAATTTCAAGCCCGAAAAATTTGACTCATCATCGTCGGGCGAGTCTCCTAGTAGGCTATAACATAGTGCAGCCGGCTCAACAAATGCACTTACTCCCATTACGGGACTCCCGTCGATTGGGAGCCCAAGCTGCAGTGCAACATCCTCTAAAGTCACTGTGCACTCCCCACACGGAAAATGAAAAGTGTGGGTCTCCGGACGCCATCGCTCCATTAGTGTAGATATTAAATCGTATCGCAAGTCGAGCGTCTGGATAAATGCTGCTGACCCGAATCCAGCTTGCTCCAAGTAGGGCGTCAATCGTTCATCCGTGGGATATCCTATACCATTCAACCGGCCCCTTAATACGCGGTACGAGCCCTGATAGTGTTAAATTACAGAAAATAAATATTATGATAACATGATTTATTTCTATATATTATTTATATCCTTTTTAATAGAACCCGTGATTAACAAATAATAATATATTACCATATTATTAGCCGCATCAGATATGTAAGGATCGTCGTTAATCAATCGAGCCATTGCGATGCCTCCAACTTCAAAACAAATTTCTGTTTTTAATTTCAATGTATTTTTCTTATTTTCGGATTTTTCTTATTTTCGAATTTTATTACTTTCAAAAAATATATTATTTTCGTATTTTATTATTTTATATTATTTTAGTACATAATGTTTGAAATGTATTATTTTAGTGTGTTTTTTTTATATAAATTTAGTAAAAAGCCCTTATTTTGGTCATTTATTCGTATTTTTCTTATTTTATTACTTTAAAAAAATATACTATTTTCGTATTTTAATATTTTATATTATTTTAGTACATAATGTTTGAAATGTATTATTTTAGTGTGTTTTTTTATACAAATTTAGTAAAAAACCCTTATTTTGGCCATTTGTTCGTATTTTTCTTATTTTCAGATTTTATTACTTTCAAAAAATATATTATTTTCGTATTTTATTATTTTATATTATTTTAGTACATAATGTTTGAAATATATTATTTTAGTTTTTTTATATAAATCTAGCAAAAAATCCTTATTTTGGCCATTTGTTCGTATTTTTCTTATTTTCGAATTTTATTACTTTCAAAAAATATACTATTTTTGTATTTTATTATTTTATATTATTTTAGTACATAATGTTTGAAATGTATTATTTTAGTATGATTTTTATATAAATTTAGTAAAAAACCCTTATTTTGGTCATTTATTCGTATTTTTCTTATTTTCAGATTTTATTACTTTAAAAAAATATACTATTTTCGTATTTTATTATTTTATATTATTTTAGTACATAATGTTTGAAATGTATTATTTTAGTATATTTTTATATAAATTTAGTAAAAAACCTTATTTTGGCCATTTGTTCGGATTTTTCTTATTTTCGGATTTCATTACTTTCAAAAAATATACTATTTTCGTATTTATTATTTTAGTACATAATGTTTGAAATGTATTATTTTAGTGTGTTTTTTTATATAATTTTAGTAAAAAACACTTATTTTGGCCATTTGCTCGTATTTTTTTTGAATTTTATTACTGTAATACCCCCTACCCATATTTGTTGCCGAAATAGGGTATGAGGCATTACCAAATTTCACCGAATAAAATTTTCGTAAAATCCCAAAGGTTTTTTTTTTAAATTCAATATAACCCCTTTTACAAGTATCTAATCTTCCCTGCAATTTTAAACCGAGACCAATCCAACACAACCAATCAATTTTAACATATTCTCAAGATAGATTTAACGTATTCATAAGATAACCTCATCACATACCAAAACCAAAATTTGTTAGCCATACCAATGGCTAACCATACATTCATTTCACATTAACATTTACTTTACTAGCTTATACATGCCATTGATTTCCAAAATAAAGTTTCTTTATATACCGAGTCTTGAGGTTGATAGTGTGATACGTCTCTGACCAAATCCGACTTCTGAGCTCTTAACATTACAAAACAGGGGAAAAAGAAACAGGGTAAGCACTTTGTGCTTAGTAAGTTCATGTAACAAGAATTATACTTACCTAATATTTTCAATACAACGCAATAAACATTCATACACCAATTCCATACATTATTCCCCTATCATGCACAAACTCAACATTCAAATTAGTCCAACAATTTCCATGTATCAATAATTTATACCATGATTGATGAGCTCATCAATTCTATGATTTTCATTTCCTTGTTATTTTTCCATATTTATCCCGTTGAATTTCTCGGAATTTCGATGGATTTTTCAATGGTACACTTTAGTGTACAAATCCGGGTCCGTCAATTCATATTCATGTGCGCACATTTCCATTTCAGAGAGCACACTCTCGCGAACTTCATCCTTACAGTGGGATTATCAGTCCAGGCTAAATCTCCTGTAATATAAATTCATAGAGTATTGTCGGGATTACCAGTCCAGGCTAAATCCTCTGCAATGACAATTACTCTAATGAGCTTGGATCTGAATTACCAGTCCAAGCTAAATTCAGACCCTAATTTGGATTACCCGTCCGGGCTAAATCCATTTTCTACATATTCTTCGGGAGGGCTATATCAGGATAGGACCACACGTCCGGGCTAGATACTTTTTACCGTCAATTCCTTTTCAGAGATCTATCTAATTTTCCTTCCATTCAACCGAGATTTCTTCCCCTTTTTATCAAATATATCAGTGTTTCATCAATTTTCATACAATGAACATTCAAATCATTTTCACATCAATAACAAACATTTCAGGCATTTAAGAATATAATTCAAGTTACACGAACTTACCTCGATACTTATTCGTAAACAAAAATCTACTAATCCCGAACTTTTTATTTTCCTCAATCTAGCTCCGTATTTAAATTTTCTGGATCTAAATAAATAAATTTAATCATTAATCTAATACATTTCATGTTCATATGTAACATTCTCAATAATTCCGTTATTATTTATAGTGCATTCAAAGCTGTCTCACTGAGTCATAGTCACTAAATTATTTATATCTTGTGCTACAGAACTCCAAATTAAGATCCGATAATTTTCCTCGAAACTAAACTCACATATCTTCTTACCATAAAATTTTTAGAATTTTTGGTTTATCCAATAAGTACAGTTTATTCTTTAAAGTTTCCCCTATTTCACTGTTTGACAGTTCCGACCCCTCTTCACTAAAAATTAATTATCTCATTGTATAGAATTTGGATGATGTTTCCGTTTGTTTCTTCTGAAAATAGACTCATTAAAGATTCTAAGAATATAAATTATAACTCATAATCATTTTTTTATAATTTTTAATGATTTTCCAAAGTCAGAACAGTGGAACCAGAATTCATCCTGATCTTATCTCACAAAATCTATTATATCTCATGTTTTACAATTTCATTTCTTACACCGTTTCTTTTATAATAAACTAGACACAATAAGATTTAATTTAATATTTTATTCATCCTCTAATTAAATTTCTACAATTTTTGGTGATTTTTCAAAGTTAACATACTGCTGCTGTCCAAAACTGTTTTAGTGCATGATGTTAATTACCATTTTTTCCCCTAGGCTTTCAATAAATGATAATTTCATCCCTACTCAATTAACCTCTCAATTGAACTGATTTTTCTCAATTAACACTTTATTATATCACTTTAAACTATTTTATAACCTTTGGAAATCAGAATTTTAGCACTAGACTTTAATTCCAAATTTTTTCACAATTAAGTCCTAGAAATCAATTTCTATTGAAATTACCTAATAAAATCATCTTGTAAACAAATTAAAGCTTCAATTTCATGCTATTTAATCATAAAATTCCAGCACATATTCATAGAAACTTTCAATTTCATTCATAAAATCAAAAACTAATGAATTTAGTAATAGGACCTAGTTGTAAAAGTCTTAGAAACACAAAAATTACAAGAAAAAGGCAAGGATTAACTCACTTGGTGCAAAAATTATGAAAAACCAGCTTGAATAAACCCTTAGGATATTTTTGGCTAATGAGAATGCAGAAAAATAAAGAGAATTCTAGATATTCCAATTTGGTCTCATTTTTATGTTAGTAAAATTTGTTATTTTCCCATTTTACCCTCATTTCACTAATTCTCCTGATTTTTCTCAGCTTATGCCGCTCAAAATATCTCCTTTTGGGCTTATTTATAATTTATGTTCCTCCTCATTTAACAATTGAGCTATTTAATCATTCTAGTAACTTTTACACATTTTTCAATTTAGTTCTTTTCACTTAATTTGACTACCCAAATATTAAAATTTTGTAATGAAATTTTACTACCATATTACTAACATTTCATAACTATTTATAAAAATATTTCCGACTTGGTTTTATAAGATCGAGGTCTCGATACCTTGTTTTTACCCAATTTCTTCAATAATTTATTTTTCTAACTAACCACTAAATCGGTAAAATTTTTCTATCGATATTTTCATACGATTTTCCTATCATACCAATATTCATGCAAAAATATTAAAATAAATTTCTCTTTAAATCAGATTTGTGGTTACGAAACCACTGTTACGATAACATTGGATTTAGGCCATTGCAATTACTTTCAGTAAATATACTAATTTCATTTTTTATTTCTTTTCGTATTTTATTTTTTCATAAACATATTTTTTCGGTATTTTATTTTTAATACTATTTTTGTAAAAAAATCTCATTACAACATGCTAAATAAATTTCATAAAAAATATATCTAATCAACATAAAACACACTTAACAAATAAATTAAATAAAATAATAAAACATAGAATGTACATAACATAAATAATAACATAAATAATAAAATAATAAGACATAGTATGTACATAACATAAATAATAAAACATAGAATGTACATAACATAAAAATTAAAATTAAATTATGAATGAATGAAAATATAGATAAATATAAACATACCTTAATATCTCTTTTTAATCAAATAATACCTTGCAAAAAAATAAATTTAAAATTAAATCTCAATTAAATCAAAACCAATCACATTATAATAATAACAACAAAAATAAACAAATTTCCTTTATACCATTACTTACTCTATTAAAAAAAATTATCTTTCTTTATTTTTTCCTTTCGTTTCCCTTCCCTTCATCCCTCTTCTTCTCATTCTCTTTTTCTTTGTCCTTCTTCTTTCTATTGCGCCTCCTTCCCCTTCTTCTTCTTCTCTCATTCTTCTTTCCTGCAGCTTCATTTTGCCACTTTGGGAACCATTATAATGGTCCCAAAGACAAAGAAAGACAAAAAATACGGGCTGGGGTGCCGTCTATGGTAGACCCTCGACCAGGGTCCTGTCACTTCCGTCAGCTTTTTTTTTACCGTTTGTACCATTTTGGTACATAATAAAATGGTTGTACTATTTTAGTATTATTTGTGTAAAAAACTCATTTTATATTCAGTTCAATTTTAATTTCTAAACTTAGATTGCATTAAAATTTGATGACTCAACACGATAAGATTACGCTATATAATCGCTTGTAGTTTTTGAAATTATACAAATTTTAATTTTTAGTTCATAATATGACATAATTTTAAAATGGTCACATTTGTCAAATTTAGAAACTAAAATAAACCTAATAGTTAAATTTAGATACGAACCTAATTATTAATTTCAAGGACTAAAATTTATATTAACCCAAAAAAACCAATCTCATGTTGTTTATTTTTCAAGCTTTCCGAAAAAACACAGTACCAACTTGGCAGTACTTTGACCATTGCCTCCCCCCTATCTTCCTCTCATTTCTCTCTCATTCACATGTATAACAAAAAAAATCCTTTTTTTAGCTAAAAAAAACTAAAAATCAATACTTTTAGAATCGTTCGAATTATCAATTTTCCTTTGATTTAAAATAAATATATTTTTAAAATTTAAAAAAATATAAAAATTATTCCATCAATAATTTGTAAATTAATTAATTTTTATCCCTTTTTAAATTAATTCCTTGAGTGAATTTAGATGAACGAATATATTTAATTATTCAAATTCACCTTTAATCTAATCAACCCATACAATTTCACACAACTTTGCTAAAAACAAATTACCGTGTTTTGGATTATATTTGCCCTCCATACATAGGAAGTGGACCATTTTTTTTCAGTCTCATGACAATTTTCTGTGTTCATATCTTGTGTGTATGTGTACTCCAGCTCATCTCCTATTCTTTTCTTAATGTAATTTTCCTTTAATGGTTTCTTTATGAAGATTTCCCCCCTTTCCTAATCCGGATCCTTTTCTCATTTTTCTTATAATGTGTATATTTGACTAAAAATAAAATTAAAAATTAAAAAAAAAGTGGGGTCACCATGGAAGGAGAGAACATGAACCTTGAAGAACCAAAATTCCACAACCAAACGTGGCTTACAACAACAATTTTTCTCCCCTCCCACTACTTTTGCTTCAATCTTGGATTCTTTTAATAATATATTATTTATTTGTTATTATGACCGGTGTCTTCAACAGTTAACAAGAGGCGAAACAAAACAGTGTTTTGGAACCTAGTAAAGTTTGCTTCTTCCTTTATATCTCTCTTTCTGACAAAAAACAAAGTTGTCTTTTTTTTTTCTCCCTTCCATTATATTGGTTGAATTAAGCTCATTGTTACTAGGTGATTATTATTATTACTTTTAACTTCATTGGAGATCTTCTTCTTCTTCTTTGCTTGTGTTACTTTGTGTATTGAATTTAAGGTGGTTGAGCTTCCTTTCATGGATCCATTTCTTTGAGGTAAGCAAAAAAAAAAAAGTGAATCTTTTTACTTATTCTATTCCTAAAAGTTTGCAACTTTCTTCTTTAACCTTATTATTATTTTTCTTCTATTCTTTGCTTATTTCTGTATTTTTTTTCTCTGGTATCACTTGAAATTTCCGGTTTAAGTGTTCCATATATATATTTTGGTTTCATTTACACCAGGTTGAAGGCTCCAATTTTGATGAAGGATTAGGGTTCATCTCTTTGCTGCTTTGAGGGTAAGTTCCCCCCCCCTTGTATGGTGATGGAGTTTTGCCTAGGGTTCATTCATGGCTTTAATTTCAGTCAAGTTTCTGGGTTTTTTTAGTGAAATTAATGAGATTCTTATGATAGTTTGTCTTTAATTTTTTTTTATTTGTGTTTCTACAGTGAGAATTCAAGGACCCAATTTCATAATCTTGAGCTTTGTTTATATATATATATGAATATATGATTTTGATTGCTAACCAACTTTCCTTTGATTTGCATTTGCTTTTCCCCCCCTCTAGATACTGTGAGAATAAATGAAAAAAAGACAAGGGAATGTAGGATGTTTGTTCTTGTCTTTCTTCTTCATAACTTCATACTGTCATATATATATCTAAGCGCCATTGTTACTTGATAAGGCTATAATTTGAGTTGAGACACGTTATGCTTTGGTTTCTTATTACCGAAAATCCATCGCCGACAAGATTTGTCTTAAATCTTAGCCTTGTTCTTTCTAGTTGAGATAAGGACTGGTTATTGTTTGTATTTTTCTTCAGATTGCTTGTGAATTACGAATCCGATTGTTGGAGGCTTATATAGTGGGGAATTTGTCCGCTCTCAAACTTGCATCAACCATGTCGAGACAGAAAATATGGTGATCAGCCGTGCTCATTGCTAAAGACAATGGACGGCATGCTTGTGACTGGCCGGAAAGATGAACAGGGGAATGACGATTCGTTGCAAAACGGGGATTTATCAGTAGGAGAGATTGGAATGAATAATTCCGAGTTGAAATTGAAGAAGCTGGCAAGAAAGGTAAATCCATGGCATGCTTTGATGTTAAATGTTAAAAGATTACAAGGTCGGAAAAATCTTATAAAGGATTCGTTGCAACGGAGTATTTTTGACATAAGTCATAAGATCCCGAGGCATGTGGTTACTCTAGACGAGAGATATCTTCGTCGTTGCCTGGAATTGATTCATATCAATGCGGCAAAAGCAGCTCGGTGCAACATCTCTGTCAACTTGAGCTCTTTGAACATGGGTGTTTTGTCTGATGGATTGAATTCAACTAAAATCCGGGATGAAGATACATGTAATTTCGACAGGTTTGTTTTTGACTGTCCATTGGCAGTTGAGACCGGTAGTGTTGTCCTTGGTCCGGCTGATCCATGGGTTGTAGGTTCGATAATGGGCAGCAGCAGTATGGCAAATATATTGAAGAGCCCATTGTTACAGAAATTGGGTGTATCGGACGTTGATTCGAGTTTAATGGATATTGAAGGATCAAAGATAAGTTCCGATTTCACAAACTCCCTTGGTGGTTTCATGAATTATTCCTCGAATAAGCTCAGAAGTGAAACACCTGTATTGGATACTTGTAATGGATCAGAGACAGTGCAGAAAAGGCTTGTTTCCGTGTCAAGTTCAAACTCATCGTGCTCTGATCAATCCTTTTCTTCTAATTCGACAACGATTTCGCAGGGAATGCTTCAATGCACGTGGAAGGGTGGGATTCCGTATTTTGTTTTCTCCCTTGATAATCAGAGGGTGGTATATGTAGCCAATTTGTTGAAGGAAGGATCGGCTCGGAATAAAGGTCTGGGATATACATACTTGTTCCGGTCTAGCAAGGGTGGTCATAAGGAACATGGGATTAATGATAATGACTTACATCTTGTTGGTAAGATGAAGGTGTCTACTTCTTTCACAATTGGCCCCCAAGATTCTAAAGTCATGGAAACGGAGTTTGTTTTGTTTGATGGTAATGAAACTTTTAACCTGGAACCACAAACTTCAAGCCATAACCACGGGATGAATAAGGGTATATCGAAAAAAGTGGCGGAAGTATTCAAGAACACTCACTTATCCAAACAGAGAACAATATCGAGATACCGTCGGTCAATTTCCTTAATCGAAGATTCTTCTTCAGATCCCATCAATAATTCCGATGCACTAGACCGCATGAATCTGTTAGATGAACAACTTCCACCAAATTTTGAATCCCTCGCTATTATCACAAGGGACCATTTCCCTGAAAATCCTCACTCGGAAGTTGGAGGTTGGGGCTTAAAGTTTCTCAAGAAAACAGGGGTTAAGCAAAAGATTGACCCTTCAGATTGCTATACCGGTGATTGCTCAACGAGTATGGATATTATAGTACCAGCAGGTATTCACGGTGGTCCGAGAATCCAAAATGGCGGCCCATCGAGTCTTATCGAAAGATGGAGATCCGGTGGACATTGCGACTGTGGTGGCTGGGACTTGGGTTGTCCGGTGAAGGTACTTCAAGCCAGATCAAGCAAAAAGGACGGCATACCTCCAACCGAAATATTCGAGGCATGCAAGTTATTTGATTTTTTCATTCAGGTTCGTGCAATACTATGAAATCTGAAACACAACAACAATACAATATTACAAAACATTATGATTGACCCTTTCCCGACTTTCATGTTTCAGGGTTCCGAGCATGGTTCTCCAACGTTGAGCATATCAAATGTTCACGATGGTCTGTATTTCATTCATTTTCAACCATCGCTCTCAGCTCTACAGTCCTTCTCGATTGCAGTGGCGTACATCCATACCCGAAGCCCCACTCTCCGACCGAAAAATGTACAGCGGTCCAAGTAACAGGATCTAGAATCGAAATTCATGTAGTTGTAACCGACCCCTTACTGTCCTATAATGGTGTGTAGATCGAAATTTAGGTATTTTATACAGGAATTTGAGATTGTTAATTTTTCATGCTTTGTTTTCAGATTGTTATGTAGGTTTTGATTTTATCATTGATTGGAAATCTTATCATTGATTTCTCATAAACAAAAGATGTTGTATTTTTGTTCATTTTGATTGAATCTAAAAGTTTTAGGTATGTGTGTGTATATATATAAATATATATATGCATTGTTAGTATTTCTTTAGGTTAAATTATATTGAAAGTTACTAAATTATTAGTAAATTTATATTTTGGTTACTTAATTTTAGAAAGTTACAAAATGATGATTACACAATTTAAAAGTTTTCATTTAAGACTAAATAAATCAAAATAAAATCGATCCGAAAAACCGAAATTGAAAATGATCCAACGTATCAATGTTGAGCCCAGGCTCAATTTGAAAGTACGAGGAAGAGATACCTTAGTTAAATTTTATTACTAGTGCTTGCATTTTATTAAAATTATGGATTTTGTCTTTATATTTTAATTTGATTAATTTTAATTTTATACCTTTTGAATTGGTCAATTTTAGTTTCTTTATTTTTGAATTTTGAAATTTAATTCTGACTCAAATAGTAGTAGTTATAGAATTGGTCAATATTATCCAATTTTGAATCATTCTAAGTCCCTAAATTTTTTAATTTTGAAAATTCAATCTTAATGCAAATAATTGTCATTAATCCGTTAATTAGATTTTTAGTGAATAATATGTGAAAATAATAAGTTGAAATTACATTGCCTGAAATAGCAGAATTTAATAAGTTTAACAGTTATCATTAGCGAGGACTAAGATTTTAAAATTATAGGACTAAAAGTGACCAAACAAAAGTTTATGGATTAAATCCACAACATTCGTTAAAGTACAGGGACTAATAATAGAATTTAACCTAGAACAAAAAAAACCCTATATATTACTTGAAAAACCCTAGCTTTCGATCTCTGTTTGTATTCGGCCGTCGAAAATGTCGAAACGAGGTTAGTTTCTTTTTTCTCTGAACCCATTACTTATTTCCTTTTTTTCTTTCCATTTTCCGCTTGTTTCCTTAGAAAAAATATGAACAATGATAATTCTTTTTATTTTTTTAATTAGGGCGTGGAGGATCAGCTGGAAACAAGTTCAGGATGTCGCTGGGTTTACCAGTGGCTGCCACCGTAAACTGTGCAGATAACACCGGTGCTAAGAACCTTTATATCATTTCCGTGAAGGGAATCAAGGGCCGCCTCAACCGATTGCCATCGGCTTGTGTTGGAGACATGGTGATGGCTACTGTCAAGAAAGGAAAGCCTGATCTAAGGAAGAAGGTCTTGCCTGCCGTCATTGTGAGGCAACGTAAGCCTTGGCGCCGAAAGGACGGTGTTTACATGTACTTTGAAGGTATAATCTTTGTTTTCTTTTTTATAGATTTGTTAATTATTATTGTTTGTGGTTTTATTGCTTGGTAGTGTGAATTGAAATTAGGGATCTTTTGATTTATGTTATTCGGGCTCTGTTGTGAGTGTTTGATAATTGATTCGCTAATGTTCATAGTTTTCGAAGGTTTTTGTATGTTGGAGAGATAATTTGAAGTGAACTAATTTATCTTAGGGTTTAGGGTTAGTAAAACTAGTAGATGGACATGTTGATTCATACCCGAACCTAATAACTTGGCATGATCGACTTGGATAAAAATCTGGCCACTCTAATTTGACGGTAAAAGCTAACAATTCGAGCCCAAAACCTCAACCTGAATTGTTTCTAACCTAGAACTGACCTGATCTCGAAATGAAATGAATTCAGTCCTAAATAACCCGAACCCTAAACAGCCTGAACTAGTAACCTGAAATGGTTTAAACCTTTTATGACCCAAACTCGAAAAACCCGAGGCCGTAAAACAAATGACCAGAAGCTGAAAACAACCGAAACCCAAAGCTCAAATCTGAAATTGGCCCTAACTTGAGAGCAGCATAATTATCCGAGTTGTGTAGTGTTTTTGTAGTGAAATTTCTCTCATTGGGGATCTTCCATTTCGTAAGTCAATCTCATTTGGGGAACTTTCATCGTGATCTCCTATTTCCTGTTTAGGTGGTTCTCTACACATCTCATACCAAGATAAATTGAAGTATTGACCTTACCCCAATACCTGATGGCAACTATGGTTATCATCCCTGATTGACTTGTTTAATAGGAATTAAATTATGTTGTGTATTACCAGACAAAAGTCCAGGTATCTACTTCAATGTTCAGTGGTTGATACCGTTACTAGTCTGGAAAATTAACTGTGTCCATCGTTGCAGATGCGTTAAGTTTCCGAAGCTTGCATGTGCTCCATTTGGGCCCTACATATTCTAATATGTGAACATTGTGATATGAAATTCAGTGAGTCTTAAACGGTCTTGACATACGAGCCAGATATTCAATTTAATGTTCGATGGCTGACTCAGTTACTAGTTTGGAAAACCGAGTGTCTCCATTGTTGTAGATGCATTAAGTTCTTGAAGCTTGCATCTGCTCCGTTTAATCTCTGCATATTTCACTGAATAACACTCTGGGACTGTTTTTTGTTATTTTACTCATACTCTGTTGTTAGTGTCAGATATAGGTATGTGACTGACACCAACTCTTCAAGAGAAATGACGAGTTCTGATACACTGCATTCCTTAAATTTCTTAGAGTTATGATGTTTTAGTGTTCTTAGTTTCTGAATTGAATCATGTCGCGATTGCAGATAATGCTGGTGTCATTGTGAATCCGAAGGGAGAAATGAAAGGTAAAAAGCCAATTCGAAAACGAATTTGATAATTTCAGGTCAACACACCTGCTTTTTAATTGAAATGACTTAATTGATAATATTGTTATATAGGTTCTGCCATTACTGGTCCAATTGGGAAGGAGTGTGCTGATCTGTGGCCAAGAATTGCAAGTGCAGCAAATGCCATTGTTTAGGGATTTGAATTTTTCTAGAGATTTTTGTTTCCTTGAGTCATGGTTTTTGCTGGATCAAGATTTTGTTATATGTGTTTTTTTAGGGGTTCTTGAAAAATATCGTATGGATAGCTTTGATTTGGATTTTGATACTGGAATGTAGTTAATGGATTGTTCTCCCATGTTTAAGCTTATTATTTCCTTTTTCTTTGAAGATCTTGCTGATCTTAGCCATATTTATCGTAACTTGGAACCGGATTGCTGATTGAATCGGAAATCGGTAAGTATACCACTCTGGACAGAGGGAATGAATTGGTTAGATTGTGAATCTATGTTATTGAATTGGTTTTTTTTCTAAAAAAAAGTTTTGTAATATTTTAATATTTTTATAAATTTTTAATAGCTTGTTTAATTGAAATCGGATTGGCCCTGTGATTGAAAATCTCATCGTCTTAGGGTATTGATTTTTAACAATTTTGTTGACCTATATCGAAATATTGAAGGTTTAGAGGCTAGATTAAAATTCAAGTATAGTTTGAGAGTGCTTGATGAAATAAACCCATGAAGCTTTATAACTTGTTGGTTTGTGAGTTTTCATTTTCAATTGTCTGAAAAATTATTATATAAATAATACAAAATAAAACTGAAGTATGTTCTTGTTGGACATGAAACTACATAAACATGGAACATTTTGTAAATAAAGACAAAACGAAAGTCCACGTGTAAGGCCATAAATCAGGCAAGGAATCCAAGCTTCTCACCATTCTTCTTTGCCAAACGAATCAATCCTTGCCTTTGTTTACCATCTGCCCCAATTGCTTTGCAAAATTCGTTAATTACCTTGAAAATATATAAAAAAAAATGTTAGTGATTAAAATTAATATATAATAATGGAAGGACCGAACGGTATTAAATTAAATTACAAATATTATAAGTCATTAATTTAAGCATGGTAGTCGGGTTTAAATGCGCTTATATGCATAATAATAAAATATTTAAGGATTTGAAGAATATAAAAAATAAAAATAAAAAAATATTATGCGTATAATTATGATGACAAAATTACAACACGAAAACGATATAACATGAGAAAACAATATAAACACGACAAGGAATAGGATATATGGATTTCTGAAAAATATAAATATACAGTGTTATATAAATTTGGTTTTTTTTTAAATTTTGTATTTGGAATTTTTATTTATTCTAATTTGATATTTAAGTTTCATTTCGATATTCTTTTTTTAATTTGATATTTGAAGGTTCTTCTAAGTACACGTGAACATTAAAGCTAAACTAAGTACTAAACTGGAACAGAAAAAGAATTCATGTACCAAATAATATATTAACCCTTTAATATCAATTCAACTATGATGCGAATATAGGAACCGTAAATGGATACCTGAGAATGTAAGGCAATAGCTTTTCCTCTAAGCTGATTGAACCTCTTTTTGCCGACGATTTGGCGAGTAACCACCACAAGCGGCGCAAACACCCCTTTCCCTTCATTAACGTTCTTCATCATCGGCTGAGCTCGAACTGGCTTTCCGATTCGAACGACGTTGGGAGTCGATTTAGCCGCCAACATGGCATAATCTTCACCTCCATTGAAGGAACTCTTCCCTAAACTTCCCTTAAACCCAGCTACTGAAACCGAAGTAGAAGCAGCCATTGAAGACCTATTCAAAAGCTTCTCTTCTCTTACAGATAATGGGAGAATGGGGGTTTCTTTTCGTTGTTTATGACTTGTGATTGGTAAAGCTCTACTGGGTTTTTAAAAAAAATTGAAAAATGATGATATTTTTTGGGTGTAAATTAGAGAGCCTGGTGTGTTTGTGTGGACTGGAGAGCTTCATTGAAGCATTAGTGACCACATATATAGTGTTGGCTTCTTTTGGAATTTTCTTTGTTCCATAGTTACGTTGAATCCTTAATCTCCGTTAATTTTGAAGTAGGGTTGGGTCGAATCGTTTTAAAGGTTAAAATATATCACAATATTTTTCATAAGTTTAAAAATTAGTCCTGTCTTTTTATTTTTAAGAATTTAATTTTTTTTATGTTTTAAAATTTAAGTTTAAATTTAAATTTATTATAACATTGTTTTTAGTTATATATTCATGAAGTTGAACTAAATATATATATTTTTTAAACTTCAAAATGTCACACTCAAGGGCAAGCTTGGAAATTTTCTCGAAGGAGTAAAATTAAATTGTGTATTTTTATGAGTTAAAATGAAATTTCATAATTTTAATAGTTTATATCTTTATAAGTTTTAAAAAATTAAATCAGAATTTCTTTACCTTAAAAGGGTAAAATGTAATTTTATCATTTATTAAATTAAAATATTATAAAACTTAAAGATTCAAAAGCAAAATTTTATATTTTAGAAGGGTCAGGCCCTTACAAGTCCTCGGGTTTCTCCTGTCACACATACAACTTTTTTAAAAAGAAATTAATAAGTTTAATGGACTTGAATTTTGAAATCTGAAAAATAAAAAAATAATTTTTTAAAAATATAAATATAAAAACAAATTTTCAACCATCGAATAAAATTTTTCTAATTCACAAAACATGAATTATGGATGTTTTCTTTATGGATTTTTGGATTTTAGTTTAGGTGGCAATACGTATATGTTTTGGTGACTGATTCATTGAAACTTATGGTCCCCATTTTCCAGGAAAATCTGGATCTGGATATCTAGTGGTTGTTCCATGGATGATGATGATGATGGGCTCCATAGATTCATTCTGACCGTCTAATTTAGAATCTTTCCTGGAATTTATTTTCACGGTGGAAATAAATTCCCAATACATCACCCGTTTTATAATTGGCATAATATCGTATTTAGTTCTCAATATTTTCATTTTTATCAATTTAGTCTTTATTTTTTTATTAAATTTAGTATTAATTTTAAAAAAAATTTTAACCATTAACCTTTCAATAAAAGTTGAACTATTATTTTTTAATAAAAACATTGGCTAAAGTATTAAATTTTTAAACATTACAACTTATATACCAATTCACACGTACTCCATCCTATTTTTTATTGAATTTTTGACATCTTGTTTATAATTTTTTTTAATTTTAAATTATTTATTGATGTAACATATAAGAAAAATAGTATCATGTTAGCATGAAATATGCACAGACTGCTACGTGAGTTGTCATGCCAACATTGTTAAAAAATTAATGTTTCAATTAGAATTCCCGTTAAAAAAACGATTGAATATATCCTAAGAGAATAATGATCAAATTGAAAAAAATATAAACATTAAATGCTAAATTTGACATTATATTATAAATTTATTTAAATTAGAAATCATATATATTTAATCAATTAAAATTAAAATAAACTCTATACAAAAATCAAAATATATTCTAACCAAAACTCACACACCATAAAAACTTAAATTTAAAATATATCCTCTTTAAAACCCGCACATAAAATTTAAATTCAGAAATATATATATATATATAAAACACATTTTCACATTGGAAGAGCAAGGAAAAAATGCGATTTGGAGGTAGAAAGGAATACGCGTTTGACGGATAATGAAATCTCAAAACTCTTGATTTTGATTATTAGAGTGTTCTAGAACAGTGCAACATAAAAATCTAACAAAAGTTTATTATAAAAAATAATTATAATTATAATAAATAATTAAATTTTAATGTCAAAATTATAATAGTTCAAACCCGTTAACGGGGATGATGTGTAATTTCATATGTGAAATATTTTTAATGAGATGTAATTTATTACTTAGATAACTTAATAAGATAATTACATGTGGAAAATGATAAAACAAATAAATAATACATTAAAAAAGAAAATAAACGTAATTATCTAAAAAAAATTAATTCAGTAGAAAAATTTCTCAGTAAAAAAACGTATGAAAGATTAAAACATTAAATTTATTCATTAAATTTGTTAGAAAAAACAGTTAAAAAAATCAAAGGTTGATGATAAAAAAAGATTCCAAAATATAATTAGAACGTTAATGACCAAATTTATCATTAAGTCATAAAATTTTTTATTGTAATTTTGAGAAAAAGAGCTCTGAACTTGTAATCAAAAGTTTCTAAGTCATTTAATATGTGAAACTATGATTATACAAAAACAAATTTTCTTATGTTCCCAATTTAAAAATTTTGCATCAACACACTCATACAATCTTAATAAATCATTATAAATTTAGTAATCATACATAAATGTAAAAAAGAAAATATATTTTTTTAATTTAAAAATCTTTAAGTATTTTAACATTTTTCGTTAAAATTTTGCATCATCACACTCATACAATCGTAATAAATCATTATAACTTTACTAATCAAACATGAATATAAGAAAATTTATTTGAATAGACTTTCACAAATATCTATACATATATATAAGGTGTCAAGGGTCACTTATTTGAACTAAAACTAAAACTTGTCGTATGTAAATACAAAGGGTAATTAATTATTATTACCATTAGTTTGTAGTTTAGTGTATGCCGTTGAAGAAGAGAAGCTGGGCACTGTTAACCATCGTCTACGAAAGCGGGCAAAACCATGGATTTTAATCCGGAAACGGATTCTCTTTATCTTCTTTCCCAGATCACCCCATCTTCTTTTTATCATTTTAGATTTTGATCCCACCATTTTTCTCATCTTTCTCCACCCTGCCCAAACATTTCATCATCACTACTTTATCATTCCCAGCTTACATGTATGTATGTGCTAAATGCTGAATTCATACCTTGAACCTTTTTAATCTGTCCATCTTCTACCCTTGACTTTTCCAGGACCTGAGGTTGATTAAAAAGAATCATTACTGGTTAGTTCAAGTTAATGCATTCTGGGATTTCGAGTGTAGTGTCAAATACGCATACGTTGAATTTGTTTTTAACCAAGTTCATGTCCTTTTTGAGGATCTTCTATATACCGTTGAAAACAAACAATATAAATGTGTGTATCATGAAAGTCTAATAATTAAATTGTATTTTATTCCTTTTATTTAAAATTGGATTAAATCAAATAATAAACTAGAATTTTTTTGTTAAAAAATAATTATTTTTACTATTAAAAACTGGTGTTGCTGACATAATAATTTAACACCATGCGTAACTCATTCTGACGTGTAGGAATTAATTTTGTAATAGTAGAAATAAATGAAATGTTTAACAGAAAGACCTATTTACTCTCTGGCGTGCCAAATCAATTTACCCATTTTTTGAATAAAAATAAAAACTGACTTTTACTCTCTCTAATTATACACATATATAAAAGATTAAATGCTTTAGGAAAAATTATGAGCCCAGTTACTATCATTATGCCATTTCCAAGGTTTCAGCTGAGTACCTTAACTAAATTGTCCAATCGCCTTCTCATCCTTCTTTGTATAAAGCCTCTGGTGCACTGTTGAACACAAATTGCAAATATTATAATTCCAAATATGAAAACAAAAAACATAAAGCAATATTTAGTCTCTCAAGCCTTAATTTTTTTATTCACATTAGTCTTGAAACTTTGTATTTTTTTCTAATTTGGTCCTTAACTTAGACTCCTCACTCATCACCTAAAAATTTTTAAAAATTATATAACATCCCAAAAAAATATAAAGAAGTTCAAATATTTTTAAAAAAGTTTTCAAGTGATAACATCAGTACAATCTCATTCCTTGACAAATTCCAAATCTAGGACCAAATTGGAAAAAAAAACTTCTGAATTTCAAGACTAATATGGATAAAAAAAATTAAGGATCAAGATGAAAAAAGTTATCAAATTTAAGAACTAAATGTTAGTTTATCCGGAAAGAAAAGAAAAATTAAGATGAGAAGGGCGGGGAAAGCTAAAATCAAGAAAGAAATGTGTTCACCTTTACATGGTGTTTAACATAGGCATAGAAATTTAGTAGACTCCACACAGTCTTGTCTAGTCTCTTACCTTCAACATGGTGTGAAGATATATCTGTCAAACAAAATTGTCATCTAAACATGTTACTCGAATATGGTTGCAAGTGTCAGATTGAAATGTTATTTAAAATTAACCTATACTAATGTTATTCGGATTAGAGTCAGTGTGAAATGTAAATATTTTCAAGTTCTTTTTTTACCTATATGTAGAGAATTTTGGGAGAATCATATCTATGTATTCATGTATGAAATGAATATACATTAATTATGAATATTTAAAAGAATGGGTAAAGTAATATTTAGTCCTTAAAGTTGGAAATTTTTCTCATCTTGGTCCCTGAATTTTTTTATCCTTATTAATCTTGAAACTTGACAGTTTTTTTTTTCAATTTAGTTATTGAACTTGAATTTTGTTAATGTATGATGACATAGCACTATGAGATTATGCCACGTCATCACTTGAATTTTTTCAAATAATTTTTTTGGTATTCTTTTAGATTTTATATAAAATTTTAAAATTTTAGGTGATGACGTAACACATTTTTACCTTTAAATCCAAGTTCAAGGATTAAATTGAAAAAAATTATCAAATTTTAAGATTAATGTAGACCAAAAAAAATTTAGAGACCAAATTGAAAAAATACTAAGATCAGATATTAAATGTCACTTTATCCCTACAAAAAAGAGTATTTAGACAATATAATGTACCAAACGAGACAAATCCTCCATTAGTGCTCAAATCTTCAAAAGATTCTCCTCTAAGTTCTAGAGGTGGAATAGGAGACCAGTTGCATGGAGGTACTTTAGCCCACTTTTTTAAACTCACCACATCCATAAGCTCCTATCAAGGCAACAAATATGGAACCAAAATAAATCAGATTATTTTTTGCAGCTATTGTAACAATGAGTTTAATTATATAATGCCAGAAATAGCCATGAAGGCTACTATATTAGGAGTTGGATTGTATTTTGCTCCCTCTACAAAAAAAGAGAGCCAATTAGCAAATTGATTATTCTGTTAAAAAGTTCTATCCATTTTTACTGTTAAAAATTGGCCCCTGAATGTCAAAATGAGGTGATACACATGGCATGCCACGTGTAATTGTCTAGTTATTCTATCGGCTACGTCAGTTTTTAACGGTAAAATTGGATAAAATTTTTAACAAAAAGGACTAGTTTGCTCTTTGATGTAACGTACAAGAACTAATTTGCCAATTTTTTTAGTAAAGGGGGCAAAATGCAATATGAGTCATAGATAGGGGCCTCCATGGTAATTTTTACCCCAGAAACAGTGTTGTGTTCTTAAACAGAAAACCTGAAAGAAGGATGTTGCAATGATCACATCTGAGTTATCTTTGAATCTCATGGGAAACACTGCTACTATCTTTTGAGGCTGCCAAAAAGGTTGTCATTCGTTAACAAAAATGCCGGACACACCCGTTTTCGCGACATTCACACCCGAGCTCCGAGTAACATAGACAGACAACATGCTAGAAATTGAAGGATATGATATTGTATAATATAAATGTCAGACACATGATGCATTATACAGAGTTTTTCAATGGAATCTAAGCCTTTGTTGATCCTAAATCATTGCAAATTGAGAAAAAAAATTACCTGTCTGATGACATAGAAAGGCTCTTTGGGATGATAAATAAGTTTGATTGGTTTATACATCCCTTGAGATGAATCCCAAGAATTCACATTTTGCAACATTTCTTTCAGCTGTGAACTTAGTATTACAGCTTGGACCGAGGAAACTTCAGTGATTATCTTCAGAGATTCTGTACAAATGAAATACATACATACATACATACATACATACATACATACATACATACATACATACATACATACATACATACATACATGTAAGTATTTAGTTATAATAAGCACTGAAATTTGATGGAATTATTATTGCAGTGAATTAGATAGCCATGTTTATCTCTTATATGCCTTCAATTGAAAACATTCAAGCAAAGACTTGTTAAATGGTCTAATTACACTTTTAGCATCTCCTAAACCTTAATAATTCAATTTAATCCATTTTAGCTCCTTTATGTATATAGTTATAATAAGCCCTGAAATTTCTTGGAAAGTATTACTATTGCAGTGAATGGATAGCCATGTTTAGCTATTACATGCCTTCAATTCAATACATTCAATCAAAGACTAGTTAGATGGTCCAATTGCACTTTTAGCCACTCCTAAACCTTAATAATTCAATTTGATCCCTTTTAGCTCCTTTATTAAATGGAAAATTGTAGTTTTGGCTATTAAAAACTAATAATTCAGCTTAAGCTATTTTAGCTTTGATCCAAAAATTTTCTAATTTTATCCTGGGCACCACCAGAAACTTCCGGCTTCGTCCCTAATGCCATTCTATCAACATGTATATCAATATGTAACCTTCTAAGGATATTCCAAATAAGTAGAAAATTTTAGGGGGAAAAGAAAAAATCATTGAGATAAAGGGTATTTATTTAACAAACCTTTGTTATGTGGGAGCTTGGAAAAATCAAGTCTTAGAGTAAGCTGGTATCCATCATTTGCAGGCTCTACAATGTGAAGAACATCAGTGGAGATTTGCCTTACCATTTTCAGGGTAAATGGTGATAACCCATATGAAAGAAACACTCCTTGGGACAGGAATGGAGTCGATATCGACAAGTAGGTAACTTGTGGTTCAGATACTGAAGACTGTAAAAGAAAAAACAGAAATGAAGAAATTAGAATGATCCATTAGAAAATATAGATTAAATCTATTGTATAGTATAAGACTAGCGATTGAATTTAATTAAACGGATTTAACTACTATCGTATAGGTTAAAATTCAGACAAAAAATAATAAAAGAACAAAAAAAAACAGCTAACAATGGCTTAGAAGTTAGAACTCATATAAGTAGGAAAAAATTACCTTTATATGATATTCAACAGATCCAAATTCATACAAGTGATAATCAACCTCTATTGGCTTTTCTGCACTGCAATGACAAAAGGATTAATACGAATACAGTAACGAAAAATGTTCAACACAAACATTTATACGAACACATGGATTGCATTGTGGATTGAATGTTTCAACATAGAAAAAACAATGGCTTACTTGTATATTCTGAGAAGTATCTCCTTCAAAGCTGGTGAAGCTCTCTCAAAGCTTGCCATGTTTACTGTGTTAAGCTTTCAACGATGGCGGTTTCTCTGAAACTGAAATATATATAAATGAATTTTGAAGAAAACAAAATGATTTGTTTTTTGAGTGGAATGCAAGTTGAATGGTTGCAATCATAATTAGCAACCTCTGAAGCAATCACCCCACTTTCTCTCTTTACGAATTAACTTATTTGTAGAGTAAGCCAAAATCGATCACTTGTCACCTATCATCATTTTTTTTATTCTAAATTTCTTCTTTGATCAGTTTCCACCATGAAAAGACAAATATCCCTTCATCATGTTTTCGTTGAAATTTGTTCAATTTTTGTAAATTTGTACTAAAACTAATCATTGGGTTTAATTGAATTTCTCATTCCATTAATAAATTAATTTAATGAAGATGGAATTTCACTTCAGATCTCATTAACAACAATATTTAGGTTGAATCATAATTTTTTAAAATGTATTCCCATAATTGGAAAAAAAAAACAACCCACTAAATTCATTACGATAAAAAATAGAGAAATTAAATTGAAAATGTATGAAGAATACAAAAGTTTAAATCATATTTTAATCAAATATTTATTTACATCATACTTATTATTAAGCAACAAATCACCCTGTCCGGTTTAGCTAGATGAAATCAATTTACCTTAAAAATGCAACTGTACTGGTCAACGAAGTTGAGATTGTACCGGTGAGCGTATTGTTTTTGTTTTAGTATTGTGCATACTAATATTAGTATGTTTAGGTGTACCATTTCAAGTTTATTAATATATTTTTAAATATTTTCATATATTAAACGTACATATATCTCAATTATGTACATATAAATATATTTATATAAAATATTAATTATTAATTATGTTAAGTAGCTTGATTATATTTTAATTTTAAATAAAATTACAAAAATAAAAATATAAAAAAATAGTTTAAATATTAAAATCTTATTCCAACTGGTATGGAATAAATGGATATGAGATATATAGATGAAAATTTAGAAAAAGATAAAAATTTCAATTTATTATCAGAACGGAATATTTCGTTGAAACGCATGTGTTTAATCTTAAAAAGTAACATTTAAATTTTATTCAAAATGGGAGTGGATGTGTATATTTTACCAACTTTATTATAGTCCAAGTTACCAACCACCTAATAATATTCTTTTCAATCAAATCATCTAATTGACTAAACTCGTCTATTTGTATGAGATTTTATGTATTTATAGCATTTTAAGAATATTTTATATTTATATAAAAATTTATTAAATAAATATATATTTCGAATTTAATTGTTGTATAACATAATTTTAATTTCAGCAATAAAATGTGGATAGTTTATTTTTACTTTTTAGTAGAATTCTTAGAATATATTTTTATTTTTATTGCCAATCCCAAAATTGTAACAATTATTTATAAATAATTATATTTATTAGCTACCCAAGTTTTAAAATACTTTTATTCAGCTTGCTCAGAAATCAATCCCAAAGTGTCTCGTTACACCATAGTTCAACAAGTACAAAGCAAATGGTGCATGCTTCGTTAAGGTACTGAAGGGGGCCTTTTGTATGGATTGCCAAGTGCAGCAACATTTCCAGGGCGAGAAAATACAACCTACAAACATGTCATAAAAAATCCTCCAGTGTTGTCATTGTTTTCCCGGAAAAATAAATTCAGAGTACCAGGGGGAAAAAAAAGAAAATTCACCTGGTAATTTCCAAGTGTATTTGACTTGAAACCAGCTGCACAATAATCAAAATAATATTCCCATGTTCGGATGAACTTCTCGTTGAATCCCAATGACATGATTTTGCTATCAACAATGAAATCAAAATGCAAAATTTCGTAATAAGTTACTTAATAACGATATTAAACTCTTTATTCTTCTTAAAATATTATTCTAAATACATATTGAGACATGAATATGAGTATATTCTACCAAATTATAAGAAGAATATAGGAAAAATGAGTATATCCATATCATATGCATATATCTAATCCTAGAAATTCTCGGATTTTTCAGTTTCATAAAATACTGTTTCACGCAAAGGTATTTGAACCATGGCGGATGGCAAAGGGGGCAAGCAGTGCCTTGGCCCCACAAAAAAGTAAATTTATCATTTAACCCTTTAGAGTTTTATGCAATTACATATTAGTAAAATAATAAAATTGCATTTTAACTTTTCCATGATTCATCGCCTCACTAAAATTAATTTTCTTACTTCGTCCCTGTTCAAATATGGTGCGGAAATCATAGAAAACAGTAGCAAGTATATCCGTATCGGTATCGTAAGGCATACCTTTGATTTTCCAAGAAGTTCCTTCTCCAATATCTAAGTGTTTGGTAGTAATGAAGCCCAATGTTTTCAACATGCTCCACACTACACATTTTTACAAATTAATTTTTCAAGATTAAAAAATAATAATTGCATGATATAAACAATAAACGACTATGTTTATATAGAGAAATTTTGTTAGGGCAAATTTCACCAAAAGTCACCAAACTATTAGTAAATTTATATTTAAGTCACTCAACTTCAAAAAGTTACGAAATAGTCACTAAACTATTCAAAAGTTTTCATTTAAGTCACCGAGCTATTCGAAAGTTTCAAATAGTTTAGTGACCATTTTGTAACTTTTTGAAGTTAAGTAACCAAAATGTAAACTTACTAATAATGTAATGACTTTAAGTGTAGTTTGCCCAGATTTTTATACCATAGTCTTGAAGTAGCACTCATGGCTGATGTTATCCTAGTGAATGATGGTAAGCATCCACCAGGGAAGATGTATTCCTTGATGAAATCGGAGCTCCGTCGGTACCCATTGTAGCGTTCTTCCGGTATTGATATGAACTGTGGAAACATGAACGCACCACAAGCATTTAACAAACAGTCTGAAAATGTTTCAAGTCACAAATTTACAATTACTTGTAAAACAAAAAGTCCATCTTCTGCCAAAACTGATTCACAGCAACCAAAGAATTCATCCATGTATTCATGGCCAACAGCTTCTATCATCTCACTGCAAAGGCCATATATAATTCCGGTCTTAGTTTCCAGTTTTTTTTCTAGAATATCCGTGTCTGATTCACTTATCCAACATATATTGAGATATTGGTATGGGGTATGGTAAAACTTCGAAAATGTTTCATATCATCCGACACTGACATTTAAGTTCGAGTAACATAAGTAAAAAACTGGTTGCTAAAGAACTTACCAAGATATAATTCTGTCATACTTGTAGGTGCTAGGTAGTTGTCGATAGTCACAGAGTTGAAATGTTATATTATCCTGGCAGCAAAGTTAGAACATTATGAATTTCAATCCAAAAAAAAGCTAACTTTTACAGTTAAATGAAAACTGTTTTGGATAATGGTTCGTAGATTTGTAACATTTAAAGTTGTTTCTTGAAAAAATTGTGGAAGAGAAGGGGAAGAAGGGCTTTCCGTTTCGATTGGTGCAGGTGATGTGAACAAAGAAGGCAATATATAGCAATAGTTTTAATAGCCTAGTGCCTTGAATGAAAATTTTTAAATAGTTTCAGTGACCTTTTTATAACTTTTTGCAGTTGATTAACTAAAATGTAAATTTATTAATAGTTTAGTGACATTGTATAATTTACCTTAAATTTAGTAAGCAAATCAACTATGCTGCAAGGACAACAAGCCTAGATGTGTTCCCAGCATTCTCCATAATGGCATTGCCAGGCAATTTGCTGCTTATCATTTTGACAATAGTTTACTAATGTTGCTCCGACTCTACGCATTTCTTATATATATATATATATACGTGTCTGTGTATATAACTAGACTTGAGCATGGAAATATGGTCTTTTAAGGACTCTTCAAATACATGGAAATTTTTGAGAAAAAAGAATTGAACATGTCCGTATCAGACACAAATTTATTTTAATACTCACAGTCGGGACTGAATAATTTTTGTTATTTACAAAAATTTGTAGATTATAGATAGATACCTGAAGTCCAGCTTCCTTAACTCTCATCTCTGCAAATTTTAGTTGCTCCTTGGATAGAGTAATACCAGTATATTTACATCCGGTTCGTTTGACAACCTCAATGGCTAAGCTTCCCCAACCACATCCAATCTCAAGAATTTCATGGTTACCATCAATTCTTGCCTGGATCATTGAAAAGAAAATTTGATGAAAAATATTAGGGTATGGTTTAAAAGTTCCAAAATACGATTAAAAACAACCACTAGAGCAGTCTGGACTTACTTTTTCAATCAGAAGAGATATCTTTCTCTGTTGTGCATCCTTCAAAGCTTCATCTTCAGACTATATAAGATCAAAAATAGTTGCCCAACAATCTTATTTAATGAATAATAACACAAAATTCCAAGTGATTAAGCTTATTCTTTGTTTAATGATGGTAAGTCTAACCTTAAACACTGCACATGAATATGTCATTGTTTCATCCAAGAATAGAGCATATAGGTCATTACTCTACAGAACAAAACCAAAGAACAATTATAAGCATTAGGAATATCTCTCGATAAGCTGTAAATTATCATCAAAAAATAAAGAGAAATTATAAACACTTATTTATTTCATTCAACTCCATAGGTATACTTTTCATCTACTTACAAAAATAGGTGTGTATGTACGTATATATATACCAAGCATAATAAATGTTTTATACTTGTATATACACATAGAACGGCATTTTTGTTTCTCGATCGTACCAGGTCATAATGGCGAGAAATGTTCCTACGAGCTTGTGTTAGAGTATTTTGTCGTAAGACATGCTTGAAGAAATACTTTGCCGATGTTAAACCTGCTGTAAACAACAATGGCGTCCACCAACCCCTAAACCACAGAAGTTGGATGCTAAATCAATTAGATTTAGGAGAAGCATATATATATATAGATAGAGACATACACTATATTCCTGTGGTTTACAAGAGACAGTATACCTCTTCTTACTCAGTTTTGAGTTGGAAGAAATCAAATCTCTATTGGCAATGAGAATCTGCAATCAACAAAGCAAATGTTGTAAAAGTATATTCCAGTAGGTATAGCTTATTGTTATTATCTTGTAAATTTTCTTACCATGATGAGATTTAAAAGACCATCATTTTTATCTACAAAAGTAAAGTCTCCATTGATATATGCATCTGCAAGGCCTAAATCTGCCTCTGTCATAACCTGACAAATCAATTTAAGTGCTCATCAATGGCTGAATATACATAGTTTGACATAATAATGTATGACCTTGATTCCGAAGTATTTACCTTCCAATAAAAATGTGGATAGTGAACTCTAATAACAGTTTTTAGATTACACTTTTTGCTAGTTCCCTCAAAGGTAAACATTGTGCCACCTTCCTCCAACAAGCTGTTCATGGAAAAAGTATAAAGATATTTTAATTACAATTATGAAATCTCAAATCGATGTCCATGGTTAAACAAATAAAAGAAATATGAAGTGCATTGGAGAAGCTAGACTGCCATTACATATATTGATATAAATAATAAATATCTAAACATAAATAGTTTGCTCATATTGACTGATGAAATGTGAACAAGTTAGCCCTTGAAATCTAGAGTAGAACCCATGTTGTTGAGCATCAAAACATGGAATGATCTCATAATTCTTGGACAAGTATTTGTATCATTAGAACAGTTAACAACCAGCAGAAGTAAGAAAGAATGCATAAGAACATATACGAACTCACATCACACAGCCGGTTGATATGAAATGACTGAGGAATCGAGTAACAAAAGAGCGAGCCCCTGTTTCCATCAGAGAGGGTACCATTTGTTTTGGATTGCTCAGAACAGAATAACTTTTTCCCAGCACACCATTTGCAGCAGACATCCCGGCCTAGAAAGAAGTGAACCTCAAGAATGAAATTCATTCTACTATATGAATTGTTTTGAAAAAAGTAAAAACCTTGGTGTAAAATAGGTTGGGAAACAATTTAATCATATGGGATGAATTAGTTTGATAACAGTTAAGATGCATACTAAAAGAAGCACATTTTACAGCTAACCGAGTTGTAAATAGTTGGAACCTTTAATCCATCTTCATGAAAGCCATAGCCTGAAAGAAAAATGACTTTAGTTACCATAATGAATCACTGGAAACTAAGTTACGGCATACATCTTTTGAATGGAAACATGCATCAAATCACCATACAATAAATTCTCAGAGACAAAAACAATGAGAAAAAGCATGCTTATCATAAAATATTTCTAAATTTCCTACATGTCAGACAACCAACAAAAGACCATGCATTGCTGGCTGCTAAGTGCCAAAAAGGGCACTTTAGCTCAAATGCATACTCTACATATATAACATGAAAAGGAAGTTTGAAAGCTATAACATGATTAACAAAACGAAGACCGTCTGCCGAGGGTCTTTTATGACCAAATCTGCTCACCCTGGTATGCTCCACAGAACCAAATCCCTCTCTTCCCTTGAATCTGATCAAGCTCAAGTGAAGCTTTTGTTGCAGCAATAGATGGTACTGGATGGCCTGTTCTCCACTTAAACAAAGTGTGTCGTGGAGTATAATCTGGATTGAGCGTTACAAGAAACGGTAGGCTTGTCTCTCCAAGATTCTGCAGTATCATACAATGTAGACAATCTTAGACAATTTAAACAGCAATAATTGCTACTCTAAAGTTAATAGGGTTTTAGAATCCAATTTCAAGAAGTAATCCCACTTGCAATATCCTAATATCATACTTTTGGTGGAAGATCTAACACAGTCCTCCTGGTCATGGTGAGACTCAACATATTTCAAACCAAAAACATAGGAGACTGTATGAGAACTGTGATTAAACATTATATATTTCAAACCAATAGCTGCCGGCCATGACACCGAGTTTAATATATAGCAAAGAGAACATATTACCTACCTGAAGCACATTAAGCCAGTATGTTAAGCATACTTTCTTGTCAGTACTTCCAAGAAAATTCCATGCACTCCATGCTGCAGGATTTTTCGGCATGAAAGTTGTGTCATGATGAAGAAAAATATCACTGCCAATGAAGAATCATAAAAGATTGTGAAAATTGACTTGAGTATTCATCCTAGATGAGAGATACATAGAGCCAGTGACTATCTATCAAATATTCAAATACTTCAATAGGGTTATCTCTGTCATGGTGAAACGTTAATCCATATGAGAGATGCATTGCAGAAGACAGGTACCTATAGACATATTGGAAAGCACCAAGTACTCTCAATTCATCATATGTTACTTGGCTCCCTAACAACCTCAAAGCATCTGGTGCATGAATAGCCAGTATGCAACCTTGAAATGATTCTTGAGACTCATCTCCGCATAATACGGTGCAACCTGTGGCAAACATGTTATAATTACTAATGGAACCATAAAAAGCTTCTGACATGAGGAAAGTCTCAACATATACTCCGCATCCACCATGTTTGAATGGTTTCAAGAAATAGTTGTTTCAGCAGATTGAGGAACAGAAATAAAGTTACTATTGATCATCTTCAAAGCCTCAACTTAAACATGTTTGATTCACATATAGAAATACTTAGTCCTTATATATTTCCTCTAGATACTTGATTATTATGCTTGATTGTGTTCAATACAATGAAACACAAGACCATGTTGCTATAAGTATGTTACCAATAAACTTTAGCTGAACATGTAACCGGCTTTCTGAATAAATCTTGAACGTATCCGAAACATATACTCGAGCAAAACGTTGAATTCAAAGACTCACCTTCATCATCACTCAAAACTGAATGCACTTCACACCCAGTTCTTATTATACAGCCTCTGTTCTCCAGCTCTTCTCTGATCTGATGGACATTTAGCCAATAACCAAACATCAAAGCAAGCTTACATCTAATGCATGCAAATGAATTCAGATACTTTGAAGACAAATCATCTTAGCAATAGATATGGTGCAAACAGAGAAAACAAACCTTATTTACGTATTGGCGCGAACGCCATCTGACAGTCATCCACTGTGGCCGTCCAAAAAGCTATATAAAGAAAACCAAAGTATCAGAAATTCCTCATAGAGACATCAAACAGATTCTCACAAATACTCAGATTCTTACATACCTGAAGTAAATGATGGTTTTGACAAAACGAAAGAATTGAAAAAGCAGAAAATTCCATAATTCTTTCAGTAGGACTAGACCATATCAAACCACATATCGGTACCTAGAGACAATATACCAACACTGTCATTGCTATTTTACTGCTACAGTGACTTATTATCAAACAGGTAGACTTCAACATAAAGACAGCCTCTGAGTCTCACCAGATAAGCCTTTAGAAACAATTCGGAGTAACCCCGCGAGTCAACAAACTGTCCCAACGTTTCATTGCGGTCGAAATCCGGGTTGTTTTCAAGAACTTTGAGATAACTGCAAAAATGGGAGGTGAAGATAATCAATATATCACAAAGTTATGATCCAGCAATGAATTTATATATATATATAGAGAGACACATTTTTAATTGCTGACCTAATAACATCATTCTTGAACTTGATAATTTCTCTAATCATTTGCCAAAAGTAAGGATTAAAGAGGTTCCTTTTCTGTACAAACAAGCTGGAAATGCCATTACGGCTGCCCCATTCAATGCCATTGCCATGATTTAAGCTCACTGAGAATGACATATCAGATGGTTCCATGTCAACTCCAAGTCTCTCAAACAATTCCATCATATTTGGATATGTTACCTGCTAAAAATATAAATTTCAGCACATTAAAACACATTGCGTTATACATTATGAAACGATGTCTTAATTAGTTTTTATTCTTATAACACATTGCCCTTTTCTTTTATGAATTTAGTCCCTCCATCATGATTTCATCATCAGTTTTTCTTTTGGTTTTTCTTTTGTGTAACTTTTGGAAATGTGTATATAGAGTGTTAGACTAATATTTGTTTCATTAATTCTGACAACTAATTTCACATGCTTTATATTTTTTAGACATAAAATATGTGATAAATTTAGAGTTGTCCAGGATGACTCATCCTAATTTGGGCAGAGTTTGAACAAAGAATTTTCATTTACAGGCTAAATTTCATGGCCCAGTCTTCTAATTTTTATAAAAATTTGGCGTTGGACATTAAAATATTAACATGTAAATAATTTTTAAAAATTAAATCGGTGATCAAATCAGTTAAACTGTTCGTTCTCAGTTCAACCGTCAATTTAAGAATAATTAAATAAATAACTAAAAATTAATTGTAAAAAAAATAAAAATTAATGATACAATTCAACCATCAATTTTTATCTATTTTTTTACGTTCTTTTTGCTAGTTCAAAAACAATTTGATCTCTAATTGGTTAAATCAGTCGCACCGATTCAACCCACTGATGACCACAATCAGAAATTTATTTAAAAAAAAAAAACTTACCCGATTAAAGACCATGAAACCAAGGTCCGAATCAACATCATGGAAGGTAACAGTATTGGCATGGCCACCCAAATCACCTTCTTTCTCATACAGCACCACATTAACACCAGCTTTGACAAGAACATAGGCTGATATCAACCCACTAATCCCTCCTCCAATCACTGCTATTTTCATTTTTCTTTTTCTTTACAACCCTTCCCTGCAAACTTCAACAGAATGCAAGTTTATTATTATCCAGAAGATTGTAATTGAAGGTCAAAACATATCATTAATATTTACAGCAAACAAGACTGTCAATAAAGTAGAACTTCGATACATACTGCTCAAGCAACTGAACCAACTTGGAGAAATAAACAATAAAACACTACTCAATGTGAAGACTATTTATCAAGCTTTTGCTTGCCGGTAGATAAGGCAAATGGAAAATCTATTGAACTGTGATGTGCTTTTTGCCTTCAAGGGTCATGTTATTCATTCGGTTTTGTGTTATATTTATACATATATAATTTTGGATAAATTACACTGGTGGTCATTCAACTATTAGTATTTTTTCTTATCACACAACTATGAAAAGTTTTAAATTGGCCACTCAACTATTCAATTTTGTCTTTTTTTTTGGTCACTAGCTAATTAATGGTGGCAGTTTTTAAAATTGGCATAATAACAAATTTAACCCTCAAATTGACATAATGTATAAATGTTGATAACCAAAACAAAATTGAATAGTTGGGTGACCATTTTGTAATTTCCCATAGTTAAGTGACCAAAAAAGAAAATTACTAATTGTTGGGTGACCATTTTATAACTTTTCATAGTTGAGCCATGGGTGACCAAAAAAGAAATTTATTAATAGTTGGGTGATTAATAGTATAGTTTACTCTTTTATTTTTGTTTGTGGGATCTTTTGGTACACGATAGTCCTATTGAGTTTCGATTAAATTTAGAGTTTGAGCTAAATTGAACATTTAAACAAGAGGGCAGAACTCTCCTGGTGGTGTTTTATTTATCTACGAGACTCAAATTCGAAACATTGCTTAAAGGGTATTGTGCTTCTTCTTACTACTTGACTCAATAAGCATTGGTATGAATAGAGTTTTTACGTGTGAACTTATGTTAACCGAGTCTTAAGTGACTTAAATCCAATAACACCTAAACTCAAAAAGACTTAATTCAAACATGACTTAAACCTAAAATCACCCGAATAAGTAACTTGAAATGCAATGACTTGAAAATATGATTCATAAACTCAAATGACCCAAACAATCATCCGAACCAAAAATTACCTTAACTCGTAATAACTCAAATTATCTAAACTCAAAATTAACTGAACACATATCGCAAAATAACTTGAGTCCAAGGCGGTCTAACTCAGAAACCCAATTAATAAACTATAACTTCAACCCAAAGTAGTCCAAACTTAAAATAATCAAATCCAAAATCACTCATAATTTTTAAAGTTTTAATTAATTCATAAATTAGTATGGTTCACTCACAATTTGTAGTGGATTCTTTGTGTCAAATTATAGAGCAAAAATTTGAAATTTAAAGTAGACTTCAAGTCCCTATACATTTCGTATATTTAGAATTTAGTCTCATTACTTTTATTCTCAATAATTTAGCCTCTCAATAAAAAAAAAGTTAATATTATTAACTATTTGGACTAATTATATATAACCACATAATTTTTTAATAAAAAAGTTAACGAGATTAACTATTTGGACTAATTGATAATATTATAAAAATGGTACCAAATTATGTTATAAATTAAAGTGTAGAGATTAAATCTCAAATTTAAACATAAGAGAATGACCAAAATTAAAATTTAACCTTTTCTAAAAAAAAAAAGAAAGCAGCAGCCGCCAAGTAGGAAACGTGGGAAACATATAGAGATAGAAATGGATCTTGTTGTGTTCGAATCAAAGGAAGATAAGATGTTGAAAAAGGCTCTTAGGCTTTCTCTTTTATCTATAAAAGGAATAGACCAACAAGAAATTTGAATCGGAAATATCGACAGATTCTTATGGACTGCAAATAAATATGAAACAAAAAGAAACCTACTGCTCCAATTTCATCACTATCCAATTTTAATATCAAAATAGTGGGTATAGTAATGTTTCAATGGGTTGGATGCACTTCACTTTTTCTTTTCTTCATTTTTATTCTCTACCATGGATTTGATCGGAATAATCTAATTCATATATACATATACATATATATATTTGTTGCTTCAAGAGTCGGAATATCATTATTCTTTTAGAATTACTCTACTCTAATGGGAGAGGTATTAGACTAATTTTTTAAACTCAAATTCGACTTAAAAAATAGATTTTATTTTTTTTAAGTCCGATCCAATTTAAAAAAGGTAAATTTGGACTCAATCTAATCTATTCATATTGAATTTTTCTAAATTAATTTTTAAAAAATATAATAACACTAAGATCCGTTCAAATAAAAATTTTCTAACACATTAAAAAGTATTTACCACAAATATAATAAATGTTTTATTATATTAAATATAATTTTTCAACTTTTATATTTTGGATTGGGTTTGTAGTTGGGTTTAAGATTTTAGGTAATGAGTTTAATTATTATTGGGTTAGTGATTTAATGTGAAGATATATAATTATTATTTAACATATATAATTAAGATAATTATTTTTATAACATAATATATTCGGGTCAAGTCAAGTCCCAAAGTTCAACTCATATAAAAAATGAGTCCTAAAATTTACCCAAATCTATTTTTTGAGTCTTGTATTTTTGTTTAAACTCTCTCATTCTTTGATTGGGCCACCGAACCTAGACAGGTGACTCAACCCATGCGTAGTTAGGGGTGTTTAAATTTCGGTTAAAACCAAATTAATTGACCAAACCAGTCTAATTCGATTGGAAGTCGGTTAATATTTTTTTGAAAGTTTGTTTATCGGTTAATTCGATTCAAAATCGGGTAATTAACCGAACTTAATAATTAATAAGACAAATTATATGTAGTTTTAATTCGGTTAATTCTGATAAATTGGTCAAATAAGGATTATCAATTTATTTTTTTATATGTTTTATACTTGTTTTAACCAAAAAACATTATCAATTAACTGAAATATTTCGGTTCGGTTACTTTATTTTTTTAAAAAAGTTTTAATTTTGTTAACAATTAAAGAATTAAAAATTATTTCAATTAATACTACTTCAATTCGATTAATCGAACGATTAACCGTTTGAACACTCCTATGTGCAATTCTACTCTAACTCATTAGATTATACATATTCAATTGAAGTTTTATTCGACAACAATAACGGACGACATTGGTATATTGATATTAAACTAGAGTTAAATTTTATAAATATATTTTTTATCTAACTAAATATATTTAACTGCTAGTAAAAATTTAAAAATTTTAAAATATAAATATTAAAATTAAAATTAGTTAAATTTTTTGTATTTTTTTTTCTTAAAGGAAATATATATAGGTTATTATGCCGAGAACCTCCCATTTTAGTTTTATATATAAATTAAAATATACTATTTAGTAGAAATTCATTATAAATTTTATTAAAATAATACGATTCAAAAACATAAATAATATTATTTTTATTCTTTAGAATTTTGATATTTGTATTATGATAAAATGTAGAGATTTTAATTTAATTTATAAATGTTTTGTCAACCTATAAATTTAAAATAAAGTATTTTGAAAGTGTTTTCTTTTAATATATATTGAAACATGATTATAACTTAATTTCACTGCATTGCCCAAACTTTGCTTATTACTTTAAATACTACCTTCAAGTATTATGCTTATTACTATAAAAAGTTTATTTTTATAATAATATTACCTTCTCAAAAATTGTTCGCTTATTTGCCACGAAGGCATTCATGACGTACCGTTTGTCCCTATGAAATTCGAAAACAACGCATCAAATCGTTATTATCAACTCATATATAAAATTTTTAGTACCGGATCTGATTCGGTCAAGCCATTAGTTCAGTAGTTTAATTGGTCTGATCGCTTCGATTGCTTCGTTCGGTTCAATTAAATAAATTATTAAAAATTCATAAAAATAAAAAAATTCAGTTCAACCGATTTTAGTCTAATTTAACCTATTTATACCAATTTCCAAATTAACCAATCTTTATGCCTTTCTTTGAATTGGTACTCCAACTAATTTCTAATCCAATTGATTGGTCCAATCCAATTCAAACAATACTGTACAGTTCAAGAAAAAATAAACTAAGTATATATTGGTGAAATTGTATGCCAAGTCTCTCTTATTTTAAGGGCTAGATCAATTCAGTTCTCTTATTATTAAATACATTAATAGTTACTATTTAAAAAATGGCATGAAAATTATTATTTTCATTTGAAGTTTAACGTTTTATTTACAGAGCCATAAAATAACTTTTAAAATATTAATTATGTTAACCAATAAGTGATATTTTTTAAATAGTAAATGTTATTTTTAATCAAGGACTAACTTATCGGGTCCATGTAAGAGAGGACCTGCCAAGTAAATTCACCTATATGTTTTTTACAGTGACATAAAAAGAGATGATTATTAGAGGCTGGAATAGAAGTAAATTTGACTCGTAAAGAAAATATTGCTATCTTAAGTATAATTTAGTACCAGCCTATCATTCTTCGTTTTCATTGCATTACAACGTTGGCAAACCTCCATAAAACCAGTCAATCATTCATGGCCGACAATATCTCTGTTTTTTGTTTTTGTTCTTTTTTTGTTGTCTCTTTCCTTATAAAAACTAAATCTAAACCCATTTTCCCATCCGTTCGACGGGATCCTTTCAATTCATTTTCCATTGATTGTCGACTTTCCCCCATCCTCATTCCCCCAACCCTTTCTCAGCCATGGACCACCGTTCACAGCGGGAGTTGTGCACCGGTCCCCTCCATGGCGCCACAAACACCAACACCGGCACTTCCCTTCCCACCACCACCACAACCCCAACCCCGGTATTGGAAGAGTACGAAATCGACCTGGAATGGCCTTTCGAATACCTCGATGGTCTCGACTGTGATGCCATCCGTGAAGCAGCTTACGAGATTTTCTTCACGGCTTGTCGTTCATCGCCGGGGTTCGGAGGACGGAACACTTCTATGTCATCTTCGCATGATCACCATGGGAATGTTGTGGATGGAGGAGGGAATGAATCGCACGGGTCAGGTTCAATAAACGGGCGGGTGAATGGGGTGGTAATGACCCCGACGAGTAAGGTTAAAAAGGCTTTGGGTTTAAAGATGTTGAAAAAGTCGCCTTCTCGGAGGATGTCGTTTATTCCGACGGGCTATAATGGCGGCGGCGGAATGTCTGGGACGTCGTCGTTTGTTTCTCAAGGACATTGTAGTATTAACACCGGTTCTGGCATTGGAATGGGGTTTTCTTCGGCGCAGAATCCCTGGCCACGGCGGCCGTTGACGTCGGCAGAACTTATGAGGCAACAAATGAGGGTGACTGAACAAAGTGATCATAGGCTTAGGAAGACTCTCACCAGAACCCTCGCGGGCCAAGTACGTAGTAAAATTTTAATTTTAATTTTGGTTAATTCCACAATACGTCCCCAAAGCATCCCAAATTTCAAATTAATCTCTCAATATCATATTTTTTAGGTCTTTCTGTGACTCTAGCTGTCAGCTTAGGTGTTAGCCAGGATCAAATTTTAATGACGGTGTTTGTTTTTAACAAGTCAGAAGCTAGTTGTGAAGGGCTAAGTGGGGAATTCAATATTGAGATCAAAATAAAATTTTAAACTTTTGGGAGGCCAAAGGTAAAAACTTTTTCTATAAAACTTGAATTGAATACTTAACAACTAGGGGGACAAAAACTGTTATTAGTCCATTTAATTGGCCTACCCGTAGCTACGTTCCTTCTAGTTGTCCATGAAGTCTTAAACATGCTCTTTAGAAGCGAGCTAAAATTTAAACCCCAAGCTTACAAGTAATAGTGAATTTGAAATTCAATAAGAACGTTTTGAAGCTTGGGACTGATTTATAATCTAAGCGGTAGTTTAGGATGTTCAGCGCAATTAACACTTTTCTTTACTGAATTTAAAAAGGGTTTTTCACAAATTTAGTCCCTACTAATTTATTGAATTTTGCTTTCAACAGACAGGAAAGAGATCAGAAACTATAATCCTTCCACTAGAGCTTCTTCGGCATTTAAAACCATCCGAATTCAATGACCCGCACGAGTACCATGCATGGCAAAAACGTCAGCTAAAGATACTAGAAACAGGCCTTATCCTTTATCCATCAATACCTATAGACAAAGCCAATTCTTTCATGATCCGTCTCCGCGACATAATCCGAGCCGGTGAGTTGAAAGCCATCGACACCAGCAAGAATTCCGACATGATGCGTACGTTGTGCAACAGCATCGTGTCTTTATGTTGGCGGAGCAGCAATGGCGCTCCCACTACAGTTTGTCATTGGGCCGACGGGTACCCTCTCAATGTACACATCTATACCGCTCTCCTTAGATCCATTTTCAGCACTAGGGACGAGACGTTAGTGTTGGACGAGGTTGATGAATTGCTCGAATTGATGAAGAAGACGTGGTCTACGTTGGGGTTCAATAAGCCGATGCACAACGTGTGTTTTGCTTGGGTGCTTTTTGAGCAATACGTCGTGACAAACCAAGTGGAACCCGACCTCCTTCGCGCAGCGTTTACTATGTTGTCGGAGGTGGAGAATGACGTGAAGAAGTCGAATCGGGACGAAACGTACATGAAAATATTGTCGTCCATGTTGGTTGTGATGCAAAATTGGGCGGAAAAAAAGTTGCTTAACTACCATGAGTATTTCAATAGAGGAACTATTGGTGGGATTGATAATCTTTTACCTTTGGGAATATTATCGACCAAGATTTTGGCCGAATGCCGTCGGATCGAAACAGAGGAGGGCAAGAAAGGGGATGTAAAAGTCTCGGATTCGTCCGGTAATCGTATTGATCACTACATTCGATCTTCCATGAAGAATGCTTTTGCAAGGGTGAGTACTTTAACACACAAATAGGCAATATAGGCAAACTATATTCTTATCATCAAATATGCTTATTTCTTGCCACAGATCAATGATAATGTGAAAAATGCTACCATGGGAGGAAGAGGGGAAGCTTATGAAAACTTACTTCAATTGGCTAAAGAAACCGAGGATTTAGCCGCGCAAGAGAGGGAGTTATTTAGTCCAATATTGAAGAAATGGCATACAACTGCGGGCAGTATTGCAGCCGTGACGCTGCATCAATGTTACGGAGAAGTGTTGAAACAACATTTAGCCGGGACGAAAATGCTGAACAGTGAGATCGTCGGGGTGCTACAACGAGCCGCGAAACTCGAAAAAGTCTTGGTTCAAATGGTGGTTGAAGATTTCGATGAGTGCGGCAACGGAGGCAAAGTGATTATTAGAGAAATGATGCCTTATGAAGTTGATACAGTCACAATAAGGCTATTGGGACAATGGATCGATGAAAGATTAAAGAAAGGGAAAAAGTTACTTCTGAGTGCAAAGAAAACAGAAGTAAATCAATTTACTTTTTGGATTCTAAATCTATGGTTAAAAAGCATACTAATTGGTTGTAATTTATGTTGTAGACATGGAACCCGAAGTCGAAAACCGAGCTGTACTCGCATTCGGCGGTCGAGTTGATGGCATTAATAAAGGAAACTGTGAATGATTTTTTTGAAATTCCGATCGGGGTTACTGAGGATTTGATTCTTGATTTAGCCGAAGGTCTAGAGAAAATCATTGAAGAATATATTATCTTTGTAGCATCATGTGGTGAGTAACATTTCATTGTGCTTCCTTCACGGGTTTTTGATTTAGGTTTTAGGGTTTTTATTTGATTCTTTTTTCAGGTTCCAAGCAGAATTATCTTCCAGCACTTCCTCCATTAACGAGATGCAACCAAGATTCGATGTTTTCGAGGTTTTGGAAAAGGGCTAGTCCATGCGGGGTTCGTGTCGAGGACATGCACCAACTTATGACCACTAAATACCAACATCCGTCCCCATCGACGAGCATTGGGACGCAATGCCTTTACGTCCGCCTCAACACATTGCATTACTTGATCACCCACATCCATTCCCTCGACAAGACCCTCGCAGTCTCGCCGAGGGTTTTGTCGAAGAGTCGTTTAAGCAACCGTAAGCAGAACGTTACTTCCTTTTCCTACTTCGAACAAGCGAACCAATCGATCCAATCCGCATGCGAACACGTATCGGAAGTCGCCGCGTACCGCCTTATCTTCCTCGACTCGAGCCTCGTCTTTTACGAAAGCCTCTACGCCGGCAGTGTAACCAGCTCAAGACTCCGGCCCACCCTACGAATCCTCAAAGAAAACCTCACCGTTCTCACCACTATCCTAACGGACCAAGCACAAGCATTAGCAATGAAAGAAGTAATGAAAGCGTCATTCGAAGCATTCCTCATGGTACTCCTCGCCGGAGTTCCATCTCGGATCTTCAACCGGTCCGATTACGAGATGATCGAAGAAGATTTCGATAGCTTAAAAAGGGTGTTCTGCGCTATACCCGAAGATGTAATCCAAAAAGAAGCCGAGAAAGCTGAAGGAGTAATATCCTTGATGGGGCAAAGCACCGAACAGTTAATAGAAGATTTCAGCATCGTTACCTGTGAGACCAGTGGAATAGGGTTCATCGGCATAGGTCAAAAATTACCGATGCCACCGACGACGGGAAGATGGAATAGATCGGACCCAAACACGATACTACGAGTATTGTGCCATAGAAATGATCGAACGGCTAACTTGTTCTTGAAGAAATCGTTTCAATTGGCCAAAAGGAACTTGTAATCAATGAAAAATTATATATACAGTGTGAATATTTGAAGAACAGGTTGGGTTTTTTTATTCTCTAGTAATGGGGTTTTAATGGATGTGATTGTTGATTTCAAGGATTTTAGTGGAGAGAATTATTGAAGGAAATGAGGGATTGTATATTGATTTTCTTAGTTGAGTTAAATGTTTGTTGGTTGATATATGAATGAAGATTGTTGAGTGCTGAAGGCAAAGGGATGGGAATTGGGATATTTGGGATTTGAGAAAGCACAAAAGAAAAATGTGAGCTTCATGAATATAGGATGGACTAGTTTGGTTAAAATCTACTCAATTGTTCTAATCATTAATTTTTTTTAAATTATGAATTTAATTTTATTCAATTATCGATTTTTAAAGTTTAATCCGATCGAAAAAATATGTGATCCTGATTTACTTAACAAGCACAATGTCTATTGCCCATTTGGCACCTCAGTTGGTATTACTCGGGGCCTTCGATGGAATTTTGGAACAAACCATTGCTAGATTGTTTGCAAACCAGGTTGCTCCCATGAGCCCAGTCAGGGCATTCGTGGTCGAAAAGATTAACCAATGGGGATGAGAAACTTGGTTGGTTCCAGGACACCATAAACAAGAGTCGTTTGGACAATTATTATTGGACACAGGGACAGCTAGGGGCGGCTGGCAGTGACCCGGTAATTAGTGCTTTTAATTTTTTTTTAAATTTTAAATTAACAAAAGTAAAATTACACTCCAGTCCCTTTAATAATAATAAATTGATTTAATTTTTTGAAAGTTATAAAGATATATACTTTTAAAATAGTAAAATTGTATCTCCCCTAAAAAACTTTTCTGACTTCACCCCTCAAATTGATATTAGTAATTATGGTTTCAATTAACCTTGTTTTCTACATCTTGGTGGTGTTTTGTTTCAAGTATAGGAATTCAATTGAGTATGATTGTGTTGAATCCTCGGAGTTTAGGTGAAACATAGGAAGATATCTAACATGATCAAGATCAACGTAGCTTTTCGCTAAATTATGGCTTCGGCCTCTCTATTATTCTAAAATTTAAAATTTAATCATTATATTTTAATATGTTGTAATTTAATCCTTTTAGGTTTATAGATAGGGTTAGGATGTAGGGATTGTCCAAAACGGGCATCAATTGAAGACTTAAACCTAAGTTTTTTTTTGTCCCTTAAATGGTTCAGTCTTGTAAAATATATAGGAGTTAACGATTAGAGTAAGATTTACAAACTCGTAAAAAAAAAACAAGATCAATTTAACTAAAATAGAAGTGAAGGGACCATTTTCGAAAATTTTATAAAATGCATGGACTAATTATAGAATTTGACCAAAAATGCTAAAAGATTCCGGTAATTTCATCTTGAAACTTTCCTCACTTCTCCTTCTTTCCAAACACATAATCTCAAACACAGGAAAAAAAATGGACAGCCAAAGTAAACACACTATCAGCAGCCGCCTGCAAGCCGTAAAGCAAAAATCTGGCAAATCCTACAATCAAATAGCCGAAGAAACCGGCTTAACCAACGTTTACGTGGCTCAGCTCCTCAAACGCCAGGCTCAGCTCAAGACTGAAACCGCTCCTAAGCTAAGGGCAGCCTTGCCCGAATTGCCTGAGGAGCTTCTCCATGAGATGATGAAACCACCGTTACGGTCCTATGATCCGAACCTTATCCAAGAACCCACTGTTTACAGGTTCTTCTTCTTACACAATTCATGTTAAATTATCCAAAAAAGAATATTTTTTTTAAATACCTTTTCTTTTTTGCTTTTTTGCAGGTTGAATGAGGCAGTGATGCATTTTGGTGAGAGCATAAAGGAGATTATCAATGAAGAGTTTGGTGATGGGATGTAAGTTGTTTTTTTTTTTTCAGTGGTTTATTTTGGGTGTATTTTTTGGCCATTCATTTCTTTGGATTGTTTAGGGTTTTGAGCTAATCAGTGAGTAGAAAATGAAAAAATTTAGCCTCCGGAACTTGTAACACAATTTGAATTTAGAAATAAAATCTGGATTTCTGATTGTTTTCTTGAGCAAAAAGATCTGTTTGGGGTGTTTGAGTTTAGGGGTAGAACAGGAATTAAGAGAGCTTAAGGGAGTTCGATGTAAAATTGTTCCGCACATTTGAAGTGTCTTTTGAGCTCATATCCTCATATTCATTGTCAAACACGAGTTATATATGTGTGTGTGTGTGTGTGTGTGTGTGTGTGGAGGGTCTTTGGAATATCATATCCTTGGACTTATGTTCGCATAAGTGTCAAGCATGGATTTCAGACAATAGGTGCTTAACAAAATATGGAGTCTTGGAGCATTTTGGGGGGGGTCGAGTTTCAATTTTCAAGCACGGAGAACTTAAACAAGCTCTGGGTGTCTAAATGATTTTAATTTTCATATGTCCATTCACTAATTCATGTTCATCGTTTTTGTTTAGCATGTCAGCTATAGACTTCTACTGCTCTGTTGACAAAGTTAAAGGCGTGGACGGGAAAGACCGTGTTGTCGTCACATTTGATGGAAAGTACTTGCCATACAGTGAACAGGTTAGTTGCCCTTCGGTTTTCTTTAGTTCATGAATGAAAACATAAATGATCATATGAATCTTGATTGTTTCTTGTTGATATGGAATACTCTTTTTTTGTTGTTGATTGTGGATGTAGGATTCTACTTCAGTTTCTATAGTTTGTCCTGATTGATTCCCGAGTTAGTTTTAACCTTGTGGTCCGATGTACTTCTAGTTTACCGTTGTTTAATCAGCCCATTTTTGAGTTCACCTTAATAACGGGAGTTGATCTTAGAACCTTAAGCTTCCTTAAGAAATGGACCGTTACCGCTTACCATGCTAGAACACTGGAAAACTTCTGTCATAATTGGTAAAAGAACCATAGGGATGAAACCTATATTACTCGTTTTTGTTTCTTGAATGAAACGTGATCGATGGTACAAATCCTGATTGTTTCTTGTTGATATGGAATACTCGTTTATGTTGTTGAAGGGTCTTAGGACAACAACTCACGTTGATCGTAGATCTAGGATTCTACTTCAGTTTCTATAGTTTGTCCAGATTGATTTCCGAGTTCAAATAGTTTACCGTTGTTTAATCAGCCCCCTTTCGAGTTCACCTTAATATCGAGAGTCAATCATAGAACGTTAAGAAACGGATCGTAACCGCTTACCAAAATTGGTAGAAGAAACTAGCATTTGCCCCATAGGGATGAAACCTATATTATTTGTACTCGGATATGACTCTTGGATACGGTTATAATCCAACATGGATATGTTCAATCATTTTTTTGTTTTTCAATGTATTTGGACAATCATCGAAGGGCTATATTCCCGTACTCACCTGCAAATTCCTTTCTAATGGCAGAAATCTGAGCATATGGTTTCAAGATTAAGGCTGCAATGAAAGCTGATGAACAGCCATATCCTGAAACCTTGGAGCTTCTTGTTGAAAGGAAAACAATAAAACTTGGTTTGTATATTCATTTATTATGTTACTCGAACTATTTATTTTTCTGTCTCCGAACATGCTCCGGCATATATCCGGACATGTATTGGATATACTCGTGTTTGACATTAATTTTGGAGTTCAAATAAACATGTCACAAGTTTTTCAGTGGCATTAAATTATCATTTGCAAGTTTTGGGTTTATTTTCTTTGAACTTTGGTTATGACATATTTTATGGTATGATTTTGAAGTTCTAATCTCCAATTCTCATAGAAATTATAGTAGAAAAAGAATAGGCTTTTTAATATTGAGAAAATTGTACTGTTAAACAATAATAAAAAGTTAATCAATTTTCCGTAAGCAAACATTTTAAAAGATGCTTGAGAAGATACAATTGAATTCAAATAAATCCACTGTATTTCTTTTTTCTTCTAGAAGTGACATTGAATTTTTTTCAATCAATTTGGTTTCTACTTTTTGTTGGTTAACATTGGCAAATTTCCCCAGTTTGGTAATTTGGTATTTGAACTTAGATTTCATTAAGATGTGATGAGATGTCACTCTCTCAAAATGTTACTACTTAGAAATTTTAATTTTTTTATAAAATCTAAAAATTCTTTAAAACAATTAAAACTGTCCCGGTGATGATGTGACATAATGTTAAATTGTCATGTCATCATATTTTAACATAATCTAAGTTTAAGGATCAAATTGAAAAAACTATCAAGTTTCAAGACTAATGTTGTAAAATACCAGAGACCAAGATGAAAACAATTGGTAAATACTAAATGTTATTTTATCCAGAAAAAGATGAAATAATTCAGTAGTTGGGTCTAATTCGAAGGCCAACTTTTTTCTATGGAAAAGCCCAAAATGTTCAAAGATAAAATGCCAAAACCTTTCTCAGTCCTTAAAACCCTAAGACTCATTCCACGACTCATCAGACGCGTCTCCCACATCACCAGATTCATCACCTTTGCTAAAGTCATTACCTTTCAATAGACTTTTTGGTGTTTGGATGCTGAGAAAATGTGGGAAAATGATGGGTTATGGTTGGATTAGGAAAGGAAGATACTATCTTGGTTCTTAGAGTTGTTTACTTTTTTGGGTTTGTCCTTTTTTTTCTTAAAGATTGATGCTTTATTAGCATTGATTGATTATTCAATATATATATATTCCTTTAATGGTGGAATGCCTGTTTTTATTTTATACGGTGCATGTTAGTCCATCTTGACAAAGCCAAAAAGCCTTAATAGGCAATGCTTAGTTTTGAATGCTAATGGACTTAAATCAAATATCTTTCCTCGCGATTTTTTTTTTTGTGCTGTACATTAAGGAGCTAAAATCAGTGAGGAAGATACACTAATAAATGGCTCATAGTTCTTGTTTTGAGTGTTTTTACTTGGGGTTCCATTTAGTCCATCTTGGCAAAGCTCAAATGTCTTATGAACAGTGTTTAGTTTTGAATGCTAATGGACTTAAATCAAATGCCTTTTTTCACTACTCTCTGTTCTCATCTTCCATGGAGTTCAGATCAGTGGAGATGACACATAAGTTTAAATTTCATTTACAATGTATGTGAATATTCATATAGATTTTACACAATTATGTAATGAGTCAATTTTTTCATGCTATGTCCATCTTGGCAAAGCTACTAGCTTTTAGACTTGGCAATGTGTAGCTTTGAATGCTAATGGACTCACATTGAAGGTCCTCTCATTACACTATTTTTGTGCTTTTCATCTATGGAATTGCAGAGTTATGGGAGAAGATACATGGATTTTCATGTTTCATTATTTACATTATTTGCATACTTGTTACTTAGCTATAAACATGAAGTGAATGCTAGTTTCATGCTTTCATTCATGGAGTTTTTAGAGTCATTGAAGAAGATACATAAATTTACATGTTATTTAGCTACAAACATGAAGTGAATCTTTTTGTTCATTGGAAGTTTGCTTGTAAGCTCTTTTCTTTGAATTCTAGTGGACTCACATTGAAGTCCTTGATAAGTCGATATGCTTATTTTGAGCTTTCATTCATGGAGTTTCAGAATTATTGGAGAAGATACGTAAAATTACATTTGATTTGCATACTTGTTAGCCACAAACATCAAGTGAATCTTTTTGTTCATTGGAAGTTTGCTTGTAGGCCCTTTTCCCTGAATTGGCAATGTGTAGTACTGGACTCGAATCAAAGTCCTAAATTTCGAGCTTTCGTTCATTGGAGAAGATACACAAACTTGTAATATATGGTGATTTTTCGAGTTTGATTCATATGTCGTGTTCTAATCACTTATGGCAATGGATGGTGTAGCTTTGAATGCTAATTGACTAACATTAAGTCGATTTGCTCTTTCTGAGCTTCCATTCATGGAGTTTTCAGAGTTATTGGAGATTATTGAAACATTAATTGGACTCTAAATATCATAGACCCTAATCCTCTCTTGAATTTGGTTTCACTTTATACCATTGAATGATCGTAAAAATGCAAACCAAACAAGATTTATGTATTTTCCACAAATGTAAATTAAAGGTCATAATGACAAAATTTATGCCACCCAACATCATAATTGAAATAAAGAAAATATTTATTAATGGTATTGAATCTTCAATTTTCAATTACAATATACCAAATATTAACCTAATTGATAACAAAAAGGTTTGTTCTTTTCACAATATATAGGGATGAGAAATAATTTTTAAACAAAAAGAGAGGTAATAATGGTAGCTTTAATTTAGGGTAGATTTTGGAATTGGTATCGGTTTATTGACTTTTTAGTAATTTATTACTAATATATAATGTTTCAACGAATCATTCAAATTATGCTCTCATTTTGGACTAATGACAGCAATCCATGCATCCATGCAACGTGAGCTTTGTAGTTTAGTGGTGTCCAATTCCACCACCTCCACCAGCCCCTCCGCCAAAACCACCTCCTGCACCACCGCCAAATCCACCTCCACCTCCAGCTCCTGCTCCACCTCCAAATCCACCACCGGCTCCACCTCCAGCACCACCTCCGAATCCTCCACCGCCACCAGCACCACCTCCGAATCCTCCACCAGCACCACCTCCAACACCGCCACCGAAACCACCACCTTTACCAAAGCCGCCGCCACCGCCAATGCCACCACCCTTTCCAGCTCCACCTCCAAGGCCTCCTCCTTTGCCAATACCACCTCCAAGTCCACCACCCTTTCCAATTCCACCTCCAAGTCCACCACCCTTTCCAATTCCACCTCCAAGGCCTCCTCCTTTGCCAATACCACCTCCAAGTCCACCACCCTTTCCAATTCCACCTCCTTTTCCTATTCCACCACCATGTCCTCCTCCAAGTCCGCCTCCCTTTCCTATTCCACCACCAAGGCCTCCTCCTTTGCCAATACCACCTCCAAGTCCACCACCCTTTCCAATTCCACCTCCTTTTCCTATTCCACCACCATGTCCTCCTCCAAGTCCACCTCCCTTGCCAATCCCACCGCCAAGGCCTCCACCTTTTCCAATCCCGCCACCAAGTCCACCACCCTTGCCAATGCCACCACCAAGTCCACCACCCTTTCCAATGCCACCACCAAGTCCACCACCCTTTCCTATGCCACCACCAAGTCCACCACCCTTTCCAATGCCACCACCAAGTCCACCACCTGCTCCACCTCCACCACCAAGCCCTCCACCTGCTCCACCTCCAAGTCCACCACCACCACCAGCTCCACCTCCAGCACCACCACCAAAACCACCTCCAAGACCTCCACCTCCACCTCCACCTCCACCAAAACCACCCCCACCACCAAACCCACCTCCCTTAGTCAAAAAGTACTTCTCATCCGTATTTACCACATTCTTAGCAACTACATTCACCACAAACACATTAAAACAAAGCAAAGAAAACAAGACAACTCTCTGAGCAAAGCACGCCATTTTTGTTTTTTTGTTCAACTTTAGCTACGTTCATGAGATGGATGAAACCCCAAAGTGCTTTTATAAACCAATGGGGTCGCATTAAATCATCTCAACAACTAACTGTTGGCCACATTTAATGTAATATTAACCACTATTATCAAGTATCAAAAACCAACCTTTTTCTGAGTAAGTTGTATCTCAAAAACCAGCTCACGAGGTTACCTTTTATTTTGCTCATCATTAGATCAACCCCTTGATTTGTTATCTTACATACTACTAAACCCTAATTAATTAACTCCAATACCAATAGGCTTAAATTTGGTGTGCGTATATATATAGCCAACTAAAAGTTAGCTTTGTTTCTATCATGCATGTAACCCAACGTTCAAGAACTCGATTTTTGTATATAAAAATATTTGTAATAATAATAATTTAAAGTCGAGAAAGGATCATATGAAACTGTGATTCCACATCATCATTATCCCTTTCCAATAACAGACTAACAAATCAGATTTTTTCTCCTGATTTTTTGCATTTTTAGTTGGATTTGAATTTTTACAAAAGAAAAAAGTTAAAAATTAAGAGGAAAAATCTAATTTATTATTCTTCTATTAAAAATGAATAAGGATGACGTGAAATCACAGTTTCATACAATAACTTCTCCCAATATTAAATACCACAAATATTTAAACCAAAAGGAAACCTAAGTTTAATCATCACTTTAAAGCACCTTTATATAGGTCACCAATGAGGTCATGATATGTAGGTAATAGTCTCATCAATCATTTTTTTTCTATGAATAAGGTACTTTCTTTTTTATCCATAGGTTTATTTCATTAAAAAGCTCTTAAAATAAATATAGATAATTTATTTTTTAACAAATGAAAATATGTATAGAAGGAGGGAATCGATTCGATATATTTGTATGCGATTAGTATTTTAATAATCCAACCATTATAGTTCATATTCCGTTCATATATATAATGCATGGCAAACTTGATATTAATTTAAATTTTCTAACTATTTGCTTTACCAACCATTAAATAAATATTATTAATATATACAATGTTTCATATTAATATGATAGAAATATTGGACTAGTTCGAAATTTTACGTATATAATAAATACAATTATATTGATAAATTCACAAGTTGGATCGTTAAATTATTAATCGTACAAAAATATGAAAGCTAATGTAAAACTATTTTAATTTTATACATTCATACAATACATTAAATATAAATGCTTTATTTATACTAATTTCCTTTTTAGTTAATATTCTTATGAACTTTTCAAGAGTAAATGTATATATGTGTGTATATATATATCGAAGTCCTATGTTTGAAGAAATGTATGGATAAAAAAGTTTCAAACTCACATTATATGTATGAATATAGGAATACTCTTTTTAATCCAAACCAGAAATATTTTGATAAATCACTGAATCCAAGTACTATAACCTATTATTTCATGCTGCTCAACAACTTGCTGTAGCTATCGGTATTTTCAGCCATATACACACCCATAAAAGTAATATATATAAACCCTAGAAATTTTAACAAATTAAACCCTCTTTGGAAAGAAATCGAGTATAACATGGACCGGTATTTATGTTAAAAGGGAATCATGGTTTAGAGTAGTGATGAATCTTGGCATTAAGTTATGGGGAGTTTAATTAAAATTTTCAAAATCTAATGAGAATTTTTAAAAATTTTGAAAAAAAATCACGGTTTCAAATTTAAACTATATAAACGTTAATTTTTAAATAATGAATAGTTTTTATTGAAAAAACAAACATATTCCATGACTCATCCCTATATCCAAAAAATGATTAAATAGATTTAATATGCACATGCATGGGTCCAACTTCAACCAACCCCCTTTGAAAGTTAAGAAAATTGAAAATGAAAGGTAATAACTAATTAATTAATCTATTTTTTTTCTAAAAAAAATAAAAATAAAAAAGAAATCCAAAAGTACATAAACATTGCTGTTGAAAATGCATGCATCATTGATAATATCCATGTGCTTGGTAGATAGGCAAATTTATTGCTATTGGTGTTATAGTTTTTTTTCTTTATTTTTGCTTAATAATTTCTTTGTCATTGCATTTATAATCTTTCTTAAAATAAACAGATAAGTAGCTAAAAAGAGAAAATATTAGTAGTTGAATGTCTTCTCTTCAAAAAAGAATTTAAAAAAAAAAAAGATAGTTTCTTGATTTTAAAGTAATTGCAAATATGTCCTATGTTCACCCACGACAATAATTTAATGCAAGGATTTTATAGGTCAGATTATTTATCTAAGGCATCACACCGCATCTAATCGCCCATCCAAACTCCACCTAAGTCGATAAATTTGTTTTGATTTGAATTTAAAATTTCTTTTATGAGAGGTTTAAGATTATTAAGAACATTAATTTGGGTTTATTTAGTTTATTTTAATAATGTTATAAAAAAGTATTATTTCATGAAATTATTTTATTTAAATTTAGTATAAATTTTCATGCATGATTGATTGCGGAAAACAAGAGACCAATGCATTACATCATAATCATATACATATAAAAAAAATCAGAAAGGAAATTTCTCAATCAACATTAGATATGTAAGAGTATGATTTCGGGTTAATGTTATTTTTGGTTCTTAAATTTGATAATTATGTTCATTTTGGTCCCTAAATTTTGAAAAATATGAAAGTTTGATGACGTGGTACAACCTCAAAGTATTACGTTATCAAATCTTGATGGAATCCAAATTTAATACCCAAAATGTGTCTAATTATCAAATTTCAAATACCAAAATAAATAAAAGAAATAAATACAAATATGAAAGTGAATCTAATTGTAAAGTTCATGGACCGAAAAATATATCAACCTTATCATTTAACTTTAGCAACACAGACATAGGATCGGTATTGTATTGATACCATTTGTATCATTACATACCAATTTCAAAACAAAATGAAATAATACAAATAGTATTTTGATTTAATTATCCGACATCGTTAGATCAAGAATTGGTTTAGGTGTCAGTCCAAAATAAAGGATTTGACTGATTGACTCGCGAATCGGTTGAATGAAGTTAAAAAAAATTGATTGACTAACGATTTAATCAATTTTCTCTATTTTTATTTTTAAAATTTATTAAAATTTTAATAATTTATTCAATTAATAATATAAATGGATAAAATTAAAAATTGTTAATATAATAGATTCGATATTTAAATACTTGCTATTTGACATATATCAATTAAAAGTGATTTTTTTTTTGGAGGGGGGATTGAATGGGTTTTCTCAACGCTGTGTCTACATGGTATGTGTAAATCAAATAATTAGCCTCCGACTTTTGACTGATTTAATGGTGCCCCTACTTGATAGGCCCAGGCTTCAACCTTTGGCGTCGGCGTTCCACCACCGTCACAGTGTGGCAGTAGGGGGTTGGTATCATTTTAATGTAACAGATTGGATCCAACTCTTAAAACTTTGTAATATATCCAAATATATAAATATCTAGAATGTATTGAATGCACCAAAATTTGATTTTTAATGAATGCATTTTAAGAGTAGTGTTGATAAAAAATAGAAGTGGTGAAGGTGGTTGGTTTGTTTTTCTTGAAGATAGGGTGGAGAGTCGTTGAGTATAGGATATTTTGATTTGACAAAGGAAGAGAACGATAATAGATTGCTTAATCTTAAAGTTTAAAAAATTAGAAGAAGTTATTGGTTCGTCTGTTTAACTTGTTTGTTCAGTTCGATTAAATAAATTATTAAAAAATTCATAAAAATAAAAAATATATATATTAAAAATTTAATTCAACGAACTTTTTTTTTCGGTTTAATCAGTTTATACTAATTCCTAGATCAATCGATTCAATGTCTTTCTCCAAACTAATATACCTCAATCAATTCCCAATTCAACTAATCCAATATTCAAATAACCTTCCTTAATCCTCTCCCTCAAATTCTCAGCTTTATACATACAAGCCATCCCCTGTCCTAAGGTGTCGTGTGGTAAGTCACTATTACTACAGTAGAGGTTACAAGCCAATAGTCGAATACTATAGGGCCAGGTAAGTTGGTGCTATGATGGTCTTGGGTGGCGCTGCTTGACTCTATAGTCCTTTGCTATGACAATTAATGAATGGGCCCTTCAGGCCCTATATTCTGCTGGGCTTTTATCAATCATCGAGGCCTTCTCAAAGACCATGTATATATTTTTATTTTATGTTTTTTATATTTTGGATAAACTACGTTAATAGATATTTAATTATTACTTACTATCGTTAAATTATTAACGGGAAGATAGCTTCACAAGTTTTAAAATTAGTATAATAGCAATTTTAACTTTTAACCTTATGCATTGTGTCAATTTGATATTGGTTCTAAAAAAATAACTCTTAATAATTTAAATTTTTTTTCAACTTTGTTTTTCTTTCTAACCCCTTCACTTAAAAAGCCAAAAATAAATAAATTTATAAATCTAATTTGATCGAAAATATAAAAAAATGAAAATACTCACAAATCAAATATTATAACTTAATTGATTTAAAACCCCCTCATATTATAACTTTTTTTATAAGGAAAAAAATGGTTATATATGGCAAATTTTGCTCATAATTCTTTTAATATTTGTCCTCACAAATTGTGGTTTTTTTGGAAGTAGGTTCATATGTCTCCACTACTTTAATTTGGCTAAAAGAATAAATATGAAATTGAAAAGATGAATAAAATGGTCCAAAAGCAAAAAGGAAACCATGTGGAATTTGTGGCAATGAACATAGAAATTCCACAAGATTCGTTTTGGTACAAAAGCGCCACAATAATTAATATTATTAATTGGTATTAATTTAATTTAACTATGTTAAGACTTTCCATATTCACCCTTTAAATAAAATACCATTAATTGATTTCTAATTCAACCGGTTAAATCGAATAAAAAATATAAATTTTATTAATAAAGTAATTTTAAGATATTGTTTTATAGGTACTTTAATGATCATAGTGATAAACCAAGGTCATTTGATCATTGGTGATTTTAAATAATTTTTTAACAGGTTCTGATTATATTTTAATTTATTTTTTGACATAATATTTAGAACTATCTATGGTCCTTCTCTAACTCATAAATAGGAGGATAATGCACTTTATCACACTCAAATTCACGTCCTCTTATATTGATCACAATACCCATGCCAATCGAGCTAAGAATCGATTTGCAAAAAAACAACAACAATTCAACCTATTTTTAATTTTTTTTTATTTTAGATTAACTATAACGATATAGATTACTTGATTTTAAATTATTGTGGTGTTACATAAGCAAAAATAACATTGATATTAATAATAAAATTATATAATGAAAGCAACAACTTTAAATTTTATTAAACCAACCATTAATAAAATATGTATAACTCATAGTTATTTAATCTTCGTAGTAAAATATATTACTATCATAGTTCAAATAATATTCGTTGTTGCGCCAAGTCATTTAAATTAAATAATTTTTTATTTAAATTTAATTCAGCTCATAAGTCCAAAATTTTTAGGATCAAAAATTGATGATCGAATTGGTTAATTATTGGTCCGACCAATTTAATTAAATAAAATATTAAAAATTAGCTGAATTATTTTTTAACCCATCCAATAAATTTATACAAATTTATGACTCCTTAGTAAATTCTCGATACAGATAAGCATAATCTAACCCAAAGTCAAAGTCTCCAATTTAATAGTGGCATTGATGTTGATTTCTTAGCCATTCTCTATGCATTATCTTCACATATTTTATATCTCCATTACAAAAGCACTTTATGGATAAGTTCTTGTATATATTGCTTTTATTTTTCAATTCTATAACTTTTTCTATCTTCAAAAATTATATTAAACAATAAATCTTAAGTCAACATCTTATTTAAATTAAAAAA